>NC_134467.1:33154769-33491019 GCF_047948215.1 Lycorma delicatula | reverse complement strand
AACGGAATATAATTAAATTTACTCGTGTACGTAAGACATTTCCATGGGTTAATTGTACCTTTAAATCCAATTTCTTTTTTTTTATATTATACAGTGTTTCAAAAGGAATATCGGTATTTTTAAGCTATGTAATATTTCTCAAATTTCACATCAATTGATTAATTATACATGAAATTAAAGAGCAATCCAAACAGTTTTAGTTATTTACAGGGTCATAAACTGTTTCCTGTACTATCCGCTTGAAATCGTTACTAGGAATGATAGCGACCCCTGAACAGAAAGTATTCTGTGTTTTACAGCTTTCTAAGAATGAATCTGTTATTACTCGTCGACGTGCGTTCCGTTTGTCGTTCTATTGTGGTCCCTGGAATGATAATAACATTCGTAGATTGTATAAACAATTTGAAACCACTAGCTGTATTTATAAAGGGGAGAGTACAGAACGAACTATTGTTTCCGAAGATAATGTTGAACGTGTAAGAGAGTCTTTTGTGCGTGGTCCTTGGAAACCCGTCCAAGGAAACGTTTTTTCTCAACTGCAGCACAGAAATTCATATGGCAACTTCATTGCGACTCCTCACTGGTATAACGCTGTATGTGATTGGCTGAATGAAATTCCCCCCTACCGTTGGATCGTCGCCCTTGATTACATGACAGGACTTGTTTGCCTTGACCTCCACGTTCGCCCGATCTGACTCCGTGTGATTATTTTTCTTTGGAGGTTTATAACGGATCAAGTGTATGTGTCACCGTTATCGGCTGACCTACCCGACTTGAGACGCAGGATTGAAGCAGCTGAACATCAGTTACTCCAGAAAGTATGGAATGAACTCTCCTGTCGGCTGGATGTGTACTTTGTGACGAATGGTAGTTTCATTGAACACTTATAAGGAAAATTGTTTGAATTGTTTTTTTCATTTCATGTATAATTTTTCAATGTAAGTAAAACTATTTAAATATTATATTACTTTAAAACCCTGATATTCATTTTGAAAAACACTATACTTTGATCATTCCCTCTACCGTGTAACTATACCCCCTAGATATCAACATAATCAAAAACATAGGAAAGAATATTCTGCACAATCATTATTTAAATTAAGTTATATTTAAATAATTGTACTTTTTATTGTTGTTGTTAATAAATTTAGCTTATAAATTGAATAAGAATTTTATAAATTATTTAGTTATATCATTAATTTGTTAATTTATAAATTCTTTTTATCTTTTTTTTTCTAGATAAATAATCACAATGATCTGCACACGAGTTATCCTTGTATTGGTTTTAGCTGTTAGCTGGATGGTTATGGGAGCACCAAGCGAAAATGACAGATTGATTAATGATGTTGAGGTATAAATTTTTTTAAGTATTATTTACTTCTATATGCAAACATAGTAGTTATTTATGTAAATATAGGTTGTTTTATGTGACTATAATTTCCTTTTTTTGTTTTAGTATAAATTTTTGAAAGATATAAGTCTTTAAAACGACTTACATCTTTATTTCTTGGTATAAGTCAAAATTCTGACACAATTTTCAAGTGTAAATGTGAATTTTGTTATGATGAGTTAAGTTTTAATTTTATTAGATATAAAAAATTGAAAAAATTCGATATAAAATCTATAAAAGTAATAAAATATTTTCAAGTAAGATGTCTATTTAAAAAATAATTAAATTTCAATGTGAAATGTTTTTTTTTTTTTTGTCTTCAGTCATTTGACTGGTTTCACGCAGCTCTCCAAGATTCCCTATCTAGTGCTAGTCGTTTCATTTCAGTATACTCTCTACATCCTACACCTCTAAAAATTTGTTTTACATATTCCAAACGTGGCCTGCCTACACAATTTTTTCCTTCTACCTGTCCTTCCAATATTAAAGCGACTATTCCAGGATGCCTTAGTATGTGGCCTATAAGTCTGTCTCTTCTTTTAACTATATTTTTCCAAATGCTTCTTTCTTCATCTATTTGCCGCAATACCTCTTCATTTGTCACTTTATCCACCCATCTGATTTTTAACATTCTCCTATAGCACCGCATTTCAAAAGCTTCTTCTCAGATACTCCGATCGTCCAAGTTTCACTTCCATATAAAGCGACACTCCAAACATATACTTTCAAAAATCTTTTCCTGATATTTAAATTAATTTTTGATGTAAACAAATTATATTTCTTACTGAAGGCTCGTTTCGCTTGTGCTATTCGTCATTTTATATCGCTCCTGCTTCGTCCATCTTTAGTAATTCTACTTCCCAAATAACAAAATTCTTCTACCTCCATAATCTTTTCTCCTCCTATTTTCACGTTCATTGGTCCATCTTTGTTATTTCTAATACATTTCATTACTTTTGTTTTGTATTTGTTTATTTTCATGCGGTAGTTCTTGCGTAGGACTTCATCTATGCCGTTCATTGTTTCTCTACATCCTTTTTACTCTCGGCTAGAATTACTATATCATCAGCAAATCGTAGTATCTTTATCTTTTCACCTTGTACTGTTACTCTGAATCTAAATTGTTCTTTAACATCATTAATCTTCCATGTAAAGATTAAAAAGTAACGGAGATAGGGAACATCCTTGTCGGACTCCCTTTCTTATTACGGCTTCTTTCTTATGTTCTTCAATCATTACTGTTGCTGTTTGGTTCCTGTACATGTTAGCAATTGTTCTTCTATCTCTGTATTTGAACCCTAACTCTTTTAAAATGCTGAACATTTTACGTGAAATGTTAATAAAAAAAATTTTTATACAAATAATTACAGTAAAACATCAGTCGATTTGTGTTCGGATGTAACTAAGCCGAATAGCAAACTGGCTGTTTGATGTCTATCAAAATTATTCTATAATTTTCAGTTTTAGTATTTATTATGTAAATATCTGTGTTGTTTTATGAAATCACTGCATGTTATTTTTATTATAAAATTTATATATATATATATATATATATATATATATATATTATTTCTGTAGCTTTACAATACACAGATTATTGATCAATAATTGAATGAATTAAATGATAAAGTAGATGGAATTAAATAATAAAGTAGATTGTAATATAAAAAATTGCTTTAATGGGAATAAAAATTCTGTTTTTTAAATAATTTTGGCGGACTAATATAAATATCATGTAAGCATTAACATACAGTTAAAAAACTCTACCACTCTTTTATCAGATATATCACTATCTAGGACAACGTAAACAGAACAAGTGCTTCACCAGAATCTGCCGATAAATAGTCCTGTTTGATTATTTTAGCTTAAATAAAGTACTTATTCTTTTTAACCTAATACTTTTAAACGTTTTTTATTTCAAACCTTTTTAATCTAACTGGAAATTTGCATTCGTACTTCAAGTGCGAAAGATTTACAAGTATTTCGTATTAATTGCTTTTTAATTAAATTTTTCTCATTCTCTTCGCCAAATTCAGTAGCAACAACATTTTTTTATTATGATCCAAATAATTATTCTCGTCAGAAATAATTATTTAAAAAAAAAGAAACTCTCAAAAGTAATTTAATATCAAACTTTTTCGTTTGATGAAAAAAAAATTATTTTTATTTATTTTTTTTTTTTAATTTTAAATCGAGTAATATTTATCAGAGAATTTGGATTGGTTATAAAAACTATTTAATTATTATATAATACAAGTGTATTGAAAGGATTGTAGTAAATTTCATAGGCATATTTCTATCATTAAAATAATGAAAAAAGTTCATATAAACATGGATCCGAAAACGCTTCGTTAGCAAGTTAACGGCTAGTGAAAGATTTCACCACAATTTCTGCTCCTCCGCTGTAAAAATCTCGCCTGAAATTCCGTTTTTGATAGTTAATTTACATCAATTTTCTCAGAATTAAATTCTCTGTCAGTTAACCAATAAGTTTTATATTATTTATATAATAGTTTCCACTTCCACCGGTGGATACCGGTATTCTTTGGTGATTGGGTTTCAATTAACCACACGTCTCAGGAGTGGTCAAACTGAGACTGTACAAGTCTACACACTTCATTTACACTCATACATATCATTCTCATTCATCCTCTGAAGTATTATCTGAAATGTAATTACCGGAGGCTAAACAGGAAAAGAGAAGAAACATTAATATTAAACACCGGTTGTAAAATTAAATTGGTTTCATGATGAACACATATCTAATTGTAGATAAACGGTTTCAATACATTAAATACCTAGTTGAATTTACTTCATTATGATAACTAAATTTACTTTTGTACTAAGTTCCACTTACCAACAGTTTTCAAAATATATTTATCAAGCACTTTCGGAGGCGTTACTCCATCATCAGGGATTTTTTATAAGATGTTAATTCAAATGTATAATTATATTTAAATTAAAATTGTTACGTTCATAATTGTCGGTCGTAAAGAAATAAAAAATAATTTATACATCAATAAGACTGTAATATCATGTCCGTAAGATTTTTACTATTATTTATACATTTTCCTACAATTTTACCTTTCCAACGCTGTTCATTATAGTCGACACACACTTCCCTAATGAAATTATTACAGTCGACTTCTGTATTCAGACCTGTACTCGATTCATGGTGACACCAAAAGTAAATGTAATTTTCTAGGCTGAAAAATTCAAACCATAGCTTCGTTATACGATTTCTATATAATTAGGGCATTCGGATTATCAAGTGTTGATTGGTGATCACTAAAGTGATGAAGTCGGATTCGAACTTCCTTGCCTTCCTTCCCCTTGTAAAATCCAAATATTTTTTTAATTAAACTTTATTGACTATAACTTTGAAACCAATGAAAATAAGTACCACGTATGATATATCGTTGAAAAGCTCTCAATGAGGGCGGATTGCTACAGTTAAGTCCAAAATCCAAATGTTTTGAATTTTTGTTTTTTTTTTACATTTTTGGTCCAGTCAACCGCATTCAAAACAGGAAGTGCACAACTAGATGTTACGTCTGTTATCCAAAATTTCAACATTTTACGGCTAATCGTTTTTGAGTTATGCGAAATACAGGCGTCACGCCGAAACTAGTCAAAATGGATTGAGGGATGGTCAAAGTGGATATTTCCGTTGAATTCTGAAAACCAAAATTTTTTTCGATCACAATACTTTTTTATACTTCGTACAAGGAAGTAAAAATATATAGTTTTTTTTGTATAAAAAGTTTTATTATTAAAAAAAAGAAGATTTGATAGGTTAAGATACGAGAAAAGAAACACAGATAAAATATAATTTCCTTTACTTGTTTACAGTTTGTTATTTTGATATGAAGAGCTATTAAACTTCCTAGTTAAGGAGAAAAAAATAATATAATTGGACTGGTATAGTATATTACTGTTCTATTGT
This sequence comes from Lycorma delicatula, assembly GCF_047948215.1. Classification (NCBI taxonomy): domain Eukaryota; kingdom Metazoa; phylum Arthropoda; class Insecta; order Hemiptera; family Fulgoridae; genus Lycorma; species Lycorma delicatula. Next base: position 33,485,683 of record NC_134467.1, on the reverse strand, counting down.
TAGGTTAACAAACATATTAGATTATTATTAGTTAAGTGTTAAGAGTGTTTTATTAGACAAATATCAATTTAATAGCTTGGAAAATTAATAGATAGAAAAATAAATATAAATAATTATAGTAACCATAAATCACAAGGGTAAACAATTTTTTTTCCTTCTTTTAATTTATCTTTTAACAGATATAATCTCCTGTTACCTAAATTGTTTGAAAATCAATTTTATTTTAAGTTATTTACTATAATATTTACTTATAATTTAAAATAATGTATTTTTTTTATTTAAAGTTAAACTACTATTTGAATTTTATTAAGCATAGCCCGTTCGTATTAATATATAAATTATTTATATAATAGTTTCCACTTACCAACAACCTTTAATAGTAATGTTCAAGCGCTTTCGGATCATTAATCCATCCTCAGGAACAATAATGTGTTATACATTATAATTATTTAATTCGCATATCATTAATTATGCTAAATTGAATTTTATAAAAATATAAATTCAGTTTAGTATAATTAAAACTATATGTGAAATAAATAATTATAATGTAAAACACATCATTGTTCCCGAGGATGGATGACGTCCTGTTATTCTGAATGACAGTGGAAACATTCATCATGACAAGGAGTTAAGTCGACGTAATTTTAACATATGAAGACCACTTTTATATATTTTACATACTTTACATAACGATTCTACTCATGACGACACAGTTAATAAAAAAACAAGTTAATAAAAAAAATATTTAAGATGGAATTCGTTTCCGAAAGCGCTAGGATCCATTAAAATATTGTCAGTATTTAGGTTTTATATTTTAATTATTTATTTTCTAAAATAGTTTATTCTATTTTTTTTTTTTGGTAAATTCTGTTTTGTTTAATTGGTAATTAAAATCTATCATTTTTTTTTTGTATAATTCAAAATTTATACTTTTGTATTTACATATTTTTATTAACCTCCGTGACCACCGTTAGATATAACTTCAGAAAATGAGATGAATGAAAATGTTTCTAGCCTGGATTCACTGACCGGGATTCAAACCCGGAACTTCAGGATGAAAGGCTGAGAAGGAACCACTCGTGTTACAGATGCAGCGATGTACTTTTTTTATCCCTGCCTTCCTGAACCAGACCCCCCCCCCCCCTAATTAAGCATGAACACGGTTCCGTGAGCTGCCTTTGCCTCTAGCTTCCAGATGAGGTAAACGCCAGGCCCGGCTATACTGTTCCCCGTCTCCATTACCCAGCAAGCGGGACTCGGTCCTTTGTGCTTCGCCTCTAAGGGAGAAACCCCCGAAGGGACGGCACCGCCGGGACTCAGTCTTTTAGCTCAGGGGTTCGAGAGTCCCCGCATTTCCTCACAACCGCCCACTCGTGCAAGCACGGGTGAACGGCAGCTCTGTCCCTCATCACCACGCTTCCCGATATTTCATTTGCAGTATTCCCGACACAAAACCCGTCACAGTGTCGATGTCCATCGAACTACGCAACATCGTTCCAAGGATGGTCCCTACCTCGAGATTCCCAGTTACGGCAGTACAGTCACAGCGTTCCTCGTCCCACCACGGGAGCTGGAATATCACCTGTTCCGACGAGTCTAACTCCTGACAGTTTGGGCAGAATCCTGACAGTTGGGACAGAAGGGGTCTTCAGCTCTCCTTCGTACACACAGGTATGAACGAAAGACTCCATGGCCGGTCAGGAATTGTATCAGCCAGAATCCCAGTTCGCCAAACATTCTCCCGGGCCACGACTCCATGTGGGTGATCAAACGATGTGTCCACCTTCTTTTCGTGGACGCATCCCACCTGGCTTGCCAATCCTTGTAGACAGTTGCGTTGGTATCGGCCTTAGATACACCCGGATAAACTTTTACTTTTGTATTTAGTTTCTGTGAACTTTACTCAAATCGTTTACTCAGAATTATATTTTCTACGCTTTTTTTTCTAATTTTTCATGTTTAATACCCATTTAAGGAAGTTATTTTATGCCCAGTATAAAATAGTATGTTTTTTCACCCCAATTTTTTGTCTTTTACCCCAGTTTTTCAAGATGATATTAAAAATACTGTTCTGGGGCTTACTTTTCATCAATTTTTAAGCTCAAATTTCATATAAAATCACTAAATTTGTCCTTTAGTTTGGGGATTCGAGGAATAACAATCTGGTTTAATTTACCGAAAGTGCAGAAATCAGGGCGAAATTTTTCGCCAACCAAGATGAAGCGTTAGCGAACCTACATTTATATGATGAATTTTGTTCTTTATTTTATCAATAGAATACATCCTGAAAGAACGTTGAACATCCAAACTTTCAGGATATTCTTGTTGAATAATTATACAGAGTGGCACACGAAATGATCGAATATTTGGTTTTGTTAAAAAATATTTATATAAATCAAAGTACAGAAAAGTAAAATACAACGTGTATATTATTCACCTGGTAATTATGTTCTGCTTATCATATGTTCAGTATGACCACCATCACGTCTAGCAACTTCTTCAACACGAACTCCTATCTTGTTAATAACTCGATGACACATATCCTCAGTTATCTCGTCGCACAGCTCAACGATCAGGTCTTGAAGTTCCATCACTGTACGAGGATATTTAGTGAAAATAATCACACTGATTCTAATCAAGACTGTTCGGGATCAGTTTTGTTTACACGGAAAACGATTAGGAAATCGGTTTGAAATGATATTTGCGTTAAAGGTTTCACGCAGAAAGTCTAAAACAACATTAGTTGTGTGTAGTTTGGCTCCATCCTGTATGAACCACTCGTTTTCTAATCGAAACCCTTTTGCAAGAAACTGAGGAATAAAATTATTATGCAGCATGTTTAGATAATGTTCACTGTTCATTGTCTCTTCAAAAAAGTAAGGGTTTATTGCCCCGTGACTTGAGATAGTGACCCGTACCGTAATTCATGGAGGGGTGATGCTAATTTTCTTTTTTGGAAGCCCAAAAAAGCACATTTTGTGTGCTGACAACCCCGTCTGGGTGCGAATGTGCCTCATCAGAAAACTATTTCTTTCTTTCTTTTTCCTGTTTACCCTGTTTTAACGGTAGGTAACTACCGTTTAGATAATTCTTCAGAGGATGAATGAGGATGATATGTATGAGTGTAAATGAAGTGTAAGTCTTGTACATTCTCAGTTCGACCATTCGTGAGATGTGTGGTTAATTGAAACCCAACCACCAAAGAACACCGGTATCCACGATCTAGTTTTCAAATCCGTGTAAAAATAACTGGCTTTACTAGGACTTGAACGCTGGAACTCTCGACTTCCAAATCAGCTGATTTGGGAAGACGCGTTAACCACTAGACCAACCTGGTGGGTCTAATCAGAAAACCAAACATTGTTCGATAATACGTCTCGATTCACAGCCCGTTCAGCCATTTTTTGTTGTTTTTTATTTCAACCGTTGATTTAGGAGGCAACACTGTTATTTTGTACGTATTTATATACAAATCACTTTTTAAAATTCGGTGCAGAGATCGCCTATAAATCACAAATTTTGTTGCTGATTTTCCTGTTTTGTCCGGGCTCATCAGCAACGCTGCTCTGACAACTTCGACATTCTGTGGAGAACGAACATCGGCAGGCGCTTACTCTCAAACACTGAACCATATGATTACTAAATTATTCGTAAAGTCTACGTATTATTTTAAACGAGGGCAACCACTGAGTTTGAAAATGTGCATGAAACTTTTTTTGGGGACCACATTTTTCGTTTCATTTAACACAACAGTCTTTATGGCGCTGTTCGACAGTCAATCTTCCTTTGTCAACCATCTTGGAACGATACCACATACAGCGCACTCGGAAGAAGAAGAAATTAATATTCATAAAGTTTGTCACTTACAAAAAACACGTTAATACTTATTAAGCTAAACAATTATTGTTAAAACTTTTGGATCACGTCGTGCACTAAAAATAATTATTTATATTAAATTGTGTATTTCAATCAATAGAATTTTAAATGAGGTGTAGAGTGAATTTTCAAACAGTACGTATGGGTGATTAAATAATTTTTTAGCATATTTTACGCTAGTGGTTTAGAGTAAGTTTATTCACTATTGATGATTTATGCAAACACACGGATTACATTACATTAAACAAGCGGTATTTAATTCATTTACAAATACTCGTCTTGTAGTTTTAAACAGATGTATCATTTGCAAAAATAATCTATACATTTTATCATTATTATTTATGTACTAATTATATTAAATAACGTGTAATAAATAAATATAGAATATTATTCAATATTACGCAATAAATCTGCTTTTATTTACTAAATTCGTACGAATTAAAATATTCCATTTTGATTGAATTTTAATATACTTAATTAATTAAAAATCCTTTACTTAACAACACCTTTATTTAATTACATATAAAATGCATACCATTTAATATAAATATATTTAACATTAATTAATATATCCATGGCCTTCTTTATATTAATATGCACACAATTATACATTGGTTTATTTTACTTTCCGGCGAACATATCTCGAATAGCTAAATGAAAGGGAAAAGTATGGTGAAAAAAATGGGGTATCTGATTGTTTTTTGTTGTAAATCTTTGCTTTAAAGGGTCCAACTAGTTCATCTAGATAAAAAAAAAAAAAAAAACTGACAACACAGTTATAGAACTTTCCCTTCACATGGCTTTTTTCCTCGTGCACGGCTTAACACACAACTTAATTTATAATTTTATTTAAATAAAATATTTTTTGTTTATTTAATTCAGTAATTCTAACTAAAGCGTGCGCGCATACCGTATTTCATTCGCGCGGGTATGGTGGTACTAACGGCCACTTAAAATAAATTTTCAGTTTAAATATTATTCATTTATTTAATTCTACCGGTCATCTGTGACACAACATAGAAGTCGACTACAGCAGTAGTCCGGCCGCTAAGTGGGATGTGAGGTGTATAAATGGAAGGGAAGACGGGGGTGTCTGAGTTAAATTGCTCCCCGCATTCGGTTTGTTCTGTTTTGTTAACCATTTAATTTTATTGTTCTCTATAACTATGTTAAGTTCTGTTACCATTTACCTTTTTTTTATTCTTAACAGTTATCGAATGTTTTATACTTTTTTACGCTTAGTTATATTTTTATTCGTTATACATTTTTCTTGTATTGTACTTTGATTAAACCTTTATATTGTTTTGAAGGTATCATTGGATGCTTCCCTTTCACGTCATTAGTACAGTGTAAAATTTATCTATAGTTTCATTTTTCAGGAAATTGGATTGTAAATAAGTTGTACACAAAAAAAAATATATGGAGCTATCAAGATTATTATATTTTAAAAAAACATAGACCTAAAATGCCGAAAAAATTTTAAAATTTTAATTTTTTCATTTTAGCCTTTTTTTACTTTTAAGACCATAATGGATCACTTTAGTTCATTTTTGGCGAGTTCTTTCTTTTCTTGCTGATTTGTTGTTTTTCAGCGTTTCTTTTTTGCCAGTTATTTCTAAGGGTTTCAGATCTTCTTGCCCTTTCTTGTTCAGAGTACACCCGGCTTATTATTTTCTTGGGATTTGATAGGAATCTTGTTTCTTTATTTTTTAATTTCTCACAGTTTCCGGTTTTCGTTTTTAGGTTTTCACGGGTTATGTCTAATTCCTCCATGTCTTTCTGTACTTCGTATAACCAGTTCGGTCTGCTTTTCTTGTTCCAGAAAAGTTCGAATATTCGTCTGATAAGTTTGGTCTCTTCCATTCGGAAAATATGTCCTAGAAAGGAAATTCTCTTCTTTCTAAATTTATTAGTTATCGGGATGATCGTTTTGTAAATCTCTTCGTTTGGAATAATTCCCCAAATTCCGTTTTTTTTAATGTTTTTCCCGATGCATCGTCGTAGAATCTGTCTTTCAATCTTTTTCAGTTTGTCGATAAACCAAGCCTGGTACGGTCCAAATATGGTTTCTCATCCGTAAAATATTTCTGGTCGGATAACAGAGTTATAATGTCTTATTTTTGTGTTTATGGACATGCATTTTTTGTTATAGATGTTTTTATTGTGGCTTTGATGAGTTTATTTATTCTTTCATTCCAGTTTGGATTTTCTTGGAGGTTGTGTGTAATGTTTTCCTCCAAATATTTAAAGTTTTCTACTAGTTCTATGTAATTATTATTTATTTTTACTTTGCTTATGTATAGCGGGTCTCTCACCATAATTTTGTTTTTTTCGTATGAAATTTTTAGACAAATTTTTCCTGCAATCTCTTCCAGTGTTGACAGTTGGTATCTGACCTCTTCTATATTTTGGGCTAGTAGGACTAAATCGTCCGCAACGCCTAGGCAATTTACTGAGATACCTTTTCCTATTTTAACGTTGACTTTATTTAATTTTTTTCCAATCCCGTATTATAAATTCAAGGGCACAGTTAAATAAAAGCGGTGACAGTCCATCTCCTTGTTTCAGTCCTGTTTTGATGTCGAATGGATCAGATATTTCTCCCCTGAATTTAACCTTGGATTTGGTATCCGTTAGTGTTAGTCCGATGATTTTGACTAGTTTTGGGTGAAGCCCTAAATTTCTTAGGATTTTTTGCAGGGATTCTCGATGTACACAATCATATGCTTTCTTGAAATAAATAAAAGTCACTACCAGTTGTTTATTCCTTAGTTTATGATACCTTATAATTAATTTTAAATTTAGAATTTGTTCTGGGTAGCCTCGCCATGGTCTAAATGCCCCTTGGTATTCCCCTAGTTCGTGTTCCAGTCGGTCATTGATTCTGTTGATTTTAGCCTTTATTGAAGGGAGTATTAAATTTATGGAAAACCAAATTTGTTAAACTATGAATTCTTTTAGTAAAGTTTTTCTTAAAATTTATACCCCACCTCTAAAAAAAAATTTCTTTCGGCTCACCGGTAGGCGGAGGTAGATTTCACCGGAACAAAGTAGGGTTAAGTTAACTCGGATTGTATGAGCTCGTATCAAATATTACTTTCCACGTTTTACAGATGCTACGTTTTCTCATTAGAATACAAGCTATTTCTAAATTTTTCAAGAATTGGTTATGATTTTTCCTGAACTGCTTGACAACATACCTATTTGAGGATTAATGGAAAATTATAGGGTTTTCCTTTGTATTGATAAGAAAGAGCCAATTTTTTCATAAAGTTTTATTTAAAAACATGTATAAATGTAATATCATTAATATTGAGATGATATGAAATTACAAAAGGGATCTAAGATTTTTTTTTTATCCTTGAAACCCCATTCTTTCTACCCCTTGGTTCTTATCCAAAGAGTAGTAGGAAATTTAAACGAATTCGACATTTTACTTAATAAGAAAATTATAGCGAAATTTTTTACAGTTTTTTTTTTTTTTTGGTTTTGATCATATCAAAAATTATTTCAAAAAAACTTTTTAGGTAATGTTTAGAGGAGTAAGGACCGCTTTAAACCGATTTGATTCTGTCTATTAAGGAAGGTATGATTTTTTTCTTCGAAACCCCATTTTTTCCGCCCCTGGGACAATTTTTGATATCACTAACCGTTATTGGCGATATCAAAAATTTTACGTAAATAAGTTTTAGGTCCTTTTCCAAAGAATAGTAGGAATTTTAAACGGATTCGATATTTTACTTAATAAGGAAGTTATAACGATATTTTTAATTTTTTTTTTTTTTTGTTTCGCTCATCCCTTGTCGGAAGGGTTGGTCATATCAAAAATTGTTACAGACAAAATTTTAGGTAATGTTTAGAGGAGTAACAGTCTCTTTAAACCGATTCGATACTGTGCCTGTTAAGGAAGGTATGATTTTTTTTTGTCCTCGAAACCCCATTTTTTCCACCCTCTGGGACTAGGGTTGGTGATATCAAAAAATTTTACTTAGATAAGTTTTAGGTCCTTTTCCAAAGAATAGTAGGAACTTTAAACGAATTCGATATTTTATTTAGTAACAAAGTTATAGCGATATTTTGTTTTTTTTTTTCGAAAAAGCCCCCCATGTTCCGATTTTGACCATTAACTAACTCGACCGAAATTTTTGGTCGTTGTATTTTACTTATCAATTTGAAAGTGATTGGCACAAAATTACGCCAGTTATCGCGTCCACAAGAAAGTTAAATATATATATAAACGTTTTGACTGACGCTGGTTTTAGGGTCTGGGAGATGTGAAACGGGAAGATATGTCGAAATTTTCCGAAAGTCGAATCATGGTACCTATTACAATAGATAGTTTTCTTATGAAATCTACCTAATATATATATATATATTTTTTTTCTCTAACTTTTTTAGTTTTTATTATTAATAACAGGGAAAGTCGTTCAATATTTTTCCAGCTTATTTTTAAAAAAATATTTATGAATTTTTATATTTAATCCTAATTTAGTTTAAATTTACCGTTAATCCATAAAGTATAAACAGATAAAAATAAAATGAAACCAGAAACATCTACTTATGTGTAAATAAAAGTACAAGTAGTTTAAATTACAACAAAAAAAAAGTGGTTAAATTAATCCTATGTAAAGAGCATTCATAAATAAGGATTAAAAATCAAAGTAGTTACTCTGTTTATCGCCGTAATCCAAACTATTGATTTTCTGTAACTTCTGAACACATTTTTTTTTAAGCTTCTTGAATTCTGTTTATATTTTCGAATGAATCTAATGCCAACTCATTTCAAAATAGAGTTCAGTTTTCATCACAGGATTTTATTTTATTTCCCGAATTGGCCATTTATTTTATTTTTTATTTATTTTTTCGAATTGGCCATCACTAAATCGCGTGAAAAAACTTTATTTTTCTTTTGAGCCTTTTTAAATTTTTACCATATTTTACTTTTCATTTTTCTTAATCTTTCTCTCTTTATTCTGTATTTTTTTTTTTTTGTTTTTGTTTCCTCTTAAATTCTTATAGTTTTTACTTCAATATTACCCTGGTTAAAATATGTTCATCTCTTATTCCGATCTATTCCTATCTCTGACCTTACCTATCTCTGAATAGCAACAAATGTTTTTACTTTTTATTCGACTACCCAAAAAGGAATGGAATGTATTTAGGGTATAATGTTGGCTATAACTGTACCAACTTAACGGCTGAACCGATTTAGATATGTGTCCCCGCGTTATAATTCTTACGTTACCGGGAGTGTAGTAGGTTATATAAATATTTATATACTATCAGATCTGGCAATGCTTCGCTATTGCTAGATGTGTGCATATATATATAGATTAAATGAACACAATTGAAAGTTTGATAAAACATTAACAAAATGAACATTACGGAACTTCACAAAATTTCTCATTTTCCTTTTACCCATTCCCCCTTTCCTTTTTCCCGTTTCCCCATTTTCATTTTTACCGTATTCATTTTCCATTTCCTAATTTTCCCATCCCGTTTTCTCATTCTCCCCTTTTCTTCCTCCATTTATCTTTTCTTTATTTTCCTTTTTTTTTTCTCATATCCCCTTTCAATTTCCTTTTACCGATTTAATTTTTCCTCTTTTTTCTATTTTGCAGTTTTTCCTATTTCCCTTTTCCAGTTTTTTCCCCGCGAGTAAATCGGTTGAGTAGTTTTTTAGTCTATAGCGGACACACATATGGGAAACATTGAAATGGAATAATAAAATATCTAGTATACCGTGTGTTGCTTTTACCACCAACAGATAGCGTTGTTTTACAACAACAAAAAAATATACATATTTTTACCTGTCACAAGTGTGAAATCGTAAATAGTAGGTATATAAAAACACTCACGTATTCAAATACAACGTTATATCAAAATTTTAAAGCAATCTGTAAAGAACTTTCGGAGATTTAAGATTTTGAACAAACGAACATTTCCTTTTTTATACTGTGTGATTCAGGAGGATAGGGCAATACTTTGACAACTCATTCTAGAGGCTAAAAATAAGAAAAAAGTTCATATAAACATAGGTCCAAAAACGCTTCGTTAGCGAGTTATACAGGGTGAAAGATTTCACCCGAGTTTCAGTTCCTCCGGGTAAATTAAGGCTTTCTGAATTTCTGGGAAGGTCAATTAAGGGACAAATTCAATTGTTTCTTATGGTTTTTGCGTTGGAAAATCTAAAAAAATAGGTCCCAGAACTGTAACTCTCTTAGTTTCTAAGATATCCCATGTAAAATGCCAAAACAGGGTAAAAAAACACACTTTGTTACGTTTGACGTACAATTACGTTGTTAAATTGGCAATAAATCATACATTTTTTAAACAAAAATTGTAGGGAATTTAATTATAAGAAGATTGATGTAAATAAAGTCAACAGAAAATAAATAAAATTTTAAACATGTCGACTTTTATTAACAACAAAACAGATTCATTTTTAACAGATTGAAAAAACTTTTTCGTTATGTACAGTAGAAAATAAACTGGAGGAAGAAGGAATACTTACCGTTTTTTTAACGATAATGATAAAATGCTGCTTACAAGTAGTATTTCATGTGGTTTAATAACTTTAAAAAATGCCACCGTTGTGTTCAATGCACTTTTCAACGCGTTGTACTAGATTTTGTGTTGCCAGTCTAACGGAATATTTGCGTTCCTTGATTATCAGTATTTATTTCCTTAAATCAGTAGCTTATATTAATTTGTTAAATGTTTGTAATTTTTTTACTGTAATTGGCCGAGACGCTACCACTACGCCAAGGAGATCGGCATTTCTTTCAATAATCTGATAAAAAAATTAACTTTTAATATCTTAAATTTATATAAATGACAATTTATAAAAATAATTTATAAATAAAAATTATTATTTTTAAATATATAATAAAACTTTTGATTTATTTTATTGAAAAAATAAAATTATGAAAATTCAATTCTAGTCAATACGCTGTATTATAATTTAAATATTAATTGTGTTGGTGTTGTGTTTTGGTGCCATACGCTAAATAAATCTATTGTCTGATTAATTGATCTGTATTCTTTGTGATCTCTTTTTGGGTCAAGAATGATTCTGAGGACTTTTCTTTCTTTCTTATTATTTTTTTTGGCAGATATTTTTTGTTTAGGGATGCAAATTTTGATTCGATCATTATGATCGAATTTTAGTGTTTATTGTTGTAGGTATTTTGCTGTATATGCCATGACACGTTTTGTATATTTTCTTTATTTTAGTTATTATTTCGCCTATATATCGGAATTACTGATGATGTCGTATTTGATATTTAGCATCTTTGATCTATTTTGTTTTGCAATCATCAGTTTTGTTTCTCTTAAAAGATCTGTTGTCCGGTATTCTTTGCTACTTCGTGTAGTTTTAGTATTATTTTCATTAATTATTTAATTAGTTTGTTTTTATATAATTAATTAGTTTTAGAACAACTACTTATAGCTATTGTATTTAATTTTAATTAAATTTTAACATTTTAACACCAGATATATTGTTGTACTGTACTACGCACATTAATTTCTTAAAGTTAAATGTTTGTGTAAATTAAACTAAGAACAAATTCATAATAGGACTTCAAATATTAAATGGGTAGTACATTTTGTAATTACTCAAGTATTGTATGATATTGTTATAAACAAATACGTAAAAGTTGTAATGAATTTTATTATACCAACAGTAAGATATAGAAAGTTCAATATAATAACCCTTTCAAACTTATCCTTCTCTTTACAATAACTCATCGAATTTTATAAGAAGACAGTAGGTAGAAAGTAATCCGTATTTACGTATACAGTACATGATCATCTAATTAAACAAACTCTAGAATCCACCCAACCACCCACATATTGAAACGTACACACAACTAACACACATGTATATTTAAATATATATATTAATATATACTCTCTCTCTCTTTCTCTAAAACTATATATACATACATATATATATATATATATATAGTGTTAGAGAGAGAGAACTGTAATACTCTCCTTATGTTTTTACTGATAAGTTTGAATTTCTATAACTTCATATCTGAAATAAAACAAAAAAAACCCTTTCGGCACGCCAGAAGGTGGAGGTAGATTTCACCGATGCTAAGTAGGGATTAAAAAAGATTTCCACCTTAAAGTTAAGAAAAACTTCATATTTACTCAATCCAACCATTGTCGGCCCATTACTCCAGAGGTCCTGGGTTCAAATCCCGGTCAAGTATGGTAAATTCCGTTTCTGTTTTCCACGCACAAGTTTCAAGTTTATATGGCGATGTAAGAGAATGTTTTTTTTTTTTAACAACGATTATGAAGGGAGTTATTCAGCTACAAACTTATCGGTAAAGATATATCGTTATTTAGTATACAAGCGTGTGTAAACACCATGTAGAAATTCGATTTTTATTTTTAATCAAGCAAGCTTAAAATTATCTTATCATTTTTAAAAAACAACTGGAAATTTCATATGATTTTTCTGGCTGTACGGTCAAGTCATTGAATACCTTGAACAACGTTTTCATTGCAGTACTTTTCCAGTAAAGCCGGAAAATCTTTGCAGTTCAGTCATAAATAGTCTTATTTATATTTTCATAACAAATGTTTAAATATAAATAACAAAAGAAATGTTCATAATTTTTTTTTTTTTTTTTTTGAGGCCTCCGTGTATTTCTAATAAAAAAAACAATGTTTTTTTTTTATTAGAATAATTACTAGAATAAGATTTATGTATCATAATTTACAAATTGGAAGTAAACATTTTTTTTTCATTTTCGTGGCTTCCTTACTCTGTGGGGATAATTTAAAGAAACTTTTTTTTGAAAAAGAAGTGATCCTTAACAAATAATATAAATTTTTTTTTAAAAAAACTTGCTTTATACTTTTTAGCAATACATTAATCAAATTAATTATATAATAAATTTCATTTACCAACTATTTTTATTTTTATATTGAGCGCTTTCGGATATTAATCCATCATCAGGAACATTTATGTCTTATGCATTATAATTATTTCCTTCACAAATTAATATATTAAATGAATATTGAATTTTAAAAAACAAAAATTATAAATACTACAATTGATCGTTAAAAGGTAAAAGTAATCTCGAATGAACGAAATGAGGCCCTCTAAATTAAAGGCCGACAATAGTTGGATTGAGTAAATTTGAAGTTTTTCTTAACTTTAAGATGGAAATCTTTTGTATTCCCTACTTAGCACCGAAATCCTTGAAAAATCCTTGAAATCTACCTCAACCTTCTAGCGTGCCGAAAGGGTTTTTTTTGTTTTACTTTAGATAGGAAGTTATCAAAATTCAAATTTATCGGTAAAAACATAAGGAGATTATTACTGTTCTCTCTCTCTCTCTCTCTCTCTCGCTGTGTGTGTCTGTATATATATATATATGTATATGTATATATGTATGTATATATATATGTATGTATACATGTGTGTTAGTTGTGTGTACGTTTTAGTATGTGGTTGTGCGAATTCTAGAGTTTGTTTAATTAGTTGTCCTCACGTCAGTATGAAACTCTCAGTCTTTTGTCGATCAATTGTAGTATTCAAAACTTTTGTATTTTAAAATTCAAAATTCATTTAATATATGAATTTGTGAAGGAAATAATTATAATGCATAATAAATAAATGTTAAAATAAGAAAAGATATCTCAGTAAATTGCCTAGGCTTTGCGGGCGATATTTAGCCCTACTAGTCCAAAATATAGAAGAATCCCCAGATACACTGGAACACTCGAAGATATTGCAGGAAAAATTGGTCTAAAAATTTCATACGAAAAAACCAAAATTATGATGAGAGACCCACTATGCATAAGCAAAGTAAAAATAAACAATAATTACATAGAACTAGTAGAAAACTTTAAATATTTGGGGAAAACATCACACACAACCTCCAAGAAAATCCAAACTGGAATGAAAGAATAAATAAACTCATCAAAGCCACAATAAAAACATCTATAACAAAAAATGCATGTCCATAAAGACAAAAATAAGACATTATAACTCAGTTATCCGACCAGAAATACTTTACGGATGCGAAACCATATTATACCAGACAAGGTTTACCGACAAACTGGAAAAGATTGAAAGACAGATTCTACGACGATGCATCGGGAAAAACATTAAAAAAGACGGGATTTGGAGAATTATTCCAAACGAAGAGATTTACAAAACGATCATCCCGATAACTAATAAATTTAGAAAGAATAGAATTTTCTTTCTAGGACATATTTTCAGAATAGAAGAGACCAAACTTATCAGACGGATATTTGAAACTTTTCTGGAACAAGAAAAGCAGACCGAACTGGTTATACGAAGTACAGAAAGACATGGAGGAATTAGACATAACCCGTGAAAACCTAAAAACGAAAACCGGAAACTGTGAGAAATTAAAAAATAAAGAAACAAGATTCCTATCAAAACTCAAGAAAACAATAAGCCGTGTGTACTCTGAACAAGAATGGGCAAGAAGATCTGAAACCCTTAGAAATAACTGGCAAAAAAGAAAAGCTGAAAAACAACAAATCAGCAAGAAAAGAAAGAACTTGCCAAAAAAAATTAACTAAAATGATCCATTATGGTTTTAAAAGTAAAAAAAAATAAATGTTCCTGATGATGAATTAATATCCGAAAGCGCTCGGACATATTAATAAAAGTTTTTGGTAAGTGGAAACTATTATATAATTAATTTATATCAATACCAACGGGTCATGATTAATAATAAAATTAATTTAATCAAAATTATCATAGATTGCATGTAAACTCATGCAATCTATGATCATTTTGTTTGATGATAATTTTAACAATTTGTTTTACATATTCCAAACGTGGCCTGCCTACACAATTTTTCCCTTCTACCTGTCCTTCCAATATTAAAGCGACTATTCCAGGAAGGCATCCTGGAATAGTCGGAATAGAAGAAAAGATTAGAAGCTTTCGAAATGTGGTGCTATAGGAGAATGTTAAAAATCAGATGGGTGGATAAAGTGACAAATGAGGAGGTATTGCGGCAAATAGATGAAGAAAGAAGCATTTGGAAAAATATAGTTAAAAGAAGAGACAGACTTATAGGCCACATACTAAGGCATCCTGGAATAGTCGCTTTAATTTTGGAAGGACAGGTAGAAGGGAAAAATTGTGTAGGCAGGCCACGTTTGGAATATGTAAAACAAATTGTTAGGGATGTAGGATGTAGAGGGTATACTGAAATGAAACGACTAGCACTAGATAGGGAATCTTGGAGAGCTGCATCAAACCAGTCAAATGACTGAAGACAAAAAAAAAAAGAAGAAAAATGTCATGCTTGACTGAAATTCGAACCCGGGATTTCCGGATGAAAGGCGGAGACGCTACCACTACGCTAAGAAGATTGGCATTACTTTCTATAATCTCATAAAAAAATTAACTTTTAATATCTTAAATGTATATAAATAACAATTTATAAATAAAAATTATTATTTTTAAATATGTAATAAAACTTTTGATTTATTTTATTGATAAAATAAAATTATGAAAGTTCAATTCTTGTCAATACGCTGTATTATAATTCAAATGTTACTTTCCTAAGTGAAATAAAACTTATGTTCATATTGATTTCAAAGTTCTTCTCTAAGTGTATAAGTAGTAGATGTAAAAAGAGTCTCTTTGAAACTGTCAAATTTCTGAAAAGAACATATAAATGATTATATATATATATTTTTTTCTTTTACGGAATCTAACAATGTATAAATTCATATAATAATGTTATAATATATTATAAGAACATATCAAATAACACTTAACTTTTTTATCAATAAATTTTATGATTGGTTATATTGTATAGGTTTTCATTTTAAATCGAAGTTCAAATCGCCTAATATTATTACAAATTATATTCATTCAATTTTCTATTAAAATATATTGTATAATATAAAAATAAAATCTTTTCTTGTTTTTTCTAACTTCCGTGACCACTTTATTGCTTCAGAGGATAAGATGAATGACAATTTGAGTAGCGTGTAAAAATGCCATGTCTGACCGTGATTCGAACCCGGGACCTCTGGATGGACGCTACCATTCTCACCAAGGAGGCCGGCAAAATAAAATTTGTATACAGAGTGTATCACGAAATTCTCCCAGGACTTTCATAGTCTATTCTACTCCTGAAAATAATAGATAAAGTCCACAAAAACATATATCCTAAAATGCTTAGTTTACAAGTTACGGCTAGCGAAATATTTCCATCGTATTTCAGATACCCCAGTGAAATTAGGTGGTACTGAAATTTTTTTAGAATGTTAATTATGGAACAAAATTAGTGATTCCTTATGGTATTTGATCTATAAAATCTTTAAAAAAATAGATCCAAGAATCGTACCTGCAGTAGGTTTTGAGAAATTTAGGGTGAAAACCAATAAATTAGGGTAAAAACCCTCCCTGTTTTTAAATATTTGATTTACTACAATAATATTGTTAAATGGGTAATAAACATAAAAATTTTAAATAAAACTTATAGAAAAATATATATTAATAATATATTTTGTTTTATTTATGTGATTTTTTCTTCATAAAATAATGAACTAACGAAAAACTAGGCAACGGAATATACCGATCACTAGCGGAAAATCCCGATTCGTTAGTAAATGTTTCGTGGTGGTCAAGTATATACTTGTTTCATTAATAAAACAAAGGAATTTAGTTAATATTCATCATCATCATCAATCACTAAAGGCTATGTCTTGTCGATTTAACCACGTCACTCTCATTCCGCTACTCTTTTCAAGTCATATGAACCAAGATGATAGTTTTTCTCAGTCTACGTCTAGGTTTTTTTATCCAAAACCTTGCCCTCAAATATATTCGTCAAGAACTGGTCATGTCCTAGTACATGTCCTATCAATTTCGCTCTTCTTCTTCTTCTTCATATAACATTTAGCAAGGATCTCCTCTCACCCACTTCTGTTAACACTTGATTCCACCCAGCTTGTTCTTGTTATTCTTCTCCAAATCCACATTTCCATTGCTTCTAGTCTTTTTCTTTCTGCATCCCCAAGCGTCAATGTTTCACATCCATAAGAAAGAGCAGTCCAGATATACGTTTTAGCGAACTGTTTCCTTATTTGCATACTCATATGATTATCAGTTAGTAAATTCTTTTTATTCTGGAAAGCTCGTTTTGCCAGAGATATTCAACTTTTTCCTTCTTTTTTTTTTGTCTTCAGTCATTTGACTGGTTTGATGCTGCTCTCCAAGATTCCCTATCTAGTGCTTAATCGTTTCATTTCAGTATACCCCCTACATCCTACATCCCTAACAATTTGTTTTACATATTCCAAACGTGGCCTGCCTACACAATTTTTTCCTTCTACGTGTCCTTCCAATATTAAAGCGACTATTCCGGGATGCCTTAGTATGTGGCCTATAAGTCTGTCTCTTCTTTTAACTATATTTTTCCAAATGCTTCTTTCTTCATCTTTTTGTCGCAATACCTCTTACCTCTTCATTTTTCACTTTATCCACTCATCTGATTTTTAATATTCTCCTATAGCACCACATTTCAAAAGCTTCTAATCTTTTCTTCTCAGATACTCCGATCGTCCAAGTTTCACTTCCATATAAAACGACACTCCAAACATATACTTTCAAAAATATTTTCCTGACATTTAAATTAATTTTTGATGTAAATAAATTATATTTCTTACTGAAGGCTCGTTTCGCTTGTGCTATTCGGCATTTTATATCGCCCCTGCTTCGTCCATCTTTAGTAATTCTGCTTCCCAAATAACAAAATCCTTCTACCTCCATAATCTTTTCTCCTCCTATTTTCACATTCTGTGGTCCATCTTTGTTATATCTAATACATTTCATTACTTTTGTTTTGTTCTTGTTTATTTTCATGAGGTAGTTCTTGCGAAGGACTTCATCTATGCCATTCATTGTTTCTTCTAAATCCTTTTTACTGTCAGCTAGAATTACTATATCATCAGCAAATCGTAGCATCTTTATATTTCCACCTTGTACTGTTACTCCGAATCTAAATTGTTCTTTAACATCATTAACCGCTAGTTCTAAGTAAAAATTAAAAAGTAACAGGGATAGGGAACATCCTGGTCAAACTCCCTTTCTTATTACGGCTTCTTTCTTATGTTTTTCAATTATTACTGTTGCTGTTTGGTTCCTGTAAATGTTAGAAATTCTTCTATCTCTGTATTTGAACCCTAATTTTTTTTAAATGCTGAACATTTTATTCCAGTCTACGTTATCGAATGCCTTTTCTAGGTCTATAAATGCCAAGTATGTTGGTTTGTTTTTCTTTAATCAATGTCTTCTTATTAATTTTCAGTTTAAGCTTTGTTAGTACTTTAGATATTGTTTCTAACATAATCTCCATTCCCCTTGCTGATTCCGCCAGTAACAAAATATTACCTGCAAAACGGATACAATGTATGGATTTTCCATTAATTCTGATACCTTTTGTTTTTTCTTTCATTTCTACGATAGCTTTTTCAATAAAGAAATTAAACAAAATGTTAATATTTAGCAGTAAAAGAAGTATTTTTTATTTAGCGGGAGACAGTCGTTTGTGTGCAGCCACCTGGCGCATCACATGATACACTCTGCACTAATCACATGATTCACTCTGCGCCAATAGCAGCAGCTGAACTGGTAACTGGCACAACTGGCGAACAAGACGCCGTCCCGAAGCCAACTCCTTGTTATCAATATGGCTAGCGTTAAACATTATATTTCTATTAAAAACCATTAAATTCGATACCTACTTACTCCTTAACGATATTTTATATATAAAAACACCAAAATGTTCATAAAAATATTCTTTTCACACTAATATTTCTTTTCTTAAAATATTTCTCTAAAATACTTAATATTCTCACAAATATGAGAATACGAACGCGTCGAGGGTCCAGGAAGCAGAACCCCGGGCTAGACGGTCCAGCGAGCGAAGCGAGTCTGACCGGCTAGTAAGTTAAAAAAAAAAAGAAATGTTAGAAAAATTTGAATTTTATTTAGAAAGAGTAAAATGTAACATACAGTATTGTATACAAAATAAAAATACATTCTCGTGAGAAATTACTTGTCAGAATTATAGATACGGTTGAGCAACTTAAGGGCATCCCTGAAGAATTGAAAAGAGCAACAAAAGCAGTACAGAAGCATAAGAAATGTGTTGTAAAGGGCGGGCTCATTTTTTAACATTTTTTTTAACTAGTACGTATAATGCAGCATTTTGGTCTAGTGTACTGTTTCTTAATAAAGTTCAATTTTTTTTTAACTTTAGTTTCTTTTATTCAACTTATCTTACACCATTTTATTCAGAATTAAATCCTCTATAATTTTTTTTTTTTTTTTAAGTTTAATGTATTTTTCACCCATTTAACGAAGTTATTTTATGTCAAGCATAAAAAAAACTGATTTGAACACCATATAGTACAAGGAAGTTTCCTTGTACGCCTGTTAGATTACATGTACACATTTTTTTTTTAAAAAACAAAAGTACGTAAAATTTTATTTCATTAATAACTTCAGATATTTTTTTACATTTTTTTTTATTGTTATTATTATTTATTATATATATATATATATATATATATATATATATATATATATATATATATATATTATTTATAATCAAGGTTAATAATTATTAATAAATCAATATATTTAAATTAAAAAAAAAGTTGTGATGGAAATCGAATTCGAACTGACGTGCCTTCCCCTTGTAAGATCCAAATGTTTCATTAATTAAAGTTTTATTTGAATATAACTCTGAAACCAATGAAAATAAGTACCACTTATGATATATATATGATTGAAAATCTCTTAATGAGGACTTATTACTGCAGTTAAGAAAAAGTCCCAAATGTTTTTTGGATTTTGGGCTTTTTTTTGGACACTTTTGGTTCAGTAGATAGCAATCAAAATGTGAGGTGTACAATTAGATGTTACAAAAGTTCTAAATAAAAATTTTTAACATCCTATAGCTAATAATTATTGAGTTATGCGAGTAACGTACAGACGTCACACTGTAACTAGTCGAGACAAATGGTAAACCAATAAAAACCCGGAAACTGCAGTTGAAAATCATCGTGACACGAAAGATTTAGTTGTTCAATAATTTTCTAAAATAAAAATCCTTTTTTCTTAATGAAAAAAAAACACAGTTAAACAAAAATTAACTTTTCAAAAAAAACAACATTACATCTATTTTGTTACGATTTATCATACAATAGGTGGTAATTTTCTGACGAGGAATATGCTGATATAATTTTTGTTTACGGGTTTTGTAATAGAAATTCTGATGTTGTTCGACATGAATATTAAATAGTAAAATATTTAAGTTTCCATTATATCAGCTGATTATAAAAAAACAATAAATAGTGTTGCCAATCTTTTCATCCAAAATTATTGTATTAAAATTGTTGTTTTTTAAAATTAAAAATTCATTTAATATATTAACTTGTGAAGGAAACAATTATAATACATAACATATAAATGTTCCTGATGATGAATTAATATCCGAAAGCGCTCGGACATAATAATAAAAATTTAAATAGTATTCTACTTAATAGTATTAAGTAATCTCTACTTAATAGTATTCTCTAAATAGTATTTTACTTAGGTTTTGTACTATTTATTCTCCGAAACCACCGTATGTAATACATTAAAGTGGTTCCGGAGGCAACGTTTTACTTTATTTCATTTTCCTGTTTATCCTCCGGGAATCATCGTACCGGTATTACTCCAGAGGATTAATAGGAATGATATGTATGAGTGTAGTCTTGTACTGTCTCAAATCGAACATTACTAAGATGTGTGGTTAATTGAAACCCAACCACCAAAGAACACCTCACGACCTATAATTCAAATTCGAATAAAAGCCTTAAATAGGATTTGAACCGTAGAACTATGGACTTCGAAATCAGCTGATTTTTTATTACAAATTCACCAATTAATCAACCAGATGGGTTAAGGCTTATTTTTTTTTTTTTTTTTTTTTTTTTTTTTTTTTTTTTTTTTAAGGCCGCAAAGGACCACTTTAGTCAGAATAATTCAAGTCTTTTTTGCCGATCTTTTGGTCTTTAAGTTCTTAGCTTTTACTTTCTCCCAATATTTAGTCATTCTTTATTATCTTACTTTACGATCCTCTTCTGAATAAACCCTTTTTGTATAATTAAAAGTTCTTAATTTAAAGTCGGTATTCGGATCTTTAATAACAAATTTTAATTTTTCGGATTTATTAAATAAATCTTCGTAAGTCAAATTTAATTCTTGCACGTCTTCTTTAATTTCTTTGATCCATAATGGCGGATTTTTTAAAGACCAAAATAGATCTATAATTCTCTTAGTAATCCTATCCTGCGGTAATCTTAACAAGTGTGCGCAGAAAGAAATTCGCTTCTTTTTCATAGTATCGATTAAGGATTCCAAAAGTTTTCGTACAGAAATTTATTAGGCGATAATCTGTACTGATTTTCGTGTTTATATTTTTTGTTTACGCAGGTTCTAAGAATCCTGCGTTCAACTTTAAGCAAAGGTCCAGTCCTATTTTTCTGATTTAATCTAAATAAAGTCTCGCTCGCGTAAGTAATTACTGATTTAACCGCAGTTTTGTAACGTCTACTTTTAGTGTTAATCGAGAGCGATTTTTTGTTGTAAGTATTTTTGGTTACTTGTAGCACTTTCAATAATTCATTAAGTCTTTCGGTCCAATTTTGTTTTTCGTTACAATTACAAGTAATGATCTCTCCAAGATATTTAAAATTTTCTACAAGTTCTACTTTGTTTCCATTAATATTCACAGAATTAATAACTAAAAGATCTATAGCCATCATTTTAGTCTTTTCGTAAGAAATTTTAAGACCAATTTTATTCGCAAGTTTTTCTATACTTGTTATTTGTATTCTGGCTTCTGCGATACTATTAGCTAATAAAGCTAAGTCGTCGGCAAAACCTAGGCAATTTAAATTTAAGTTATCTCTTTTGTATCCTATGTGAATATTTTTTGGATTAATTTTAAACCATTCGCGCATCAGAAATTCTAGTGCACAATTAAATAATAAAGGCGAAAGTCCGTCGCCTTGTCTCAGTCCGGATTTTATGTAGAAAGGTTCGGAAAATTCGCCTTATTTATTAAGGCTTATTTATTATTAAATAGAATTTATAATAAAAAATGTAGAAGTTTTAAGTTTTTTCTGTTTTAACCCTTTGTTTATATTTTTTAAAAATGTATTTTTTTTTTAAATTTAAATAGGTAGAATAAATAAATATTATTATAATTTAATATTGTTATAATTGTTATATTACAATATTACAATATATATTTGTTATATTAATTTAAATATTATTATAATTTTTATTATAGAAAATTTCTTTATTTTAGTTTGAGCACTTTTTTTTACTTAGGTTCCGTTTTAAAACAAATACCCCATAAAAAGGCTTTTTTATTTTTTACTCTTTTATCAATTAATTTGATCACGTGTATCAAAATATCTTTACTTGTTTATTTAAAAGAAAAAAAAAGTTAATATTACTTTTAAACATTTCTTTTCAGATCTAATTTAAAAGAAAAGCATGACAAATAAAGTGTTGATGGAAAAAAATGTAATATCCTTTATTTATACATCCGTGTTCACTTTTTATATTTTTCTATGAAGTTGTAACTAAATAAGACTACAGTATCCTTTAGGCTATAGGAGTATAATTTGTGCGCGTGCGTGTATAAAATGGTGTGTGTGGTACGTTGTTTATTGTAAATACGTGTTCTTGTGTATTTTAAATGGGGAAGAGGAATATCGTTTTGGTGGTGAAGAGAAAAAGAAGATGTACGGATAAAAAGGAAGAAGAATTTCCCGTAACTTAATAGTAAGTCTTGTTTCGACCGGCAGATTGAATTCTTATATAAATCTTAGAGAGTCAACTTCTCTTTCCACCTTTTTTCACCCCTCTTCTCTCTTCTTTCTTTTTCTTTCATCATTTTCCACTTCTTTTCTACACACTCTTTTACACAGTAATATAAAACACAAGGAAAATACTCGTTAACCAACACGCGCGAACGTTTATTGTCTCAAAAAAATGTTCTTTTTATTTATTTTTTTTTCTTGCTACGAATATAAGAATCTTGGTAATTTCTTTTTTTTTTAATAAAAAATTTTACTGGAATAATTCCAGTAAAATCCAAATTTTTTTCTATGAATATTCAATTTCTTTGAATATTCATGATGACACTTACGTAATTTGGAGTCTTACAAAAAAATTGCAAAGTTTTCCCAAAATTAAAATATATTCTTTAACTTTCTATGACTTTAAAACTGGCTAACAAACAAGTTAACCATTCTTTATCAACAATCCACCTTCAGAAAAAACTAATTTTTCTACACTAATTTGGTTTTACGTTAGATATCTTAAAATACTACTGGAATACACTTCATGGAAAATCTGTTGTCATAATTTATCATACAGATAAAGGAACTGTAGTGTTATCATACATTAGTGTAAAATTCCGTTACAATTTTCTACTGAAGAATATGGCGAAATAATTTTTTTTATACAGGGTGTCCCATATAAAACGCAACCCAACCTTATATTGGTAGGTATTGAAATAATAAAAAGGCATGTGTAAATGTAAATGTAAATTTTTATTATTACCATCCATTACCTTACATTTAGAGTAAATGTTGGAAGTGTCCGCCATATTCTTGAATACAAGCTTCAATTTATTTTTACAGCGTTTCTTGCAACTTTTTTCAAAGTTTGTGGCTGGATATTTAATACAGCTTGTTCAATATTGACTTTCAATCGTTCAAGTGTTCGTGGTTTGTCGCTGCAGGCTTTTTCTTTGAGGTAACCCCGTAGAAAAAAATCCACCGCAGTCAAATCTGAAGATCTTGGTGGCCACAATCCTCGACTGATAACACGATTACCAAAGAATTCCTCAACGAAATCAGAAGTTGAACCTGCGTAGTACGATGTCGCACCGTCATGTTGTAGCCAGCAGCGTCTGTGTTCATCTTCCAAGAGTGCGATGAACCGAAATAAAATATTCTGATATCGTTCTGCATTAATGGTGTACTGGAAAACAATAGAACCTATTATTTTCTTCCGCGATATCGCACACCACACGCCCGAATTCTGCGGGTGTAATTGTTTTTTGTGATAAATGTGGGGATTTTCATTACTCCAAATTGTAGTGTTTTGGCCACTGTTTACGTAGCCATTCGTGCTTCATCTGTGAAAAATAGGGAATCCATAACATTAATTTTCTCACTCAGAAATCGACGAACCGTTTACAATATTGTAGCCGTTTTTCTTTGTCGGGCTCAAGAAGTGAAGTTGAATGCGATAAGGTTGTAATTGTAATTGTTTGATTTATTTGGCGAGGTGAGTAATCGGTCTTTGATTTCAGTGACTGTATCTGTATTCAACACTGACGCAGATCTTTTGTGTTCCTTGTTATTAACAAAACAGTCTCTCTAAATTTTGCAACTAACCTTAATACTGATGTTTTGTTAGGAGCCGGTTTATCTGGGTATTTATGGCGAAACAAATCTTGCACTGCAACCACTTATTTCGTACTGAAGTACGACTCAACAGTGAAAACACGTTCATCTAGCGAAAACACAATCTTGTCACTAGCAAAACACTGAACGTTATGATTGCATTGTTGTTACTATCGGTAGTGTTCTACTGCGTCGCCGCGATATTCAGATGTTGGACGAGTCCATTTCAGTAACGAGTAGGGGAGTAAGCTTGACTTTTGAAATTTCATGGATGAGTGATTGATGGGTTGCGTTTTGTATGGGACACTCTATTTTGTAACGGAAATTCTGAAACTGTTCGACATGAATATCAGGAAAAATTTACCTATAATTTTTTTATTTCATTTAAAATTATTTTTATTAATTAATGATTTTGTTTTGAAAAATAATGTTTATTAGATACAGATATAATAAAACACTTTTCTGTCTATATATATATTTTTTTTTTTTTTCAGTAAAAAATTGATTTTAAAAAGTTTTTAATTTACTTTATACTGGGCGTATTTATATAAATTTTCTAAGAATTAAATTCTCTATAAGTTTTGTTACTAAATCTGTAAAAGGTTTTACAATAAATAATAATTCAATAATAACAATAATAAAAAAATATGAAAAAAAATCTGAAGTTATTAGTGAAATAAAATTTTATGTACTTTTCATTAAAAAAAAAAGGAAATGAATTCGGATTCGAACCGATGTACCTTCCCCTTGTAAAAGCCAAATATTTCATTAATTTAAATTTTATTTGCCTATAACACTGGAACCAATGAAAATAAGTTCCACTTGTGATATATCATTAAAAATCTCTCAATGAAGGCTTTTTACTGCAGTTAAGAAAAAGTCCAAAATCCAAATGGATTTTGGGCTTTTTTGGACATTTTGGTTAAGTCGATTGCAATCAGAAAGGGAGGTGCACAATTAGATGTTACGACAGTCCTAAATCCAAAATTTCAACATTCTATGCATAATCGTTTTTGAGTTATGCAAGATACATACGTACGTAGAGACGTCACGCTAAAAATAATCAAAATGAATTCAAGGATGGTCAAATTGAAATTTCCGTTGAAATTTGAAAACCGAAATTTTTCGCGATAACAATACTTCCTTTACTTCGTAAAAGGATGTAAAAATCTAGATTTATAAATAGCAGTTAATTATTTTAATTGGTCCCGAATTAGTTTTATTGATAACTGGTTTCTGGTCATTGAAATCACTGCTGTAAGAATTCGATTTCGCAGTTATTGAAGATTAGCAGACTAAATTGGTAAACTCACCGGGTTGGTCTAGTGGTTAACTCGTCAGAAGACGAGTTAAAATAAGTTTATAAAATAATAAGTTTATAAAATAAACCCCTAAACCAGAACAACAACAAAAAAAAAAGACAATAAGAAAATCCGACAAAATTAAAACTAAAAGGAAATATTAATCAAAAGATCAAAGAAACAGAAAGACCCAACTCGTCTTCTGACGAGTTAACTCGTCTTCTGACGAGTTAAACACTAGACCAACCCGGTGAGTTACCAACTTGACTTCGAAATTAGCTGATTTCGAAGTCGAGAGTTCTAAGATTCAAATCTTGCAAAGGCAAGAATAACATTTTACGGATTTAAATACTAGAACACCAGTGTTGTTTGGTAGTTGGATTTCAATTAACCACAGATCTCAGGAATGTTCGATCTGAGACTGTACAAGTCTACACTTCGTTTACATTCTTACATATATCCTCTGAAGTACTACCTTAGGGTAGTTCTTGAGGCTAAACAGAAAAAAAGATAATAACCCTGAAGTAAAAGGGTACATATATATATATATATATATATATATATATATATATATATATATATATATATATATATATATATATATTTGTTTTTTTATATTCTAATGTTGACATATTACAAAATAAAAATTATAAACGAGTGTTCCGGTCTAAAGTAATAAAAATTTTATTACATATGCTATTTAAAAATTAAAGAGATAATACATTTCATTTAATAGAACGTAATAATATTAAAAATACTTATCTTATAAAAACAAAATTTATTAAAAAAATACGAATAATACACGCGTATAATAAATACACGCGTAATACACGTGTAATAATACACGCTTATAATAAATTATATGTAAAACAAGTTTAAATTTAATACTATATTATATTATAATAAAATACAAATAGAATAGGGCAGCTTATACTTTAATATCAATGCGTCACTTCATATTTAAATGATTTGAAAATAATGACGTAATAATTAAAGGTCCGATGTTTAATATTAACGAGGTCATGGTGTTAAATAGACTTTTATTCAAAATCTGTAAAAGATCATTAATAATTAAAAATAAATTATTATTTTTATTTTTATGTGAAATATCTATTTTTGAAACCGAATAAATTATCCTATTTTATAGGTTTGTAAATGTGTAAAACCCCCCAAATAACAAAATAGTTTATTTCATTATTTTTTTGGACGATCTAATGTTTTAGGTAAATTTCATAAAAAAGGTAATGGATACCATGATTCGATTTCCGGAAAATTTCGATATATCTTCGCGTTTCACAACCCCAGATCCCAAAACCACCGTCATTTCAAAATTTTATTTATCACGTTCGTGTGGAAAACTATAACTGCCGTAATTTTACGCCAATCACTTTCAAATTGATACATAAAATATATCGACCCATAATATCGCTCGAGTTCGTTAACGGGAAAAATAAAATCATGGGGTTGGAAACGGGGGGCTTTTTCGAAAAAAAAAACAGAGTATCGCCGTAACTTTCTTATTAAGTAAAATATCGAATTTGTTTAAAGTTCTTACTATTCTTTGGATAAGGGCCTAAAAGTTATTTCTGTAAAGATTTTTGATATCACCAACCATTGGCCTAGGGGGATGGAAAAAAATTGGATTTTGAAGACAAAAAATCCATTCTCCCTTAATAGGCACAGGTATCGAATCGGTTTAAAGTGGTCGGTAGTCATTTAAACATCACCTAAAACCTTTGTCTGAAACAACTTTTGATATGATCAATCCTTACGGGAAGAAATGACCAAATTTTTTCTGGAATTATAAGATGGGCTTGTCGTATGCTAAACAACTTTTTTTCACATTGTCGTATTGAGTAAATTTGAAGTTTTTCTTAATTTTAAGGTGGAAATCTTTTTTACCCCTACTTTTTTTCTTTCTTTATCCTGTTTAGCCTCTGGTAACTACCGTTTAGATAATACTTCAGAGGATGATGACTGTAAATGAAGTGTAAGTTTTGTACATTCTCAGTTCGACCATACCTGAGATGTGTGGTTAATTGAAACCCAATCACCACCAAAGAACACCGGTATCCACGATCTAGTATTCAAATCCGTGTAAAAATAATTGGCTTACTTGAACGCTTTTATTTATTAAAAGAGCATCATCCACGTAACATAGACTATACATCTTTATTTTTTCATGAAATCCCGTATATTATTATCTTCTTCCATATTCTGTAGGAATATTTCGCTGATAGTGAGTTACCCATGTCTAATCCATCCTTCGTTTTATATATTTTATCATGAAATTTAAACTGGTTTTTCTGAAGAATTGTTTCTTAAGTTTTAATAATTTCTTTTTTTAAGTTATTATCTTTTCCTCATTAATTTCTTTTCTAAAATTGCTTTATGGAGGCTAACTTTTGCATTCATCAGATATCCTCTCGGTATAGCAGATAACCGTAATTCGGAAATGTTATATATCTTCACTCCCAATCTTCCGATTTTTAAAATTTAGACGGGGTATTAGCTACTACACAAAATCATAATGGAACCAAACCAGAACAAAAAGAGCGATATTTATCAGCAATATTTTTTTTTCGAAAGTCCTGTTTTTTAATTATTAATATTTATCTCTTGTTTTAATTAGAATTCGTAAGTAATGTAAAAATATATTAATTTTTTTTCTTCATGGATAATATGTAATAAAATGTATATTATAAAAATGAATTTTTATTTTATATTTAAGGATTCTACGAATTCTTTATTACCAGGTAAGAAATAAAATGAACAGCGAGTTCAATTAAACGTATGCAATAGTTATACGTATATTAATTTAAAAAATCTTTGGAAAGGATTATTTAAAAATTCCATACACGTATATGTAGAAAAAAAATATGACGACCAAGAAGGGAATGAAGGAAAAAAACAGAAAAGAGAGCGAGTGAATGCCTGAGGGAGAAAAACTGTATCCACGAAAACTCATAACGTATTCCAACAATATTTTTTTTTTTGGGTTTTCTTTTTTAACTTGTTTATATTCGTTATTGTAATAACTGATGATAAAAAAAATTTAAAACGCTATAGAATTTATGTGAAAATGAAGTTTTATTTTAATATATATATATACGAGATAGTTATTTGTTTATTTATCCATAAAAAAAATCCGGTCATTTTTTTTGCTTTTTATTAATAATTCAGTTGAAGACGCCATCTGGTGTTTAATATTAAAATTGATTATATATACACACACGCACACGCACGCGTACCTGCATATTTTGCTGCGTGACCAATATATATATATATATATATATATACAAAAGATAGGGCTTCATATCTCTTTCGAAAAAACTGAACTAATGCCTATAGATCCTCTGGTAATAGAGCACATTACGGTAAACAATCAGAAAATTAAAATAGTAAAACAATTTAAATATCTAGGGGAAATAATAACTTATAATTTAAATGAAAAAGTGAAATGGCAAAACAGAACAAATAAAATGATTAAATCTTAAAAATTAATTTGGTCAACATATAACAAAAAATGCCTTTCGACTAAAACAAAACTTAAACATTATAAAACTGTAGTTCAGCCAGAAGTCACCTACAGAAACGAGACCCTTTTCAAAATCACTCAGAAAAACCGAATTGATAAAATTCTGAAAATAGAGAGGAAAATTGTCAAAACTTGTATCAATAAAAAACACCAAAAAGAAGGCCGATGGTGGATTGTGCCAAATAAGGTAGTGTATCGAGAAATAGAGCCTGTTACTGATACTATGCGGAAAATAAGAATCTCTTTCTTTGGTCATCTCATAAGGACACCGGAAACAAGAATGTCAAGAAATATCATGTTCTCTGCTTCCAAAAACTAGAAGTAGGATGGATCAAAGAAATTAGAGAAGATATGAAAGAATTTGGAATTTCCCTGACTGACCTACAGAATAAAACTGGAAAAATTACAAAGCTAAAAGACAAAAACTTTAGATTTAAATAAAAAGACAGACAAACGACAAAATACAACGAAGAGGGTGTTTACAGATGAAGAAAAGAAAGCAAGATCTGAACGGATGAAGAAATACTGGGCAGCTCGGAAGAATAAAATAACACGCTTTTCTCAGAAAAGATGTAACTAAAATTGACTTAAGTGGTCCTATGTTGGCCGTAAAAGCATAATAATAATAATTATTTATTCTTATTTTTTATTCGAAGAAATGTTATTTATCATACATGTACATTTTTACAATTACAAAAACTGGTAAATTTTCCAAATCTTACTTTTTTATTTGGAAAGGAACCTATCCCAAAATTCTAACAAAGTAAAAACTTCGTCCTCCATATTCTTTTTCTCAAACAACTCTACTATTTCTAAATAAAATAAAAATTTATCCCTTTAAGATAGGGAAAAATATTCCCCATTTAAAATAAATTTTTGTTAACGAAATACAAAATGATATCCAATTAAAAATTTTATTAATTTTAATTTTTTTATAAAATTTAATCATGAGCATTTAAATTTAAAAAAAAACAAAAACGTATAACCATAAGTATTAAGAAAGGGTTTAATTATATCTATTGTCAATAATATTAAATATATTTGTATATTATTACTATACTAGCAGACTCGGCAATGCTTTGCAATTGCTAGATTTGAGTATATATATAGATTAAATGAACACAGTTGAAATTTTGATAAAACAGAATGAGCATTAGGGAACTACAGAAAATTTAACCTTTTCTCTTTTCCCTCCATTTTATCATTTCCCATTCCCCCTTTTTCTCTTCCTTTCCCCCATTTATTTTCCTCTTATTTTCCCTTCGTTTCCCCCTTTTGTATTTTTTCTCTTTTCCCTTTCCATTTCCTTTTCCCCGTTTTCCCTTTTTATTTTTCCCATTTCCCCCTTCTTCCCTTTTCACCTTTTTTTATTTTTCCCTATTTTCCTTTTCCAATTTTTCCCCGCGCATAAATCGGTCGAGTAGTTTTTTGGTCTATAGCGGACACACATATCGGAAACATTGAAATGGAATCGTAAAATATTTAATATAGCGAGTGCTGCTTTAACGTCCAACATATAGTGCTGTTTTTTTTTATTTAAAAAAAGCATGTTTTTACCTGTCACAGGTGTAACATCTTAAGTATATAAATAATAGGTATATAAAAACGCACGCGTCTTCGAATGAAACGTGTCAAAATTTCAAAGCAATTGGTGAAGAACTTTCGGAGATTTAAGATTTCGAACAAACGAACATTTACATTTTTATATTTATATATATATATATATATATATATATATTTCACTTTCTTGTGGACACGATAACTGCCGTAATTTTGCGCCAATCACTTTCAAATTTATACATAAAATATAACGACCCAAAATCTCGGTCGTGTTTGGTAATGTGGAAAATCGAACAATGGGGGGCTTTTTCGAAAAAACAAAATATCGCTTTAACTTACTTATGAGTAGACTGTTGAATTCGTTTAAAGTTCCTACTATTCTTTGAATAAGGGCTTAAAAATTATCTAGGTAAAGATTTTTGATATCACCAACCATGGGTCCAGAAGATTGAAAAAATTGGGTTTAGAAGACAAAAAATCATACCTCCCTGACACAGTATCGAATCGGTTTAAAGTGGTCGTTAGTCCTGTATACAGTATCTAAAACTTTTGTGTAAAATAATTTTTGTTATGACCAATCCTTACGGCAAATGATGACCAAAGGTTTGATGGAATTATAAGAAAATGAGACTTGTATCCTTAACTTGTGAAACTTTTTCACATACGACCATTGTCGTATTGAGTAAGTTTGAAGTTTTTCTTAACTTTAAGTTGGAAATCTTTTTTATCCCCTATTTAGCATCGTTGAAATCTATTTCCGCCTTCCGGCGTGCCGAAAGGGATTTTTTTTATAGAATTCGGAATAGGAACTTTATATTTGGTCAGTTTATTTAAATTACAGTGAATAGTACGTTTCTAAATTTTTAGATAATCACTACAACCCCTAAAATAGGGGTTGGGGTAAAAAAAAAAACAGTTCCCAACAATAATAAATATATCTCATTTGTTAATATAGATAAAAAATTAGAAAAAATACCAAAATAAAGAGAAAATAAATTTAGTTTCTAGTGTATGCACAAAAAATACATTTTGTAGAATTTTTGTTATAAATTTTTCTAATTTTTATTCAGAAAAATCATCACCATTTTAATTTCAACCCCCTCTCATAATTATATATAAAAAAAAGATTAACACGTGCGTCTATCCAAATATTTTCTATACAACTAAAAAAAAAAATTGATGCAGGTATCTTAATTACAAGTAAAGTTATGATTTTTTTTTTTTTTAGTGTTAACAAAACAGAGAAATTAAAATTTTCGGAAAACAGAAATTAAAGATTACAATCTACACAGCACCTTCCGATTGTATCGCATGGTTTTAGCAATGTTCTATGAACTTTAAAGTGGCGTAACCTGTAGGATAAAATGTGAACTAAATAGAATAAGAACGACGTTTAAAATTGCGTAATATTCATATTTCTATCATTTTTCATTCGTGAATTTGAAGCTATTGAATTTCATATTTTATGCGGAGAAAATACATAACATTGCCATGAAAACAGGCTTATATATATATATATTTTATTTTTTTTTTTTATTTAAATTTTTGTGATCAACGGAGAAAGAAATAATTACACAGTTAAAAAGAGCACACATTCCGTAGAATAAAAATCACTAAAAAAATTTTACAAAATGTATTTTTACTGTATCAACGGTAGAAACCCCCCCCCCCGCCACATGTATGCTGCAAACCATCGAATACGAAACTCCAATCCGCTTAGAAATAAATCGTTGCTGATGCCTGGACTACGCTGAAC
The DNA here is from genome assembly GCF_047948215.1 of Lycorma delicatula. Lineage (NCBI taxonomy): Eukaryota > Metazoa > Arthropoda > Insecta > Hemiptera > Fulgoridae > Lycorma > Lycorma delicatula. The sequence goes on along the minus strand of NC_134467.1, from coordinate 33,453,144 downwards.
TGCATCGTAATAACTTCATCAATAACAGCGTCATGTTGGAACTGATCGTTCATAGCTGGTTCGAATACTAGCTAGTGAACCTGTTTAAAAAATTATTATCTAATTAATTTTTAATTTACTGTTGTATAATTTCCAATTTTATTTTATTTTTTAACAGTGAATTTTTTTATTTTTACAAATTTTTCATATCATCAAAAAGGATTTGGTTTTTGTTTATGTTAAATAAGTACTTTGCTGATAAAAATAATAATATACAAATGCGTTTTATATCCCATATAAAACGCAACCCAATCTTATATTGGTAGGTATTGAAATAATAAAAAGGCATGTGTAAATGTAAATGTAATTTTTATTATTACCATCCATTACCTTAAATTTAGAGTAAATGTTGGAAGTGGCCGTCATCTCAATTCTTTTTACAGCGTTTCTTGCAACTTTTTTCAAAGTTTGTGGCTGAATATTTAATACAGCTTGTTCAATATTGACTTTCAATCGTTCAAATGTTCATGGTTTGTTGCTGTACGCTTTTTCTTTGACGTAACCCTGTAGAAAAAAAATCCGCCGCAGTCAAATCTGGAGATCTTGGTGGCCACAAGGCTCGACCGATAACACGATTACCAAAGAATTCCTCGATGAAATCAGAAGTTGAACCTGCGTAGTACGATGTCGCACCGTCATGCTGTAGCCAGCAGTGTCTATCTTCCTCTTCCAAGAGTGCGATGAAACGAAATAAAATATCCTGATATCGTTCTGCATTAATGGTGTGCTCGAAAAAAATAGGACCGATTATTTTCTTCCGCGATATCGCGCACCACACGCCCAACTTCTGCGGGTGTAATTGTTTTTCGTGATAAACGTGGGGATTTTCAGCGCTCCAAATTCTACTGTTTTGGCTGTTTATGTAGCCATACAAATAAAACCGTGCTTCATCTGTGAAAAATAACGAATCCATAACGTTAATTCCCTCACGCAGAAATCGACGGAACCGTTGACAATATTGTAGCCGTTTTTCTTTGTTGGGCTCATGAACCGTTTGAATGCGATAAGGTCGTAATTGTAATTGTTTGGTCGCCCGATGAACAGTCGATTTAGACAAATTAATTTCAGCAGACAAACGTCTGATCGATTTATTTGGCGAGGCGAGTAATCGGTCTTTGATTTCAGCGATTGTATCTGTATTCAACACTGACGCAGATCTTTTGTGTTCCTTGTTATTAACAGAACCGGCCTCTCTAAATTTTGCAACTAACCGTAATACTGATGTTTTGTTAAGAGCTGGTTTATCCGGGTACTTATGGCGAAACAAATCTTGCACTGCAACCACTCATTTCGTACTGAAGTACGACTCGACAATGATAACAAGTTCATCTAACGAAAACACCATCTTGTCTCTAGCATAACACTGAACGTTATGATTGCATTGTTGTTACTATCGGTAGTGTTCTACTGCGTCGCCGCGATATTCAGATGTTGGACGAGTCCATTTCAGTAACGAGTAAGGGAGTAAGCTTGATTTTTGAAAAGTCATGGATGAGTGATTCATGGGTTGCGTTTTATATGGGACACTGTATTTTTAATATGTAAAATATGTTAATATGGAGAATGTCTAAAATGACCGTTATAAAACAGCTTGTTATCGGGTTATTTCTCCAACCTGGTTATTGTTAATATCAATATTTCCTGATATTTTGAAACATGCATATTCCCAACTAATTCTTAATGGATATTAAAAATACATCGATTTTTGGTATTGTTTAAAAAATTAAGTGTTTTTTTTTTTTTTTTGTAGGAGTATTCCCGAAAAAGATCGTGTATTGAGGATACTTCATTTTACCATAATATCATTTAAATTTATTTTGTAATCAACATTTATTTTTTATTTTTATTTTTAACAGGATACATGGAGTCCAGCTGATCATCCATTGCGACAGGGTTGGCTCAGCAATTCAGCCGTACCATTTCAGCCGAGAATAAGGAAGGCTCCTGCTCCGGTCAGTAATTTATTTATTTGTAAAGATTCTATTTGTCTTATTTCATAATAGCTTTCCTTTCATTTATATCTAATTATCAAATAAGCTATAATAACAGTTAAGAGATATTTTATGAAAAAAACATAAAATTTAAGAAAAAAATTTGATGTGGAGACCACATGATTTCCTTGTACGTCTATTAAATTTCATATACACATTTTTTTTAAATGAATAGTACATAAAAATCTATTTAATTAATAACTTTGGATATTTTTTCACATATTTTTTGTTATTGAATAATTATTATTTATCGAAATCATTGTTTTATAATCAGAGGTTAATAATTATTAATAAATAATATATTTAAATTTGTATGTATTTATATTTTATGTATGTATATATATATATATATACATACATAAAGAAAAGGAGAAGAAGTCTGATTCAAACCATGTGCCTTGCTCTTGTAGCAACCAAATATTTCATTAATTAAGCTTTTATTTGTCTATAACTCTAGAACCAATGAAAATAAGTAACACTTATCATTGAAAATTTTCAATGAGAGCTTATTACTGAAGTTAAGACTTATCAAAAATCTAATTTTTTGGGAAATTTGGTTTTTTTGGACACTTTTGGTTCAGTCTAATTTAATCAAAGTGGAGATGCACAAGTAGATGTTACAACAGTTCTAAATCTAAAATTTTAACATCCTACGGGTAATCATTTTTTAGTTATGCGAGATACATACGTACAGATGTCACGCCGAAACTAGTTAAAATGGATTCAGGGATGGTCAAAATGGATATTTCCGTTGAAATCTGAAAACCGAAATTTTTCGCGATGTAATACCATCTTTACTTCTTACAAGTAGGTAAAAAAAAATTTTTATATATATGAATATAAATAAAACCGTATTAGAAACATAATATAACTTTAAATGTTAATTGTTAAACGTTTCCTCTTTCAGCATCATTCTCGATATAAATTTTTTTTAATGACTCTTCTTAATACCGGGTGATTCAAACAGGACTTTACAAGAAGCACAAAAAATGTATCAAAATACTTCCTTTACTTCCAACAACGAAGTAAAAATAAAAATATTAAAAAAACGTTTATTTTAATATCAATTTTTCAAGTCTTGTTAATTCGAAGTTTCCCTAAATCTTTCCAGTAGACAGTGAAAAATAGTTTGGTAACTTTATTGTACATTATATATAGTCTCCAATTACATCATGAATATGTATTTTTTCAGCTTAAAGTATAATGACATCAACTGTTGACACTGAAGATGTACGCTAAAAAGTCATTTTATCATAAATTTGTTTTGATTTATTATATATATTTATTTCATAATAAATAATCATAAAAAGTTGTTTTTAATTTAATTTAATTTATTTAAGACCTTTGTTTTTTTTGTTGTTAAATGTCTACTTTTTTTTTAAAGCATAAAACTACTTTTCGCCAACGTTGGACGCCATTTTGAAAACGATGAGGAAAAATGAGAGGGTGAAAAAGTAGTTCATTCAATTGTACGGGATCTTTCCAGTTTTTACATGTCTTACATAACGGAAGTTAATTTTGTTACATAAAAATCGAATTTGATTGGCTACAAGTCATCTTATCTTTGACGTGATGTTCTCCAAACAATAAATTAATTTACATCATGAATGATCAAGATTTATTTCCCAGCTACACAACAGAACTCATCGCCTTTTCTTATCTCTTAATATACAAATTACCTCCTGTTTTTCTTTATTACTCAACGTTTTTACCCCCTCTTGGCTACCTTTTTCTTTTATGGTATCAGAATCATAGAAAGAACACGAATCCGTTTATCTTACAAGAAAAGTTTTATAATATTATAAATAGCTTGAATCTAGATGCTATTGTTTATACAGACGGCTCTAAACACGATTACTCTGTTGGTTGTGCATTATTGGTTGGTTGCCAATTGAACATAGATGTATGACCTTCCCAGTATCACTGGTCATTGTAGAACCACATAGAATAATAGTTAACTTCTGGATAGTTTTTTAGCTCTCTAATACTCCATTCTTTAACTGCGCCGCTTTCTCCATACTCCGAACCACAGTAGGTTAGCGCATTTTTCTTTTCCTAGATCCCTTTGAATTCTAAAATTTTTTTCCTTGGCATCCTTCTGTCTTTTATATCCGTCATGTTTATGTTTGCTACAGTTAGGTTCTTTTTTAACTTCTTTGCACCATTTAACCAATGGTCTTATAACCATTACAATTATAAAAAATTCGCTTCGTATAAAACCTGTTTAAATCCATTTTGTCAAATGTCCATAGAACATAAGTCTTCGCTTACGTGTTGCTTCTGTGATTCCATTTAACTCCCGGTAAAATTCCTCATTATTCCCTTAATTTTCAATCAACATTAGTTTTTTGGACCATAGATTTTCTTTAGTACTCGTCTTTCAGAAAGACCAATTTCTCTATTTCCTCTTGGACTAGAGCTACGCATTCTGCCACGAATAAAGCCTCTGATCAGGTTACCGTTGTTGCTTGATCTTATCCATCCTTGAGATCCGTTTCTAATTGTACATGTCCTTAATTAGGCTATAGAATTTTAGAGTCTTATTGATTCAGACGATGTTTGTTTCCTTATCTATTCCATTTGGTTAGATAACTTCACCCAATTTGCTCGTCTTCTTCATTATTCCAAGAACTGTTGTTAATAATTTTTTGGTTCATTCTTAATATTTGTCAAATATTCTTGTTTTTTTTACGGTAATTCAGTATGTTTTTTTTTTTACGATAAAAATAAATGAATAGGTATTGCGGCAAATAGATGAAGAAAGAAGCATTTGGAAAAATATAGTTAAAAGAAGAGACAGACTTATAGGCCACATACACATAGGCCACATCCTGGAATAGGCACATTATAGGCCACATCCTGGAATAGTCGCTTTAATATTGGAAGGACAGGTAGAAGGAAAAAATTGTGTAGGCAGGCCACGTTTGGAATATGTAAAACAAATTTTTAGGGATGTAAGATGTAGAGGGTATACCGAAATGAAACGACTAGCACTAGATAGGAAATCTTGGAGAGCTGCATCAAACCAGTCAAATGACTGAAGACAAAAAAAAAAACGGTAATTCATAAGCCTGTCTTTGTGGCCATTCTGGGTAGAAAATTTATTTTTTGTTCTCCTCTTTCTATATATTTTACCAAAAGGGCGAATTCATCTGCAAAGCCCAGATAAATCAATATTAAGATTCTTCATCGCATATAGCTTGACTTGCTTCCAATTTGACTTTCTTCACGCATCTATTTTGGCAAGGTTTCCTTCATTTTCTTTTCATCTTTTACAAGACTAAACAGAATAGGAGACAAGTCTGTCCCCCTGCATGATTCCTGTCTTGATTTCAAAAGTATGAAATATTTTCAATTTAAATTTAATTCCTTTTAATTGTTTATATATTAGTCATTACATCAAAAATCATTCCATTACATTACATTACAAAGTCATTACACCCAGTATCTTTTATGAATTTATAATATTTTCTACAAATATTATTGACTTTTTTAAGTTTCAGGGGAAAATATTAAATGTTAATAGTAATATAGGTTATGTAAGTATAAACGTTGTTTCTTACAGACAATAGATACACCATTGTAGATTAATAAGAGAAAACTCTTTTTGTTCCACTTTCTTTCACCTTTATTATAATGTATAATAAATAACAAATCTTGTTTTTGTTTTTATTCCTTTAAAAACTCCCTTTCTCTTCTCTTTTAAATAAATTTGATATTGTTATAAACATATGTTTTTTTTTTTTTTTTTTTTTTTTAATTTTAATAAAAGAAATTCATTATACAATAGTTTCCTAAAATTATATTACCATATGTTGTATTGGTGCAAGATATATTATGTAATTAAAATCTAAAACAAACCTTGACGTCATTTTTCAGAATTAATATTCTACTTTTGATTAAATTCTGTTTGTTTGTATAAACATATTTTTTTGTTATTATTAAAATAATTTTTTTAAACAGGAATAATTTACGATACTTAGATAATTATTTTGTTTTAAGGGTCACATCATATTTAATTATTACGTATATGAAATAGGGCGAATAATTTAATGTTTTTATTCATTTTGTTTTGAGTTTAATAAAAGCAAAATTACGATGCAACCTCTGTATTATTATTCTATTATATTGCGGAAAAATGTGAAATGTAACCTAGTTAATAAAAACCTTAACTCTTAAAAAAAAATTCATTTTTTATTAAAACCTCAACAAAAAAAAAAATATTCAAATACTAGTTGATTCCAAAAAAAATTTAAAGGCATAAAAATGTATTGAAATAATTTAAAGATTCGGTTTAGTTCTTATTTCATAGAAAAACCACATCAAGTTTATCACAGATCATTAACGTTGGTTTGATATGGTTTTCATTTGTCATGCGACACGTATCCTATCTGAAGTCAATTTCATCCCAGACTATAGCCAACAATTCGGGTATTACATCTACAGTTGTGGCTTAATTCGAAATGTTAGCTGAATAAAATCAGACAAAGATGATACATAAACCTGATCTTTAATGCAATTTTACAAGAAATATTTTAGTGGGTTCAAATCTGAGGAGCGAAGTGGTCACATAGTTGGACTATCCTGACTGATCCACCGACCTGGGAATCGAGTATAAAAAGAAAACCTCGGACTTCTAAGCCGTAGTAAGGTAGTACCTGTCTTGCTAAAAGTAATCCATCTTGGTCAACATCGTCTAACTGAGGAATTAGAAAATTATGAAATCCTGAAAATTGTTGCCATTTATAGTTGCCTCCTGGAAGAAGTACGGATCGTACAATCTTTGTTTGCTTAGGGCACAAAATAAACATTGACTTTATGGCTATCAGGAATGTGGTACAAAGTTTCATGAAGATTTTTGCTACCCAATATTCGGTAGTTCACCTTGTCACTGATTTGAAACGTTGACTCATTGCTAAAAATTACATCGTCTAAAAATGTATAGTTGTCTGCAATTCTATCGATCATTTCCATACAAGACTGCAGCCGAGAAAATTTGTCGTCATCTGTAATTTATTTAACCGCGGTTAGTTTTTTATGGCATCAAGTGCAATCGTTTACGTAATACGCCCCAAAACGTTGTTTACGGAATACTAGTCTCGCTATTTACGTTGTTTACGGAATACTAGCCAGTTATTTTTACACGGATTTGAATACTAGATCGTGGATACCGGTGTTCTTTGGTGGTTGGGTTTCAATTAAATACACATTTCAGAAATGGTCAACCTGAGACTGTACAAGACTACACTTCACTTATATTCATCATCTGAAGTAATACCTGACGGTGATTCCCGAAGGCTAAACAGGATAAAATTTAAAAAAATAAATAATAATTGCCGGCCTCCATGGCGCGAGTGGTAGAGTCTTGGCTTTTCATCCGGAGGTCCCGGGTTCGAATCCTGGTCTGACATGGTATTTTCAACAACAAAAAAATCAGCAATAATTAATAAATTTATTTTTTAAATATTAAAAAAATTATTGTTAATTATTAAGGTTAGTGACCGAAGCGAGCGTAGGTTAAATTTGGTTAGATTATATTTATAAAATAAATAAATATAAATGTTTATAAGAATGGTAATATAAATTGTCATATCTGATTATTAAGTCGTTCGGTAGAATGACGCCGCCGAGAGTTTGTCCGACGGTGGAATCACCGAAAACCTTTTTTCTCTGAACAACTCGCAAATCGACATAAAAATTTAAAAAAATTTTTGAATATTAAAAAATAATTTTGATGAAATAAAGCTGAATATTATCGCAGAAATAGATGGTAATGAACATAGTTTTGTTTTTAGCTAAATATGTGATAATCTTTGTAATTTCACGTTTTTTAATTTGAAAATGTGAAATTTTTTTCTTCTAACCCTGAATTTTTTTAACCCGTTTACGAATCGCGTCGCTAGATAGCAGTGCTTGGTATTACTAGGTAGCGTTTACCTGAAGTAATAAAATTTACTAGTTTTATTAAAAAAATGAATAAATAAAACACAAATAAATTGGTAAATTTTATTCTACAATTAGAAATATTTGGTGGCACTGGGGTCGTGATATTTATCAAGTTGTTTGAAGTATGGAATCGGGGCCGGCAAGAGTTTTTGCATTTTCAATCGACATATTTGAGAAAATATGTCGAATTTTTTATTACATGATTTTTTTTATTAAGTATACGAGGTGTGTGAGAAAGTAATGAGACTGACTTTTTACTTACCAAAGTTATTATGTTTTTTAAACAACAATATTATCCCCTTCAAATTAGTTCCCTTGGGCAGTTATACACCGGCGGAGTCGTTGTTCCCAATCCTGGCAACAGCGCTGGAAGGCTTCAACTGGTAGGGCTTTTAACTGGTCGGTCACAGTCTTTTGAATGTTCTCCAGAGTTTCAAAATGACGTTCTTTTAAGACACGTTTCAATTTCGGGGAAAGGAAAAGGTCACAAGGACTCAAATCAGGTGAATAGGGGGGGGGGGGTTAGGAACCGTAGGAATGCGTTTTGAGGTCAAAAATACCCTGATGGGATTGGCCGTGTGACACGGGGCATTGTCATGATGAAGCATCCACTTGTCTGCAACGTCTGGTGTTTGGATTGGGTTATTTCTCCAAACTGGTTATTCATAATATTAAAATTTTTGATATTTTCAGTTATCTTCAGGTGAAAAACTTGCAAACTTTTAAGGAGGGAAAATCTAAAAAAATACCAATATTGATTTTTTATTTTGAAACATGCATATTCCCACCAAATTCTTATTGGATATTAAAAATTCATCGATTATTGGCCGATTGATTAAAAAATTAAGTGTTTTTTTTTTGGGGGGGGGGGGGTAGAATTCCATAATGACTCTCAAAAAATACAATTATGTATTTACCTGTTTCTATTATTATTTTAACGGGATTTTCCTTTTGTCAAATTTTAATTATGTAGTCCAGTATAATATTGAATTTTTCCATTATGTAAGAATAAATTAGTAACCAATCTCAGAAAAGTATTACAACTTTTGAACAGTAGAATTAATAAAAAGTTATCCAAAAGCCCTTGACTTTTAACATATTTATTTATTTTATTTTGTAATGAGTTCATTTATCTGTATGGTTTACTTTTTAAATTAGGAATTATTACTATAAACTTTAAAGAAACTCAATGGTTTTTCCTCAAATCAAAGAATTTTCCTAATTAATTTTAATAAGATTTATATTGTAATCGAGTAACATTAAAAATGTAATAAAACTTATTAAATAATAATGACCTAATTAAAAAATTAAAAAAAAAAATGTCATTCCTTGTTTAAATACTTTTTTATTGTAATGTAATTAATTTGCCGATACGTAGCAAAAATGTTTTTATATAATGTAAATAATAATTTAAAATAATTAAATTTGCAATATTTTTTCTTGTTTGTAATAAAATATTTTTATTAGTTTTTGTCGAAATCTTTTTCATTGTACTTCAAAAAAAAATAATTTTGTTTATTATAAAAGTAATTAATTGAAACCTTACAATTTAATTGAACTTAATTTTTAATGATATTAAAATAGCAATTATGAATTATCATTTTATATTGAAACAAAGAGGTTGTTATTTTAATCATTGCTTTGTTTTAAGTAATATATCAATCTTTATATACAGCAACCTCTTTGTAAATGTTATTTTTAATAAGTAATAATTCAAAACATTACAGTAATTAATATCCAAAAAAATTACAATGAAATTGTAAACCGTACGGTCAGAGTTTCGTAGATATTTTTTCTTCAGCCCAAAAAACAAAAATTTCTGTAATATAAATAAAATTGTTTTTAACAAAACGATACTGATATCAAAACAGGTAAGACATTACATTTCTATTATCAAAATCTATTATTAATTGAGAATTTTCTTTAAAAAAAAAATATATATATATGTTAAATATATGTAATAGACAATAGATATACAATAATAGATAATAAACAATGTTTAAGCGTTCCATATAATTAGAAAACTAATAGAAAAATTTGTTAAAAAACTCTTACAGGCTCGAATTCATTTTTATTAAACAACGAATAATTAAAAATCAGATGATTCGGTGCTGTTACGTAATAATTAAAAATAGAATAAACTTTATTAAAACAGAAGCAAACATTTTTGTATTTTTTTTTTTTTTTGTTATTATGAAAGAGCTATGGTCATTTACCCGGTGAAAATTAGTAGCGTATGAAAAGATACCGTGCCTGACCGGGATTCGAACCTGGGACCTCCGCAAGAAATGCCGATATGCTATCTTTTCTGCCCTGGAATTGGTATTTTTGTTAATTTTAAAAGTTTTTTTTTATTATTTAGAGATGAAAAATTTAATTCACACCAAAAGAAAACACATTTATAATACTGATAAAATTTCAACGATTTTCTGTCAGGGCTAAAGTTATTATTTTCCCGTCTAGATAGCGCTGTAACAGAGTTTTAGCTCTAGAAGGAAAAGTATTGTAATTGCTCCAATTTGGGCATATGCAGCTTTCACCGTATCCTTGAAGTTTTGACACCTAAGGAATCCAAAAATAAAAATAAAAAATAAGATGGACATTTTCCGGATGTTAATGTTCGCGTGTGTTGTATCGGCCTCTAGATCATCTTATATTTCAGGACCAATTTTCACCAGACTTGATCAGATTATTCTTATATATAAGGCATTGATGTCATTAAATGTTCAAGTTAAAAGGTCAAGGGGGTAAGACTAAAGAGCAAGGTCATCATCCTCAATATCTCTAGATTTTGTCTAAATAAGGTTGTTTTTAATTTGACCTTAATTAGGTGAAATTTCGAGATACTGAGGGTAACCTTGCTTTATAGCCTTCACCCCCTTGATATTTTTTAAGGTGAAAATCTAACGATATCAATGTCCCATATATAGAAGTAATCGGATTAAATTTGGTCAAAATCGGTCCAGTAGGTCCAGTAGTTCTGGAGATATATGGAGTGTAAGACCGAATACATACACGTATATACGAACATCCGGAATATTTCTATTCGGTTTTTTGGGTTTCTTAGATGTCAAAACGTTAAGATCCGGTGAAATCGCATCGCATATACCCAAACTGGAACGATTACAATGTTTACTATACGATATACAAAGTGATTCAATGAAACGGGAAATTTTGAAAGTTGTGTTGGTAGCCGTGGGCGATTGGTACCACTTGATAAGGGGCGCCAGCCTCTCTAACCTAACCTGCCATTTAGTTGTCATGGATCCTTGGAGTGGTGCGCAACGTGCATTTGCTATCAAAGCGTTTTACAAAAACAATGAGTGTGGAGGGAGCGCGTAGAGAATTTCGCCGTCATTTTAATCTGGGACGGCACGACCGTGTTCAATCAGCACGTGCAATTAAAACATGGATATTTAATTTTGATGAAACCGGTTCGGCAATGAGAAAGAAACCTCCAGGCCGTGAGCGAACCGTTGTACACCACAGTATGTTCAAGCTTTACAAGATGCTGTCAAACGAAGTCCACATCGGTCAATCCGTCGTCTCTCAGCATCTTTACAATTGCATAGTTCAAGTGTTCGAAGAATCTTAGTGAGGGACTTGCAATTCCATCCATACCAGTTGCAGATCGTCCAGGAACTGAAACCGAACGATCCATTGTGCGAGCATAATTCTGTAATGTAATGCTTCAGAAGATAAATGATAACTCTATATCTAACTCTAGATCACCTTATATTTCAGAACTACTGGACCAATTTTCACCAGACTTGATCAGATTATTCTTATATATAAGGCATTGATGTCATTAAATTTTCAAGTTAAAAGGTCAAGGGGGTAAGACTAAAGAGCAAGGTCATCATCCTTAATATCTCTAGATTTTGTCTAATTAAGGTCTTATTTTTCTTAGGCGTATTTGTTAACAATTAAAAAATAACAATTTTTGCAAAAATAATTTCCCAAAATCGAAATCTCTCCCTAAAAAATATTCTAAACTTTGAAGCTTTGTTGTGATCGCTATGATGGTTGTTTTTCATTGTGGTTACTTCTATTGTCGTTTATTTATGTATATAAATTAAACTTTTTTTCTAAATTTAGAACCCCAAACCCCACAAAGGGGCCGAACCCGATTAAAAGTCATGCATTTTTTTTTACATTATTTTTCTTCCCCTTTTTTAAAGCAATCAAGACGGCTTTAGAAAAATATTTTTTTTATAAAATTGAACTTTGACTCCCTCTTTGGAGTTTGCGGGAAAAGTTAAAATCATGGACGTGTAAGTAATCAATTTATATGTTTTCACTTCCTGTAAAGGAAGTGATCACGAATAATTTTGGTTTTCAGGTTTCAGCTGAAATACCCATTTTTACTAATTTCGGCCTGACGTCTGTACGTATGTATCTCGCATAACTCAAAAATTATTAGCCGTAGGATGTTGAAATTTAGGATTTAGGAGTGTTGTAACATCTAGTTATACACATTCCCTTTTTACTGCAATATACTGAACATAAAGTGTCCATAAAAGCCCAAACTCAGAAATAATTTGGATTTTGGTTTTTTCTTAACTGCAGTAATAAGCTCTCGTTGAGAGCTTTACAAGGATGTATCATAAGTGGTACTTATTTTCATTGGTTCCAGAGTTATAGCCAAATGAAAGTTTTATTAATTAAATATTTAGATCTTACAAGTGGAAGGCACATCAATTTGTATCAGACTTCATCTCATTTTTTTTTATCTTATGTTTTTTTTATTTTAATAAATTGATTTATTAATAATTATTAACCTCTCCTTCTAAAAACATTTGTACGATGAATAATAATTCAATAATTACAAACAAAAAAAAAAATGAAAAAATATGACAAGTTTTTAATGAAATAGAGTTTTATGTACTTTTCATTTTAAAAAAAATTTGTAAATTTAATAGTCGTACAAGGAAGTCATGTGCTGTCTACATCAGATCTTTACTGCCTTGTACGAAGTGAAGGAAGTAGTATGATCCGGAAAAATTTCAGATTTCAACGAAAATACCTATTTTGATTATCTCTTAACCCATTCTGATTAGTTTCGGTGTGATGTCTGTGTTTTTTTTTGTCTTCAGTCATTTGACTGGTTTGATGCAGCTCTCCAAGATTCCCTAACTAGTGCTAGTCGTTTCATTTCAGTATACCCTCTACATCCTACATCCCTAAAAATTTGTTTTACATATTCCAAACGTGGCCTGCCTACACAATTTTTTCCTTCTACCTGTCCTTCCAATATTAAAGCGACTATTCCAGGATGCCTTAGTATGTGGCCTATAAGTCTGTCTCTTCCTTTAACTATATTTTTCCAAATGCTTCTTTCTTCATCTATTTGCCGCATTACCTCTTCATTTGTCACTTTATCCACCCATCTGATTTTTAACATTCTCCTATAGCACCGCATTTCAAAAGCTTCTAATCTTTTCTTCTCAGATACTCCGATGATCCAAGCTTCACTTCCATATAAAGCGACACTCCAAACATACACTTTCAAAAATCTTTTACTGACATTTAAATTAATTTTTGATGTAAACAAATTATATTTCTTACTGAAGGCTCGTTTAGCTTGTTCTATTCGGCATTTTATATCGCTTCTGCTTCGTCCATAATTAGTAATTCTACTTCCCAAATAACAAAATTCTTCTACCTCCATATGTCAATGTCTGTGTGTACGTATGCATTTCGCAAAATTCAAAAATGATTAGTCTTAGGATGTTGAAATTTTGGATTTAGGACTTTTGTAACATCTAGTTGTAAACCTCCTGTTTTTCATTGCAATCTACTAGACCAAAAGTGTTAAAAAAAGCCCAAATTTAAAATAAAAAAATTTTTGACTTTATTTTTAACTGCAATAATTAGCCTTCATTGAGAGATTTTCCACGATATTTCATAAGTGTTACTTATTTTCATTAGTTCCAGAGTTATAGCCAAATTAAATTTTAATTAATGAGATATTTGGTTCTTACAAAGGGAAGGCAGATCGATTTGAATCAGACTTCATCTCCTTTTGTTTAACCTTTTTTTTAATTTAAATATATTGTTTTATTAATAATTATTAACCTCCGATTATACATTTTTTTTTTTTTTTTATAAATAATAATTCAATAATAACAATTAAAAAAGTATGACAAAATTTTAGAAGTTATTAATGAAATAAAATTTGATGTACTTTTCATTTTAAAAAAATGTTTATATGTAATTTAATAGGCGTACAAAGAAGTCATGTGATGTCCACTTCAGATTTTTAAAGGCACTCAAAACTTTTAAAATTTAAGTATTGAAAGGACCCTTTTTTTTAGTAATAAGAGATTTGAAATTTGTGCTTCAACTTCAACCCAATATTATTATTATTATTTTTTTTTTTTGTAATAATAACGTATAGTTTTTCATTATGTAATAACATATTAATTGATAAATACCTACATCATGGGAAAGCCCTACAACTGTGATATCCGCTTTTTTTTATTGTTATGAAATATTTATGGTAATTAGCCCGGTGAAAATTAGTAACGTATGAATAATTTGCATGCCTGAATGGGATTCGAACAAGGGACCTCTGCACAAAATGCCGAGACGCTATATATTTTTTTTCTTGTTTAATCTCCGGAACCACCGTTAGTTATTGCTTCAGTGGATAACATGAAAGATTTGTAGGATGTGTGAAAATTCCATACCTGACCGGGATTTGAACCCGGGACTTCCGGATGAAAGGCCTACTCATCCTTTTTTTTTTTTTTTGTACTCTACTCCCCTGGGCCGGTCCGACTGGTTGGTATTGCGCCACCCAGGGGAGTGCCTGTTCTACTCATGGGCCTTCCCACCTACCGGCTATAAGTCCGGCATGGCAGGTCGGCCCACCGGTCAGTTCTTTTGAGTTCTTTTGTCCCATCCGTATATCGCCACGTCACGACAATACCATGCATTGTCGCGACGTGGCGATTGGGACTTTTCAGATCTTGATATTAACCTAACGAAAAACCCTTAGGAGTCCTCAGTGGATCATCGGAACCGACACACCTCGGCATGTCAGCCCTCACCACTGAGGCTGTCCACCCTGCCCTATGCTTAAGTTTAAAATCGTAGTCTCCTCTCATCGTTGTTTTTCTGCATAAGTATTCTTTTGATGACCAACTCAACTTTTTTCCAAGTTTCTTCACTGTTTAACATGTTATTGATTAGTCTCCCAGTTCCATCAGATGACAGGTCAATACCGTCTCTCTCTTCCCTCCATTTATGACATACAGTGAAAGTATGTTCGACATCATCATCACAGTCACAGTACATACAGGCTGCAGTTTCCCTTCTACCGACTCTATGCAGATAGTAATTAAAACTACCGTGTCCTGTAAAATACTGTGACGTGTAAAAGTTTATTTCACCGTTTTTTCTATATATCCAGTTCCTTAGATCGGGGATTAGCCTTCTGGTCCTGTCTCCAGGGCCTGCTGTGCTCCATCTCTCCTGCCATCTCTCTATTAGCCTATGCCTCGCTTCATGAACTTCAACACCTTGATCTCTTTCGACTCTGAAATGAGCCATAAGGTCGATCGGAGGCACTCCTGACAAAACACATAAGGCCTACTCATCCTGTTACCGACCAACTCAACCCGCAGTTCGGTATTTTTATAAATTTTTAATTTAGCTTTTACATTTAGAGATGCGAAATTTAATTCTGACGAAAAGAAAACATATTTGTAATACTGATAAAATTTCAACGAGTTTTTTTTCAGGGTTAAAGTTAAATATATATTATATTAAATTATTTTAGTTCATATAGTATTAATTTTAAACTTTTTTTTTCTTCTTTTTATTCTGACAATAGTAGAATAAAATACTTTTTTTTTCTGATTTATTTATTTTTACCGTTGATTTTTCAAAAGGTCTATACAACTTTATGATAGCATTTTAATAATAATAAAAGTGAGGAAAAAAATACTGGTTCATGAAAACTTCAATAGAAGTGGAAAATAAATCGGAACAGTTGTGAGTTATTTCGTTCTTTATTTATACAGCAACTATCGAAAATATAATTCTAGTCACGTGTTTTTACACGTGATCAAAAATCTAATATTTACTGGAAACATCAAAATATCCTTGTGCATACTTATATATATATATATTAACACTTTCCTAAAAACGTCAATGCGTCAAACGTCAGTAAAAGGAAACGTCAATTTGAGAAAATTATCAGTTTAATTTTTTTTACTAAATTTATTTTTATAGAATAAAGACATCTTTTTTTAATTTTTCTCATTTCATCTTTTTTTTAAAGGATTTAAAAAAAAATCCTTTAAATACATAAAATATTTTCATCTGGTTTAGGACACACACACACACACACACACACACACACACACACACACGTTACATATATACAGGTGATTCATGAAACATGTAATCAACTTTCAGATCATGTTTTATAACTGAAAATTAAAAAAATCATACAAAATTAGTTCGGAAACGTTTCGTTAGTCAGTATCGGCTGATTTCTGATTTCTGCACCTTCGGTAAAATGAAGTCAGTTTAAAATCCTTGGGACCCAAATTAAGGAGTATTTTTTGTAGTTTTATATATGAAATTTGACTTGAAAAATTGTAAAAACAATCGACCCCAGAAGTGTAATTTTAGTATTTTTTGAGATATCTGGGGTAAAAGACATAAAAAATGGGATCGAAAAATATCCATATCAAATAACTGTGTTTTCGTCATTAAACTAAGTAGAATTTATTATTAATAATACCGAAGTCAATGAAAAAAAGTTTGCATATACAAGAAGATGTCTAGGAATTAAATTTTGTACCTTTTATAACTTAGTTATCTTTTCGAAGTATTCACATAACATTTTTTTGTGTTAAATCAATGGGGTAAGAAATTCTTCTGGTGCTGATACAAGGGCTACGTTCAGTATAGTGAATTGTATTTTCTTCTTCCCGAACAGGATTTTGTTATTGTCATTCAGCAGTCGGGGAAGATGGAATAATCCAGTTTTACGTAAGCACTGAAACAGTAAATCAAAGGTTCTATAGCTTAGAATCCTTCTATTCGGAAAATATTTGATGATATTCTCGATTTACAGGTAAAACAAAAACAAAATCAAACATAAACAAAAATGTTCTGAGTAATCTTTATTAAAATACTTAAAAAAGTATTGTTTTTTTGTTTTTTAACCTCCGGGACCACCATTAGATATTTCTTCAGAGGATGAGATGAATGACAATTTTTGTACCGTGTGATAATGCCATGTGTGACCGGGATTCGAACCCGGTACCTCCAAAGGCCGAAACAATACCACTCGCGCCACGGAAACCGACATAAAGTATTGTTAAATAATTGCATACACACCCTACACCATTCAGTTTTTTAAATCGTTATTCCTGTTCAAATCCATTACAAGAAAGTTGTTTCTTATACACAGCTTACACACACAAATTAGCATAAAACATTCATCATTATATTTAAATATAATAAAATTTATATTTTAGTACTCCCATATCGCGCGGTTGTGGCGGTATTAGCGGCAACGGGGTCGGCGCTAACTAATGTAATTTCATAACTTTAGTACGAATTTTGTTTGTACAATCGTAAGACTGATATAGCCGCCAGGCTTAACTCGCCAGGTACCGAGTCAACCGGACAATCGAGTTCGAATCCAAGCCACACCCAGTTATTTTTATACGCTTTAAATATTATTAATTTATTTAATTCTACTGATCACCTGTGACGTCACAACATTAATAGTCGACTACAACATTTTTCCGGGAGGGAGAGCGATTTTGCAAAAAGTTTTTTTTTTGCAAATATTGTTATTTTTTAATCGTTTAGAAGTGTGCCTAAGAAAAAAATGGCCTTAATTAGATGAAATTTCGAGATACAGAGGGTAACCTTGCTTTATAGCCTTCACCCCCTTGATCTTTTTTATGGTGAAAATCTAACGGTATCAATGACCCATATATAGAAGTAATCGGATTAAATTTGGTCAAAATCGGTCCAGTAGTTCTGTAGATATATGGAGTGTAAGACCGAACACATACACGTATATACGAACATCCGGAAAATTTCTATTCGGTTTTTTGGCTATCTTAGTTGTCAAAACGTTAAGATCCGGTGAAATCGTATATGCCCAAACTGGATCGATTACAATGTTTACTATACGATATACAGAGTGATTCAAAGAAACGGGAAATTTTGAAAGTTGTGTTGGTGCCGTGGGCGATTGGTACCACTTAATAAGTGGCGCCAGCCTCCCTAACCTAACCTGCCATTTAGTTGTCATGGATCCTTGGAGTGGTGCGCAACGTGCATTTGCTATCAAAGCGTTTTACAAAAACAACGACAGTGTGGAGGGGCGTGTAGAGAATTTTGCCGTCATTTTAATCTGGGACGGCACGACCGTGTTCCATCAGCACGTGCAATTAAAACATGGATATCTAATTTTGAGGAAACCGGTTCGGCAATGAAAAAGAAACCTCCAGGCGGTGAGCGAACCGTTGTACACCACAGAATGTTCAAGCTTTACAAGATGCTGTCACATGCAGTCCACATCGGTCAATCCGTCGTCTCTCAGCATCTTTACAATTGCATAGTTCAAGTGTTCGAAGAATGTTAGTGAAGGACTTGAAATACCATCCATACAAGTTGTAGATCGTCCAGGAACTGAAACCGAACGATGCAGTTGTGAGAGCACAATTCTGTAATGTAATGCTTCAGAAGATAAATGATAACTAGGAGTTTGTTCACAAATTGTGGATGTCAGACGAAGCGCATTTTCACCTCAGTGGATTTGTTAACGAGCAAAATTTCAGATACTGTGCACAAGAAAATCCTACGCAGCTACACCAGCGTCCGTTGCACAGCCAAAAAGTGACCGTATGGTGTGCTATGTCATCTTACGGTGTTATAGGCCCTTATTTTTTTGAGGATGAAAACGGTCTTGCGATTACAGTGACGTCAGCTCATTACGTAGCCGTGCTTGAAACCTTTGTTGTGGAACAAAAAAAAGATTTCCATCGATTCTTAACACAGCCTGGTTTCAACAAGAAGGAGCAACGTCACATACTGCACGAATATAGATGGCAGCTGTACGCCGATTGTTTGGACAACGTGTCATTTCACGAAACGGTGACATTAGATGGCCTCCCAGATCGCCTGATCTCTCAGGTTGCGATTACTTTTTGTGGGGACACCTTAAAAGCAAAGTGTTCCACAGTAGACCTGTTACAACGGAAGAACTGAAGGCAAAGATCCGAGAAGTAATTGCGGAAATTCCAGTTGAGATGTTACGTCAAACCGTGAACAATTTAATGAAGAGACTTCGTGAGCGTTTACGTAGAAGAGGAGGTCACCTGCAAGATATCATCTTTAAAAAATAAACTAAAATGTATGTATCCTAAAATGGCAACATTTGTACAATTACATGAAATAAAATTCATTTTCTAAAAAAAATGTTTCATTAACGTTATTTAATTTTTTTAATTTCCCGTTTCTTTGAATCACCTGTATATATATATATATATATATATATATAAATTTAGTTTTTTTTTTTAGGTATTTAATTCTTTTGTTTTGCAATATTGAAAATTTTCTTTAATTGAAAGATTTTAATTTTGTTTTATTTTTTAAAAAGGTAAATTCCAGAACTGTATTTTTAATAATTTTGAGAAATTTAGGTAAAAGATAAATAATTGAGGTTAAAAAAACACGTTATATCATTTTTAATGTAACACAATTATGTTAAATGGGTAATAAATACATAAAATCCGTATAAAAGTTATCAATCCTTTACTAGGATTTGAACCTTAGAACTCTCCACTTCGAAATCAGCTGATTTGCGAAGACGCGTTCACCACTAGACAAATCCGGTGGGTTTATCTCGAATTTTACAGTTTTTTTTCTTGAAGTTTTTAAAATTGTTGGGTCCCATACTTTTGACACACTCTATATATAAATTTAATAAAAATAATCTTAACTAAGGATTTCCTTTCTGATAATACATAAAAATTTGTACCTATAGAAATTTTTTGTAATATGTTTGAGATTAAATTGGTAAAAAGGGAGAAAACGGTATGAGTGACAAAGAAAAGGTAAATTTACGTTTAATATTTTCCCTCTCTTTTACTTTCCCTTTTTATTAGTAATAATATTGCAATATCGTTTAAATTCAGCAAAGCCCTTTAAGATTATGGAAACAACATACCACCTAATTAAAACATTTATTAAACTGCTTTTTAACAACCAAACCATAACCCTTTACAATTTAATGGTAAAATTAATCCTACAAAAGACGCTTTTATAATTAATTTATTATCGTTATGTTACCTTTACGTAGCTTATTAGTATTTATAATTAATTAAGAAAATATAAAAAAAAACAATTAATTAAATAATAAATTTGTTACATTTTATTTTACCGTATGTTACTTAAACATAGAACAACATATATTTAAGATAATATGAATTATGTTTTATTTATTATAAATAACATTTTTGTAATTTCTTATTAATTAGACTGCAATACTGCATTATTAATGTAAAACCATCGTATACTACTAATTTAGATATGTGTACACACATATATATTAATATATTACATCACATAAACTTCTTTGTTGTATTTTGGTTTTTTTTTGCAAAATAATGAATAAATTATAATTAATGTAAAGTAATTTCGTTGATTTATTAATTAATTAATAATAATAATAATATCAGAAAGTATGATTATAATATTCTATTAAATTATAAAGTATATTGTATAATAATCTGACATAAAAATATATTAACAAAAGAGCACATTGATTGTTTAATAATTATAAATAATTACAAAAAATTGAACAATAAATCTAATAAAATTATAATAATAATAATTTTTTTTAAATCTGAATTTACTTAAATAAACTTAGGTGAAATGTTCCATAACTTTCCTGGCTATTAATAATAACAATTAGAAAGGTTATAGCCAAATAAACTGAAACCAAAAAAAAAATTCCTTTCAGCTTGCCGGAAGGTGGAGGTAGATTTCACCATTGATAATTAGGAGCAAAATTATGGTCATCCCTTTCCTTAAGGGTTGATCATATCAAAGATTGTTTCAGACAAAAGAGAGCTAACGACTACTTTAAACCGATTCGATACTGTACCTATTAAGAGAAGTAGATTTTTGTTTGTCTTATAAACCTCATTTTTTTCCACCCCTTGGACCAAATGTTGGTGATATCAAAAAACCTTTACTTAGATAGGTATTAGGTTCTTATCCAAAAAAATTGGAAGAGAAAAGATTATGGAGGTAGAAGAATTTTCTTATTTGGGAAGTAGAATTACTTGGGACGAAACAGGAAAAATATAAAATGCCGAATAGCAAAGGCGAAACAAGCCTTCGGACAGAAATATAATTAGTTTACATCAAAAATAAATTTAAACGTCAGGAAAAGATTTTTGAAAGTATATGTTTGGAGCGTAGCTTTATATCAGAGTGAAACTTGGACGATCGGAGTACCTGAGAAGAAAAGATTAGAAGCTTTTGAAATGTGGTGCTGTAGGAGAATGTTAAAAATCAGATGGGTAGATAAAGTAACAAATGAAGAAGTATTGCGGCAAATAGATAAAGAAAGAAGCGTTTGGAAAAATATAGTTAAAACAGTAGACAGATGTATAGGCCACATATTAAGGAATCCTGGAATAGTCGCTTTAATATTGGAGGGACAGGTAGAAGGAAAAAATTGTGTAGGAAGGCCACGTTTGGAATATGTAAAACAAATTGTTAGGGATGTAGGATGTACAGGGTATACTGAAATGAAACGACTAGCACTAGATAGGGAATCTTGGAGAGCTGCATCAAACCAGTCAAATGACTGAAGAGAAAAAAAATCCAAAAAAAACCGTAGAAACTTTAAACAAATTTAATATTTTACTTAAGAAAGTTATAGCGATAATCTTGGGTTTTTTTTTTGGTATCCCTTGCCGAAAGGGTTGGTCATATCAAAAATTGTTCCAGACAAAAGTTTTAGATAATTTTTAGAGGACTAACGGCCACTTTAAACCGATTTGATACTATGCTTATTAAGAAAAATATGATTTTTTTTTTCGTCTTAAAAACCCCATTTTTTCCACCCCATGGACCAATAGTTGTTGATATCAAAAAACTTTACTTACGTAAGTTTTAGTCCCTTATTCAAAAAATAATAGGAACTTAAAACAAATTCCATATTTTCTTAATAAGAAAGTTACAACGATATTTTGTTTTATCGAAAAAGCCTCCCCATTTTCCACCACCATGGTCCGATTTTGGCCGTTAACGAACTCGACCGAGATTTTGGAACGACTTATATTTAAAAAACAATTTGAAAGTGATTGGCGCAAAATTACGGCAGCTATCGTGTCCACAAGAAAGTAAAATATACATATGTATATATATGAACTTATGAGCTAACGGTGGTTTTGGGTTTGGGAGATGTGAAACGTGAACGACGATTCTTCACGTTTTACATCACCCAGACCCCAACACCACCGTCAGCTCAAAAGGTTATATACAATAGCAGACCCGTCAATGATTCGCTATTGCTAGATGTGAGTATATATATCTTTGTATATATATATATTTCTTGTGTGCGTGTGTATGAAAGTGAACTCCTAAACGGCTGGACTGATTTTGATGAAATTTTGTGTGTGTGTTCAAGAGGATTCGAGAATGATTTAGATTCACAATTTGTTCCACTGAAAAATGTTTTAATAATTATTTTTTTATTTATAAGTAGTTGTTGATTTTGGAATGTTTTACATTGGATCCGGCAGACTGCACTACCATCGCAGTATCGAATATTCAATAATATTCTATTTTAATTTTAGTTTGTCCCGACAGTTGGTGCTGCGATCAAATTGAGAAAAATATTTTGTAATTTTGTGTTATTATTATGTTACAAAAAATCGCGAGAAAACCGTTTTTTAATAAATAAGAGGCTAATAAATCAGATGGAATTGTAAACAAAGGAAAACCAATCAGATCAATGCAAGATGGCGGCTGTCAAACACAACGACCAATCACAAAGAGCACGTATGGCCGTTGCCAATGTAAACAAAATCACAACTGATTAAGTAACAAGTAGGCAGCAGTGCAAACGCGTTTAGAATTGTGCGCGTATTGAGAAATATTATATTATTATTTATTGAAATAACGTTTTAAAGTGTAATTAAAAAATATACATTGTGCAAATTTGTAAGGTACAGTTTTTTAATAAATAAGAGGCTAATAAATCAGATGGAATTGTAAACAAAGGAAAACCAATCAGATCAATGCAATATGGCGGCTGTCAAACACAACGACCAATCACAAAGAGCACGTATGGCCGTTGCCAATGTAAACAAAATCACAACTGATTAAGTAACAAGTAGGCAGCAGTGCAAACGCGTTTAGAATTGTGCGCGTATTGAGAAATATTATATTATTATTTATTGAAATAACGTTTTAAAGTGTAATTAAAAAATATACATTGTGCAAATTTGTAAGGTACAGTTTTTTAATAAATAAGAGGCTAATAAATCAGATGGAATTGTAAACAAAGGAAAACCAATCAGATCAATGCAATATGGCGGCTGTCAAACACAACGACCAATCACAAAGAGCACGTATGGCCGTTGCCAATGTAAACAAAATCACAACTGATTAAGTAACAAGTAGGCAGCAGTGCAAACGCGTTTAGAATTGTGCGCGTATTGAGAAATATTATATTATTATTTATTGAAATAACGTTTTAAAGTGTAATTAAAAAATATACATTGTGCAAATTTGTAAGGTACAGTATTGAATTGAAATTTTTTTAAAAATTTATTACGTGTTGTTGATCTTGGGATGGTTAAGGTTCACAATTGCGTCCGGTAGGCAGAGCTGTGATCGCGTTTTAGAAGGTTTTTTTTTTAATTTTTGGTTTATTAGTCAAACCCGGTAGTTGGTGCTGCGATCGGATTCTAGGAATTTTTTTTATTTTGTTGCTGTTTCGCATATCACTTACTTGCGTCGTAGCTTAGTGTTGTTCTTACATTAACATTCGTATTTAGAGAATACTTAGAATTAAATCCGATAGGTAGTGCTGTTCTGACAATTTGATTTATTTACTTTCTGAATTTTATAAAGTGAAAGGTTAAATTTTGTTAAATTGCTAATGTTCAGTTTTTTAAGGTTTGATGAAACTTTCAATTGTTGTCATTTAATCTGTGTATGTATACTCAGATCTAGCAGTAGCGAAGCATTGTCGAGTCTGCTAGAATTGCCACTTATTGAGAATATTATATTATTATTTATTGAAATAACGTTTTAAAGTTTAATTAAAAATTGTACATCGTGCAAATTTGTAAGGTGCAGTATTGAAGTGAGTATTTTACATGAATTTTAATGATGTATACACGTGCATTCAATAACAATCAACTTAACCTACAAATTTAAATTGTCAGTTCTCATTTGATTCTATGCAACTTATGAAGTATTGAACGGCTCTTTGAAAATAAAAATTTAAGTTTGTAAATAAATTATAACATTTATAAAATTAAAATATAAGTTACTTATAATATAGTTTAAAGTATATTTAAAAAATTGAATTTATAATGTTTTAGCTGATTAATTTTATAAAACGTTTTCTAAAATTATTTTTATTTTACAATTATCTAATATTTGGTAAAATAGATGTTAAAATAAAGAATGAGAAAAATGATAAAAATTTCTACTAAAATTTTAACTACGTTGCTTTTTTACAGTGGTTTAATTTTTTTATTAATTGATTAATTAAGCTGTTACATGGTTATGAAACATCAAAATTATTAAATAAAAATATGTAGGAGGTACTTTTTTAGAATGATGTTATGTGAAAATTAGTAGTAATGTGGATGAAAATTTATTAATTACACTAATTATTAATTTTACGACGTTTCGATTTTTTAATTCAATTTTCATCGGACATCTCAATATTTAGTGAAAATAAATATTAATTAATCAATAAACCCATTACAATAATACAACAATCACAAACTGATAATATCATACTAATAATCATTTTAATGAAATTTAAAACACATTCCTGCTAATTTTAACTTAATTAAGTTACTTATATTTATGTGTGTGCATTTATTACAGAATAATGCCGCGTCAACACAACGTCTGTCGGGTCCGCTAGTGTATATATATATATATATATATATATATATATATAATTATAAATTAAATGAACACAATTGAAAGTTTGGTAAAACATTAACAAAATGAACATTACGGAACTTCACAAAATTTAACCTTTCTCATTTTCCCTTTTACCCTTTCACCGTTTTCCCTTTCCTTTTCCCCATTTTTTCATTCTTCCCTTTTTACCTTATTCGATTTTCCCTTTCTCCCTTTTCCCCGCATTTAAATCTGTCCTAGTTTTTTAGCCAATAGCGGACAGTTTGAAATTGAATCGCAATATATTTACTATAGCGTATGTTTCTTTTACGTGAAACAGATATCGCTGTTTTTCAAAAAAAAATATGTTTGTACCTGTCACAGGTATGACATCTTAGGTATACAAATAGTCTGTATATAAAAATACGCGTGTATTTGAATGAATGCGACGTTGTGTCAAAATTTCAAACCAATCGGTGAAGAACTTTTGAATATTTACGATTTTGAACAAACGAACATATATATATATATATATATATATATATATATTTCACGTTCTTGTGGATACAATAACGTGTGTAATTTTGCGCCAATCACTTTAAAATTGTTCTTTTAAAGCAACTCGTCCGAAATACTCGTACAGGTTTGTTAACGGCCAAAATTGGTCGATGGGGTGCTTTTTCGAAAAAAAATTATATTGCTATAACTTTCTTACTAAGTAAAATATCGAATTCGATTACAGTTCATACTATTCTTTGGATAAGGGCCTAAAACATATTTTTTTAAATTTTTTGATATTACCAACCATTGTCCCAGGAGGGGGTGGAAAAGATGAGGTTTTGAAGACAAAAAAATCATACCTCCCTTAATAGGCACAGTATCGAAACGGTTTAAAGTCTTCGTTAATCCTTTAAACAATACTAAATCCTTTGTCTGAAACAATTTTTGATATGACCAATCTTTACGGCAAGGGATGACCAAAATATTGCTGGAATTGTAAGATGGGGGGATTGTTGTCAAATGATAAACATGTGAAACTTTTTTCACATGTAATCATTGTCGTATTGAGTCAATTTGAAATTTTTCTCAACTTTAAGGTGGAAATCTTTTTTATCCCCTACTTAGCACTGGTGAAATTTCGGTACTTGCGTGCCGAAAGGGATTTTTTTTTGTATAGATGAGTTAGTTGAATCCTAAGACGTAAGGATTTCCAAAAAAAATCGATACTAATTCCTGACATGCATATTTTCCTTTTTAATTATAGTTATTCTAGCTACATTCTTCGGGAAAGCAGAAAATTAAAAAAAAAATGTATACCTCAGGATATAGAATGTATAAAATATATCTAAATAAAGAAATGACTATAAAAGGGTAACGAATAGAGAACAAGCATCAAAACAGTCTAAATAAATTACTAAAAGAAAAAAAACATAAACAACCTCAATTATTCATCTAATTACCTTCAATAATAATATATTACATATACCAGAATGGTAAATTAATGCTTTAATCTTTCCTTTTAATTAGGAAATTAAATAAATCAATTTTGTAATTAATTAAATGTAATAACAATTTGTTTAAAATAAAAATACTTGTAAATAAATAATAAATAAGCAAATTACAAATGAGAGTAAAATTTCTAACAACTGCAGCATGTTTAGAGTTACCTATTAATTAGAGTACGTAAATAAGGTTAATTAAGGAGCAGAATATACCACATCTGTAATGTTGGTAATAATGGTGCGTTCTGAAACAACAGATGTCTCCTTTACGTCGCATCTCTTTTGTACAAAAAACATATTGTGGCTTGTTACTAATTTAAATCAATTAAAAAAAAAAGACAAACATTTCAGTCGATTATTACATCAAGCTAAAAGTTTGTTTTAAATAACATTTTACTATAATATTTAAGTATTTATTTCGAATAAATACACACACACACACAGAAGTGTAACTTTTAAATAAAACAGGAAAAATTTAATTAATTTTATACTATACAACCGTTTAGCCTTTCTTATTCCTGTCTAGCCTCCGGTAATTACTGTTCAGATAATACTTCAGAGGATGATATGTATGAGTGTAAATGAAGTGTAGTCTTGTACAGTCTCAGTTCGATAATTACTGAGATGTGCGATTAATTGAAACCCAACCACCAAAGAACACCGTTATCCACGATCTAGTATTCAAATCCGTGTAAAAATAACTGACTTTACTAGGACTTGAACGCTGGAACTCTCGACTTCCAAATCAGCTGATTTGGGAAGATGCGTTCACCACTAGACAAACCTGGTGGGTACCAGTCTAGCCTAGACCCTTAGGGCCCCACGGCCTCCCACGGGACATTCCAGGAATCCCTTTCTTTCTTTTTCTTGTTTAGCCTCCGGTAACTACCGTTTAGATAATACTTCAGAGGATGAATGAGGATGATATGTATGAGTGTAAATGAAGTGTAGTCTTGTACATTCTCAGTTCGACCAATCCTGAGATGTGTAGTTAATTGAAACCCAACCACCAAAGAACACCGGTATCCACGATCTAGCATTCAAATCCATGTAAAAATAACTGGCTTTACTAGGACTTAACGCTGGAACTCTCGACATCCAAATCAGCTGATTTGTGAAGACGCGTTCACCACTAGACCAACCCGGTGGATTAAAGGGATCCCTAGTTCCTCACAATGTTCATTATCCTCATATTTGCGAGAATAATACTGATAGATAAAACATTGAAGTATTCAGAATTTATAGAAATCTGAAAAGGAAATTAAATAGTATTAACTATACCAATTTACCTTTGACAATGACAAATTCATAACTTTTTTCTGTTACTATGACTACAGAAAGATAATAATGGATGTTCTAGGAAAAGGCGGACCTACAGCTCACCACGAAAATGTTACATGGCTTATGTTTCGTTATTAATGATTTTGTTAAATATGTTTTACCAATGAATTTATCGTACTAACAACAACAAACACTTTCACAACGAAAAGTTACAAACATTTTTACCAGTTTCTTGAGTTGTGTTATTTTTAACACAGCTCAAACCGAAATGTTTTTCTTTCTACTTCCTTGTACGAAGTAAAGGAAGTAAACAAGTGCCACGGAACCCGGCACCTGAGGAAGCTTAAAGAATTCTAAGTGAAACGTATTGGCGCGAGTGGTAGCGTCTCGGCCTTTCACCCGGAAGTCCCGGGTTCGAATCCCGGTCAGGCATGGCATTTTTCAGACGCGTTACAAATCATTCATCTCATCTTTGTGAAGTAATGCTTAACTGCGGACCCGGAGGTTAAACAAAAAAGTAATATATGTCTTACTATATAGATATATATATATTTTTTTAAATTTAAAATTAAATCTAGTTTTTACGTTTGTTTAAATATATATATGTTATGTTATATTGTATTTATTTTTACTGAAAACGAAAGTTTCACTTCATAGAAATAAAAATAAAATAATAGAAAACACTAAAAACGAAACAGTTTTAAATTAACCATTTTGAAACAATAAAATTAATGTTGTAAAAAAAAGTTAAATTGAAATTCATGTTATATAACAGTAAAACTAGAAAACAATAATAATATAAAAAAAAGAAATAAATACAAACATATGGAAACCAGAATGTTGAATGACATTTGAGTAAATTAATTTTATATTATACTGAGGAATGCGTTATTCATATACTATTGCTTTGATATAAGTAATATAAAATTTGTTTTTAATTATTCTTTTGATTTTTTAATTGATTCCACATTTTTTGTGTTATTATTTCAGTAAACGAAGTTATGGATTTAATTAAATGTATCCAATCAGAAAAAATTGTATAATATAAATACACATTTTAAAAAACTGCTAACATTATTACTTATTTTAAAATATTATTATTAATATATATATTATATTATATATATTATATAAATATATATATATAGCAAAATCTGTGTGAGCAATATATGTCTTCCCTGTACGCCTATTAAATTAGATTTACATACTTTTTTTTTTAAATGAAAAGTACATAAAATATTATTTCATTAACAACCTTTGATATTTTTTATTTATTTTATTATTGAATTATTATCCATTGTAAATTTTTTTCTACAATGAGAGATTAATAATTATTAATAAATTAATATATTTAAATTAAAAAAAAGGAGATGAAGTGTGATTCGAACCGATGTGCCTAACCCTAAGATTTAAATATTTCATTAATTAAAATTTAATTTGGCTATAACTCTGGAACCAATGAAAATAAGTATCACTTATGATGTATCGCCGAAAAGCTCACATTAAAAGCTTATTACTACATTTATAAAAAGTCAAAAATACAAATTTTGGGCTTTGTTGGACAATTTTGGTTTAGTCAATTGCAATCAAAAGGGGAGGTGGACAACTAGATGTTTCAACAGTCCTAAATCGAAAATTTCAACATCCTATGGCTAATCGTTTTTGAGTTATGCTACAAACATCATGCCGAAACTAGTCAGAATGGATGGTCAAAATAGGTATTTCCGTTGAAATCTGAAATTTTTCTCGATCATAATCATTTCTTTGCTTCGTACAAGGAAGTAAAAGATCTGATGTAGACAACACATGACTTCCTTTACGCCTATTAAATAACAATTTACAATTTTTTTTTTTTTTGTCTTCAGTCATTTGACTGGTTTGGTGCAGCTCTCCAAGATTCCCTATCTAGTGCTAGTCGTTTCATTTCAGTATACCCTATACATCCTACATCCCTAACAATTTGTTTTACGTATTCCAAACGTGGCCTGCCTACACATTTTTTCCCTTCTACCTGTCCTTCCAATATTAAAGCGACTATTCCAGGATGCCTTAGTATGATAAGTCTGTCTCTTCTTTTAACTATATTTTTCCAGATGCTTCTTTCTTCATCTATTTGCCGCAATACCTCTTCATTTGTCACTTTATCCACACATCTGATTTTTAAAATTCTCCTATAGCACCACATTTCAAAAGCTTCTAATCTTTTCTTCTCAGATACTCCGATTGTCCAAGTTTCACTTCCATCTAAAGCGACGCTCCAAACATACACTTTTAAAAATCTTTTCCTGACATTTAAATTAATTTTTGATGTAAACAAATTATATTTCTTACTGAAGGCTCGTTTAGCTTGTGCTATTCGGCATTTTATATCGCTCCTGCTTCGTCCATCTTTAGTAATTCTACTTCCCAAATAACAAAATTCTTCTACCTCCATAATCTTTTCTCCTCCTATTTTCACATTCAGTGGTCCATCTTTGTTATTTCTACTACATTTCATTACTTTTGTTTTGTTCTTGTTTATTTTCATGCGATAGTTCTTGCGTAGGACTTCATCTATGCCGTTTATTGTTTCTTCTAAATCTTTTTACTCTCGGCTAGAATTACTATATCATCAGCAAATCGTAGCATCTTTATCTTTTCACCTTGTACTGTTACTCCGAATCTAAATTGTTCTTTAACATCATTAACTGCTAGTTCCATGTAAAGATTAAAAAGTAACGGAGATAGGGAACATCCTTGTCGGACTCCCTTTCTTATTACGGCTTCTTTCTTATGTTCTTCAATTGTTACTGTTGCTGTTTGGTTCCTGTACATGTTAGCAATTGTTCTTCTATCTCTGTATTTGAACCCTAATTTTTTTTAAATGCTGAACATTTTATTCCAGTCTACGTTATGCCTTTTCTAGGTCTATAAACGCCAAGTATGTTGGTTTGTTTTTCTTCAATCTTCCTTCTACTATTAATCTGAGGCCTAAAATTGCTTCCCTTGTTCCTATACTTTTCCTGAAACCAAATTGGTCTTCTCCTAACACTTCTTTCACTCTCCTCTCAATTCTTCTGTATAGAATTCTAGTTAACATTTTTGATGCATGACTAGTTAAACTAATTGTTCTGTATTCTTCACATTTATCTGCCCCTGCTTTCTTTGGTATCATGACTATAACACTTTTTTTGAAGTCTGACGGAAATTCCCCATTTTCATAAATATTACACACCAGTTTGTATAATCCCTCAATCGCTTCCTCACCTGCACTGCGCAGTAATTCTACAGGTATTCCATCTATTCCAGGAGCCTTTCTGCCATTTAAATCTTTTAATGCTCTCTTAAATTCAGATCTCAGTATTGTTTCTCCCATTTCATCCTCCTCAACTTCCTCTTCTTCCTCTATAAAACCATTTTCTAATTCATTTCCTCCGTATAACTCTTCAATATATTCCACCCATCTATCGACTTTACCTTTCGTATTATACATTTGTGTACCATCTTTGTTTAACACATTATTAGATTTTAATTTATGTACCCCAAAATTTTCCTTAACTTTCCTGTATGCTCCGTCTATTTTACCAATGTTCATTTCTCTTTCCACTTCTGAACACTTTTCTTTTTTACATTTACAATATTTTTAAAATGAAAAGTACGTAAAACTTTATTTCATTAAAACCGTCTGATATTTTTTCTTTTTTTTTTCTTTGTTATTATCCATCGTAAATGTTTTTTTACAATGAGAGGTTAATAATTATTAATAAATCAATATATTTAAATTAAAAAACAAAGTTAAAAAAAAAAGGAGATGAAGTCTGATTCGAACCATGCTGATGTGATTTTGACATGCTTTAAAATTTGTTTAATTACTCAGTTAAACGATGGTTACCAAGAGGAACCCCATTCCTATCTTCGGGGTATCATGTCATTACCACTTAAAAGTACGAGATTTTAATGATACTCGATTCCCAGGTCGGTGAATTGATCGTGAAGTCCATTTTTATGGCCGCCTCGCTCACCAGATTTGACCCTGCTAGATTTTTTCACGTGGGTTTCATTAAAGATCGGGTTTATGTACCACCTTTGCCTACTCATCTTGTTGAACTTAATTTACCCCACAGCTACTCAACTTGCTAGTTATCGTCTAAATGAAATCAATTTCAGGTGGAATGTATGTCCCATTCAAATGGATTCCATATGAAATCAAAGTGAATGTTGGCTGATAAACTTGATGTGTTTTTCTTTGAAATGAAACCTCAATTTATCTCAATAGATTTTTATATGATTTAAATTTGTGAATTCCTTTATGAATCACCCGGTACATGAGTTTTAGATAATAAATGTTCTTTAACAAAATCTTCTCTAAAATGTTCCTGAAGAAAATCAATTTTGTTTTCGCGATAACATCTTCTAATAAATAAAAGAAAAATTATGTGATCAGTGCCCAATACATAAAAATATTAAACCAAATTTGAAGAAAATGGGTTTGGTCAATCCTGAGGTATAAAACCAAATTGCGACACACACACGTACGCACATACATGCTTATTTTAACGGGTACAGAAGCTTCCAGAAAAAAGAAAGAAAATTATATGAAAGTAGAATCTAGAAGAAACAACAAAAGGATTTTTTCTTGATAATGACATATAGAAAAACGTAGAAGGTGTGGAAATTGAAGATTATTACCCTTGAACAAACAAAAGAACGATTCGGATACTGGTGCTGTTGGTCCAAAGGTATAAATACTGCCGGGGACCAGCAGAGTAGAGTTAGTAGTTTTTTTTTCAAATTGGGAGTTCAGTGAACAGTGCGATAAAAACGATAACAGCAAGATTTTGATTACAACGAGTGAAGGGTGCGTCACAAGTATTCCATTTTGGATAGCGGTTGAAAACAAGAAGTTGTTCGATGAATTATTTGTGAACGGGAGTAAAAGTGACTGTCCTCTATTCATTGATAAAGTGTTGGGTCATTTTTTCGTAAACAGTAAAATTCAATAATATTTCCATGAAGTGAATTGTATAAATTTTATATTTTCTATTGTTATCTTGTTGTTAATGCAATATTAATTTCTCTCAATTATAGGTTTTTTAGTAATATAGAAAATTTCTCTTTCAATAGTATTCCTATTTGTATCTTTTTTTCCTTTTCATTCATTGAATGAAGTGGAAACACTTTGGCACGATAACATCATCCAATTTCCAAATATACTCCAAATAAACAAACGTAAAGGTTATATGAAACATATATATTGGTAAATATCAAATTACATGAAAATTATTCCCTTTGTTATATAGAACACCATTCTATCAACAGAATACGAACCGTTGTTAAATGTTTAATGACATCGATAAAATATATATCTTCATGTAAAATACTGGGTTGGAAGTTAAATTGAAATGTTAAATTTTAAATAATTTTTCTTTAATTACTAATTGTCATTTTTACTTATCTTTTTAATTAATAAAATTTTACTTAAGTAATTATCTTTTCAATTAAATTTTTCTGTAGTGAACTAGTTAATTAATAATTAATTCTATTACGTCATTTTGAGTATGATATTTCAAAGGATATACCTTTAGGCTATGGATGTATATATATATATATAAAAGCATCGCGGCTTCGCTCGCGTTATATGGTTACTTGGGTTTCCCGTAGCGGTCAGGCTGAGCGAAACGACCATGAGCGATATTTTCACTTAAATTTAATTATATAATGTCTTATTTACCATGAATATAAAGGAACAGGTAATTTAGGTTAACATACGAGTATGTGGTGGTAGGTCACCCACTTTCGAAAAGTCTTATTTAATACCTTTCCCCTCGTTTTAGGTATACTTACCCCTCCGCCATTACGTAACATTTCATCCTTCATCACTACTAATATTTCTCTCGGCTTATTACTAACGGTGTTACCTTACATTGTCTTCTTGGTTATTCTAATATACAATAAACCTTATTACGTAAATTAATTGTTTGTGAGATTCATCCCAAAGTTATACAAAGAAAAGTAAATCGTTCAAAAGATAACTACAAAATGTATTGTTTATTAAGTAATATAACATATAAACAAAAAGGGAAAATTTATGCCCTCAAAGATGGTCTTAGAAATTTTATTTATGTAGAGCCATTAAAATTAAACTACATATATTTATAAATGTACTAAATACGCTACGTGATTATTAATTTTACGACTATTGTAATACATAATAGAAGTAAAATGATAGAATATATACAATCTAACTATTAAAAAATTATTTTAATATACTTAATTATTTATATTATAACTATTATTAATTATATTTAATAAAAAATATAAAATGTAAATATTCTCGTCAATGTTTCAGTTTTTTTTTTAAGTATTCAACGTTTTTTTTTCAGTTTTTTTCCTTTTCAAGTCAGATTAAGAACAGTGTCTTAAGAAAAAGTCTAAAATCAAAATCTTTTGGATTTTGGGCTTTTTTTCAACACTTTCGGTCCGGTCGATTGCAATAAAAAAAAAAGTGCAAAACTAGATACTACAACAGTTCTAAATCCAAAATTTCAACCCTACGGCTAATAGTTTTTGAGTTAATCGAGATACGTACGTACAGATGTCACGCCGAAATTAGTTAAAATGAATTCAGGGGTGTTCAGAATGGATATTTCCGTTGTAATATGAAAACCGAAATTTTTCGCGATCACAATACTTCCTTTACCTCTTACAAGGAAGTAATTATTTAGTGAAAAAACAAAATGACGGCTATCGGAAAAACAAAGCATTTCCGGTTCCATGTTTATAGGAACATTTTTCTTTATTTTAATATAAGAAAACCACTGCTGAAGTTTGGCAACCTAATTTAGAAACACTTTGTAAATTCTCTTTTCATGTTTCTTCTGTTATTTCATATATTACCCCTTTATCATCTTCACTTCACATTCTAAGGTTCAAATCCTAGTAAAGTCAGTTAATTTTATACGTATTTGAATACTACATCGTGGATATCGGTGTTATTTGGTGGCTGGATTTCAAATAATCGCACATCTCAGGAATGGTTGACCTGAAACTGTAAAAGAATATACATCATTTATATTCATATATATCATCCTCAGTCACCCTCTGAAGTAATACTTTCTGGTGGTTCCGAAGGATAAACAGGACAAAAGAGTACTGACCATATAATCCAGAAAATGTAGTTTATTTTCCATACTGGAGAAAAGGGAGCATCTTTTGTTGAATCTAACTTAAAAAGATATTAAATATTAATTTTTTTTTTTTTAAATCGGGTTGGTTGGGTCGGGGCGCACGGACGTTAATTTAACACGAAACGTTAGAAATCTTGGATGAAGTTCCTCCGAGCTACAGACCAAAACCAACTTATCCGTAGAGTTAAATGGGAGAACTATCATCGTATTTATTATTTTAACAAAATTGAAATTCTCCAATTAAAAATTTTGGTCCCTTCATTTGGTTAAATCTACAGATAAATTGGTCAGTCTGTATGTCAGCGAGTATTGGATTGAAATAAAAACGATTCATCAACTGCATACTAAATTTATTTTTAACATAAAACAGATACTAAATGATATATATTTATTTCAAGTAATACACGACGACAGTTTTGTTCAATTGGTTTACGATATGAGAATTAAGAGACGTATGGCATAATAAACAGCGGTAGAGGTGCTCGCGCCGTCGGCGTCGTTCACTGAGCGCGCCGGGCCAGTTTTTCAACGATCCCGAAACACTCACCCGCTCGGCACCGGACATCGGTGTACCTGTGCATAACCTGTAACCTCCCATTTCAAATGATTTATATTTCCGGCTGGCTTTTGCGCGGGCTGAGGCTGACATATTGAATTTTATAATATTTTACACGTTTACTTTAATTTTATATACATAAATATTGTCCAAAATACAATTATTATTACTTAAATCAAGCTATTTTGACAAATTCCATACACAAATACACGAATCACGTCTAAGTCGTGAGCATAACTGAATGGAAATGAGCGAGAGCGCCAGTTTTGGCCGATCTGCGATGTCCCCCTTCCTCACCAATCTGCTCACCAGTGACGCAAACTCAAAGTTGTATCGGCGAGCTGATAGTATAAATTATAAAATGACACCGAGTTTACCTGTCTGAAACTAATAGTTAGTGAGTTATTAAGGCAGAACGATATAGATCTTTTCGTTGCGCTATAAATTTCTATTCTAGAACCCATATGTTTCGGTGTGATTTTAAAGACGTTTTACGTCAAATAAATACGTTACATTTATATAAATAAAAGACAATCTTTGTTTTGTTTGTGCTTTAATAACTAAAAACTAGTTCACTAATTTTGCCTAAAATTTCTTAATTTATTATTATTATTTGCCCCGAAGGTGTTTAAATGTTATTAATTCTATCATGGAGTTCATTAGAACTTCGTCGGTAAGAGACGATGAAGTCAACGAACTACGTTTACAGTTCTAAACATGGCCTAACCTAACAGTAAAATGAAAATGGGGGAAATAAATAAACGTGAAAATATTATATTTCAGTTCAATTAGATTTGTAATAAATAATACTTTCAAAAAATACTTCGAATTTTGATAGACAACGTGTTTTTTTCTCATTTCATGAACGCGGGACTCGAATATGTCATTTTATTCATTTTTT
Source organism: Lycorma delicatula (assembly GCF_047948215.1). Taxonomy (NCBI): domain Eukaryota; kingdom Metazoa; phylum Arthropoda; class Insecta; order Hemiptera; family Fulgoridae; genus Lycorma; species Lycorma delicatula. The sequence continues at coordinate 33,416,611 of NC_134467.1, read as the reverse complement.
TAATGTACCTTTACAAATCGCGCCGTTAGATAGCAGTACTTGATAGTACTAGGTACAGTACCAAAAGTTGATAATGTACTTGAAATAATAAAATTTAAAAGAAAATATACTACAGCTTGTTTTAATAGTAAATGAAAGTACTGAAGATGAAACAATTTTTTTTAATTCCCATCACTTCTTTCAAAAAATATTATTAGTTTACAAGAGATTATATTACTTTTATTAAAAAAGGAACCGGCCCGACTTCATTTATATGTAATTCATATCACATTTACAGAAATAATACAATTCTTATGATTATTCGTTGTTTAATAAATGAAATCGGCCCGGAAAGAGTTTTGTAATAAATTTTTCTTTTTCGTTCTTATTATATGGAGTGCTTCAACATTGTTCATTATCTATTATTACTGTATATCTATTGTCTATTGCATATATTTAACATGTATTTTTTTAAAGAAAATTCTAAATTAATAACAAATTTTGATAATAGAAATGTAGTGTCTTATCTTTTTTGATATCAGTATAGTTTTCTTAAAAGCAGTTTTATTTAAATTACAGAAATTTTTGTGTTTTGAGCGGAAGAAATGATATCTGCGAGATTCTTACCGTACATGAAAAAACCTGCGCGTAATTTAGAGATATTACTGAACGTGAATTAAGGAATACGGAATTATTTAATGTTTTCCTGCCTCATATTTTTAATTTTTAGTCTTAGAAGACTAGAAAGATTAGATTAAAATTCTAGTTGTAAGAAAGTAGTATTAACGGCAAATTTTTTTTTAAATATCTTAAAATTATCTGTCACTATAATTTTTTGTTAAAAAATAAAACCTTATCCTTAAATTATTTCGAAAAATTGTTAAAATATACAAGAAAAGAAAAGTTATTTGTCGATTAAAAAACTTCATCCCTTTTTCTGTAAATAATTTGAGAATTTATTATAGGATAAATTATAAAATACATAGTTTCGTACGGAAAAAAAAAACAGTAATAAATACGATTAATTCAACAACTCAATCGTACACAGGATGGAAAAAATTGTACAAATAATTTTTACCTGATTTATTTATAAGAATATAAATAAGTGTGACCAAGTTAACTAGATAGAATATTGGACTTCTATTCAGGCCAAACTTTAGCCGAACGATATAAATGAGACGCTGTACCAATTTATCAATCAACCCTCTTTCAACTTTTTCTCTTTATTTTTTTTTTATCCCCAATTTCTTCTACCTTCCCGTTCTCATTCCCTCCCGCTTTTTTCATCCTGATTTAGATTAAAAAAATCGGGACTAAAGAAGGGGGAAAAAAATTAAAATTCCTTACATAAGTAAAGTTGATTTAATTGTTTGTTACGTGAACCTACCGGGTCGATCTAGTGATGAATTCGTCGTCGCAAATCAGCTGATTTCGAAGTAGAGAGTTCTAAGGTTTAAATCCTAGTAAAGATAGTTACTTTTATTCGGATTTGAATACTAGATCGTGGATACCGGTGTTCTTTGGTGGTTGGGTTTCAATTAACCACACATCTCAGGAATGGTCGACCTGAGACTGTAGAAGATTACACTTTATTCACATTCGTACTTATCATCCTCTGAAGTAATACCTTACGGTAGTTCCGGAGGATAAAGCGAAAAATTCTGATGTGGAACACCACATGAATTACGCCTATTAAATTACATACACAGTTTTTTGCGGCATTTCATTCGAAAGAGAGATTCGATCCTCCAATTCTTTAATAAGGTAGGCAGTTACGCATTTACTGATATATTTTTGTTAATATCAAATATTTATACAATTATTAATTCAACAATCTTACATGAAATATTAGGGTACAATAAAAGTCCCTTTATTACTCGTATTACTAGATCAGTATTATTCGTATCTTAGTGAGTTGTTAATTAAAAATAGTTTCAGATTTCTAGTGTTTAGTAATTAAAATTTAGTACTAATTAAACTATTCCGTTTAGTGAACTCTTGTATACTGATTTACAAATGTTAATTTCGAAATTACTATGTAAAATATTAAGTTTTTATTATTTGATAAATAATCAAAAATGAAAAAGAATAAATCATACAGGAAAAAGAAACATAACATGAAGAAATATATCTCCAAAAAACTACAAGAACATGAATATAAAGAGGAAGAAAATGTTAAGAACAAGGGAAGAATAACAAAAATTTAGATGTGATAAATCTAAAGAGGAAACAAATGTTAAAAGCAAAAAGAATTAAGAGAAGATGATAAATATAAAGAGGAAGAAAACGTTAACACCAAGGAAGAAATAAAAAGATTATGTTAGAATGATGCATATAAAGAAATAGAAAATTTTAAAACTAGAGAATGTGTACATAAATTAAGATCAGAAGAATTATATCAAACAAAAGACTGATTAAACGATTGGCAACAAAAAACAAAAAAACGAAATGATGATCAACTCCGACTTAGTGAGAATATTGTCCGATAATATCAGAGGAGTAATGAACTGAAATAAACGAATTTTTTTGCAATTTATTAAAGACCAGGCGTGTATGCTTCAGCGTATATGCTGTTCTTGTGAGGGTCTATTTTTCAGTCACTCTTACTTAACTTTGTTGTATTTTAAATTAAACAGAAATTCCAGATTAATTAATTTTAATTAAACAGAAATTAAAGTAGAAAATCCAAAAAATAATACTTTTCAATTAATATTAAATAACCAGATGTTTCACCAGATTTATTACATATACACATATGTACGTAATAATACCTATTAAATTATATATATATATATTTTTTAAACGTACATAAAACTTTATTTCACTAATAACTTTTGATTTTTATCATTTTTTATTATTATTATAAAATAATTATTATTTATTATTTTATTTTTTTTTACAATAACGGGTTAATAATTATTAATAAATCAATATATTTAAATTAAAAAAACAAAGTTAAAAAAATAACTTTAAAATATAAGTTAAAAAAAAGGAGATGAACTCTAATTCGAACCGAGTACATTCCCTTGTAAGAAACAAAAATTTCATTAATTAAAATTTTATTTTACTATAACTCTGGAACCAATGAAAATAAGTACCACCTATAATATATATAATTGAAAAGCTCTCATCAATGAAAAGGTTATTACTGCATTTAAGAAAAAGTCTAAAATCCAAATGTTTTGGATTTTGGGCTTTTTTTTAGCACTTTCGGTCCGGTCGATTGCAATAAAAAAAAGGAAGTGCAAAACTAGATATTAGAACAGTTCTAAATCCAAAATTTCAACCCTACGGCTAATAGTTTTTTAAGTTATTCGAGATACGTACGTACAGACGTCACGCCGAAACTAGTCAAAATGGATTCAGGTATGATCAAAATGGATATTTCCGTTGTAATATGAAAACCGAAATTTTTCGCGATCACAATACTTCCTTTACTTCGTACAAGAAAGTAATTATTTAGTAAAAAAACAAAATGGCGGCTAGCAGGAAAATAAACCATTTCCGGTTACATGTTTATAGGAACATTTTTCTTTATTTTAATATAAGAAAACCAGTGCTGGAGTTTGGCGACACCTTTGTAAATTCTCTTTTCAAGTTTCTTCTGTTATTTCATATATATATATATATATATATATACTTTCCAACAACATCGACTTTCCAACAAGATGGTGCTCCCCCGCACTTCAATGCATCGGTCACGGACGCTTTGAACGAAAAATTTGGAGATCGATGGATAGGCCGGAGGACAGCCAGTGCCACCTTTACTGTATGTGTAACTGAATCCACCTGCCTCCGGTTACTTGATTAATAAACATAAAATTAAAAGATTCACCGGTACTTGGAAACGCAAGTAAGCGCGAGCGATGATGTGGCGGCGGGCGATAATTTGTATTAAAATTATTACATGTATAATTTAATAATTTTAATATTTTTTCTTCTCCAATTGAAAATTTATATTAAAATATTATAACTAGCACATTGCTTCTTTTTTTTTTAATTGAAACATTTATTTATAATTTTAAATAAAATTTGAATTTCTATTTTTTCCATATTTGTAAAATTCTTAATACACAAAACCATGATGTTATTTTTCATTATATATTCTCTTTAATTTTTTTCTTCAAATATTTTATACGAGTTTTTTTTATTATATCTGAATTTGAACGTTTTCCCATATTCGAATAAATTATTTTCCTGCAGTCTGTGCCTATATCTCGTTTAAAATTTAAAAAACAAAGATTGATAATTGTAAATTAACTTTTTTCCTTGGTAAATAAAATCCTTTTAATTTCTAAAAACTGAAACAAAATATTTGTAATTCCTTTAATATACATTAAAAAAATCGACCTTTTGAATCATGATATTTTTGTATATTTTTTTATTTTTTATTTTAGCAGAAAAATCAGATGTAGAAAATACAAAATGTATATATATTTTTTTTTCAATGAAACCCGATGAAAAATATTTAAAATTGGTATTAGTTTTTTTATTTTAAAATATACAAGACATCGTTTTTATTCTACAACGAATTCTACTGAATGAATTCAGTAAGATACAAAATTCTATTTAAAAATGATACATTTTGTTAATCAATCTCTTTCGTTGAAATCTAGTATGTAAATGGTTTAGAAAAAAATTAGCTCAACATAAATATTTTTAGGAATTAAAAAAATTGAAAATTATAGAATGAAAGTTTAAGCTTGATAGAATGTTTTTCTTTCTTTTTTTTATTTTCGCCTGTAATCTCCCCCGCTACCAGGAGCGAAATTACGCATAAACTCAGCTCCAAGGGGTGCCTTCACCTCAAACTACCTCGATAGGGCACTAGGCCCCACCCAGGTAGTCGGGACTCGGTCTTGCGTTAATTACAATGCCTCTGAACCCCGAAACCAACCGGGTTGGTCTAGTGTTGAACGTGTCTTCCCAAATCAGCTGATTTGGCAGCCGAGAGTTCCAGCGTTCAAGTCCTAGTAAAGCCAGTTATTTTTACACGGACTTGAATACTAGATCGTGGATACCGGTGTTCTTTGGTGGTTGGGTTTCAATTAACCACACATCTCAGGAATGGTCGAACTTAGAATGTACAAGACTATACTTCATTTACATCCATACATATCATCCTCATTCATCCTCTGAAGAATTATCTAAACGATAGTTACCAAGAGGCTAAACAGGAAAAAGAAAAGAAAAGCTGGTGAACCCCTAGGGATACACATGACTGATACACCTATAGACCGATTTACGCGTGGATTTCTGAAAAATGGCCCACATTATCTGGAGAAGGTTTAAAACTACTGAAATCCTCGACCTGACCAGTAGAAAAAAAGTTAGGGATATTTTGAAATTACTAATGTGTTTAGAGAATAGTTTGAATTAATTCCGACAGGAAGTGTCGGAATTGGATTTATTTACATTATGATTTTTATAAACTGAAAGATACCGTGATGTTTTATAAGTTTCTTAATGATCAGAATTAATTTTGTTGATTTTGCAGCCATATCTCTTTTCGTTAAAAAGTTATTTTTCACAGACTACTGTGTTTAAAGAGTGGTTTGAATTAAATCTGATAGTGCTGTTGTTTTACCAGTTTGATTTGTTTACATTCCGATTTTTATAAAATGAAAGATTAAATTTTGTGAAATTCTGTAATGTTCAGTTTTGTAATATTTTATCAAACTTTCAATTGTGTTTTTTTAATGTGTCCCAGATTCAGTGTCCCATATAAAACGCAACCCATCAATCACTCATCCATGAAATTTCAAAAGTCAAGCTTACACCCCTACTCGTTACTGAAATGACCTCTTCCAACATCTGAACATCGTAGCGACGCAGTAGAACACTACCGATAGTAACAACAATGCAATCATAACGTTCAGTGTTTTGCCAGAGACAAGATGGTGTTTTCCTTAGATGAACGTGTTTTCATTGTCGAGTCGTACTTCAGTACGAAATCAGCGGTTGCAGTGCAAGATTTGTTTCGCCATAAGTACCCAGATAAACCAGCTCCTAACAAAACATCAGTATTAAGGTTAATCACAAAATTTAGAGAGACCGGTTCTGTTATTAACAAGGAACATAAAAGATCTGGGTCAGTGTTGAATACAGATACAGTCACTGAAATCAAAGACCGATCACTCGCCTCGCCAAATAAATCGATCAGACGTTTGTCTGCTGAAATTAATTTGTCTAAATCGACTGTTCATTAGGCAACCAAACGATTACAATTACGACCTTATCGCATTCAAACGGTTCATCGACTTCTTGAGCCCGACAAAGAAAAACGGCTACAATATTGTCAACGGTTCCGTCGATTTCTGCGCTAGGGAATTAACGTTATGGATTCGTCATTTTTCACAGGTGAAACACGGTTTCATTTGGACGGCTACGTAAACAGTCAAAACGGTAGAATTTGGAGCGCTGAAAATTCCCACGTTTATCACGAAAAACAATTACACCCGCAGAAGTTGGGCGTGTGGTGCACGATATCGCGGAAGAAAATAATCGGTCCTATTTTTTTCGAGTACACCATTAATGCAGAATGATATCAGGATATTTTATTTCAGTTCATTGCACTCTTGGGAGAGGAAGACAGACACTGCTGACTATAACATGACGGTACGACATCGCACTACGAAGGTTCAACTTCTGATTTCGTCTAGGTATTCTTTGGTAATCGTGTTATCGGTCGAGGCTTGTGGCCACCAAGATCTCCAGATTTGACTGCGGCGGATTTTTTTCTACGGGGTTACCTCAAAGAAAAGCCCTACAGCAACAAACCACGAACTCTTGAACGATTGAAGGTCAATATTGAACAAGCTATATTAAATATCCGGCCACAAACTTTGAAAAAAGTTGCAAGAAACGCTGTAAAAAGAATTGAAGCTTGTATTCAAGAAGATGTCGGCCACTTCCAAAATTTACTCTAAATGTAAGGTAATGGATGGTAATAATAATAATAATTACATTTACATTTACATATGCCTTTTTATTATTTTAATACCTACCAATATAAGGTTGGGTTGCGTTTTGTATGGGACACTCTGTATATGCTCTAATTTCAAAACATTTTCGAGTGTGCTGGTGTTTAATAAAAAGTTCAAAAAGAAAAATTGGAAATAATTAAAAACTATAAATGATTTAAATTATATAGAAGCCATCAGTCACAAACGTTTATCTGGAGTACAAATGTACATGATGTAAAAGATTTACCTCAGGAGATATAATGAGAATAATTTTACTAGTGCCTTGAAATGTAAAAGTTTTTTTTCGTAGTACTGGATAAAAAGTTTTAAACTTTTATATCTGTTGAAGATATATGTAAATGGAAAAGAAGGTTAAAGAATTAAATGTATTTTAACGTAATTTTTTTCAAGTTAATAAAATTATGCTTTTTTTTTTCACGCTATGATTCTGTAAGCCGCCTTTTTAACTTTCCTTCTAGCTACATCTGTTGTTCTGTGAAAATTAAACCGACGCGCGACGTGTTCAATAAATTACTTTTTTATTTAAAGAACAACAATTTAACTTTATGTAAACTTTTATTTGTTAAACTTTTTATAATTATTTTGCTTTATTTTTATTATTATTATTGTTATATCTCTATTATTAGAGAATTTTTGTTCTTCCTTTCTGGATCTAATTTTTTTTATTGAGTTCAAATAAACTTTAATGAAATTAAACTTTTATGTTATAAAACTTTTAGCTTTTTTTTATCTTCTATTGTCTTTTTTTGTTTTTGATTATTTGTTAATTTTTAAATCCTTTTCTTTATTTAACATTTTTTTTAAATTAGGTAAAAAACATGATTTAGATATTTTTATTGGATCCTTTTGCAATCTTTTTATTTCCGTATACATAGCAAAGAAAGTATTGTGATCGCGAAAAATCTCGGTTTTCAGATTACAACGGAAATATCCAATTTAATCATCCATGAATCCATTTGGACTAGTTTCGGCGTGACGTCAGTGTATACATACGTATCTCGCGTAACTAAAAAACGATTAGCCGTAGGTTGTTGAAATTTTGCATTTAAGACTGTTGTTAACATCTAGTTGTGTACATCTCCTTGTTGTAATTGTAATCAACTGGACTAAAAGTGTCCGAAAAAGACAAAAATCCAAAAAATTTGGATTTTGAACTTTTTCTTAACTGCAGTAATAAGCCCTCATTGGGAGCTTTTCAACGATATATACTAAGTGGTACTTATTTCATTGGTTTCAGAGTTATAGCAAAATGAAATTTTAATTAATGAAATTGGATCTTACAAGAGGAAGGCACATCGGCTCAAATCCGACTTCATCTCCTTTATTTTTAATTTAAATATACTGATTTACTAGCAGACTCGGCAATGCTTCGCTACTGCTAGATTTGAGTATACATATAAATTAAATGAACAAAATTGAAAGTCTAATAAAACATTAACAAAATGAACATTACGGAACTTCACAAAGTTTAACCTTTCCCTATTACCCTTTTCCATTTCCCCCTTTCATCTCCTTTTCCTTTTTCCCCTTTTCCTTTTCCCCACCTTCCTTTTAATTTTTTACTTTTTCCGCTTTTCCTTTCTCCTTATCTTCCTTTTTCCAATTTTCATTTTTGCCATATTCTCTTTTCCTCTCTCCTTACTCTTTTCCCCATTTTTATTTTTCCTCCCTCTTTCTCTTCCTTCCCTCATCAACCCTTATTTCCCTTTCCTCCTTTCCCCTTTTCTTTTTTCCCTTTCCATTTTCTTTTCCCGTTTTTCCTCTTCACCTTTTTCCCATTTTTTCCTTTTTCCTATTTTCCCCTTCTTTCTTTCTATTTTTCTTTTCCGTTTTTTTCCTTTTCCCCGCGCGTAAATCGGTCCAGTAGTTTTTTAGTCTATAGCGGACGCACATATCGGAAACACTGAAATGGAATCGTAAAATATTTAGTATAGCCTGCATTACTTTTACGTCCAACAGATAGCGCTGGTTTTGAAAAGAAACCTGTTTCTAAGATATCACACCTGTGATATCTTAGGTATATAAATAGCAGGTATATAATAACGCGCGTATTCGAATGCAACATTGTGTTAAAATTTCAAAGCAATCGGTGAAGAACTTTCGGAGGTTTCACATTTTGAAGAAACGAACATTTACAATTTTATTTATATCGATTAATGATTTATTAACCTCTGATTGTAAAAATAAAATTTACAATAAATATATATTTAATAACAATAAATATCAGATAAAAATAAATATCAGAAGTTATTTATGAAATAAAATTTTATGTACTTTTAATTTTTTTTAAAATGTGAATGCAAATTAGTAGGTGTACAAATAGTCATGTGGTGTCCACATCGTATTTTCTTTACAATTGTTATGTAATTTTCAGTTTTTTTTTTTAATTCTTAATAATAAATTGGAATAAAATGTTAAGCATTTTAAAAAAATTAGGGTTCAAATACAGAGATAGAAGAACAATTGCTTACATGTACAGGAACCAAACAGCAACAGTAACAATTGAAGAACATAAGAAAAAGAGTCCGACAAGGATGTTCCTTATCTCCGTTACTTTTTAATCTTTACATGGAACTAGCAGTTAATGATGTTAAAGAACAATTTAGATTCGGAGTAACAGTACAAGGTGAAAAGATAAAGATGCTACGATTTGCTGATGATATAGTAATTCTAGCCGAGAGTAAAAAGGATTTAGAAGAAACAATGAACGGCATAGATGAAGTCCGACGCAAGGACTATCGCATGAAAATAAATAAGAACAAAAAAAAAGTAATGAAATGTAGTAGAAATAACAAAGATGGACCGCTGAATGTGAAAATAGGAGGAGAAAATATTATGGAGGTAGAAGAATTTTGTTATTTGGGAGGTAGAATTACTAAAGATGGACGAAGCAGGAGCGATATAAAATGCCGAATAGCACAAGCTAAACGAGCCTTCAGTAAGAAATATAATTTGTTTACATCAAAAATTAATTTAAATGTCAGGAAAAGATTTTTGAAAGTATATGTTCTGCATTAATGCAGAACGATATCAGGATATTTTATTTCAGTTCATTGCACTCTTGGAAGAGGAAGACAGACACATATATGTACATATATATATATATTATATAATTTTATGTATAATCGCATCAACAGTTATAAGTCATTAGCGATTTATCTGTGTAATTAATATAACTGTACCGGTAAATGTATAGTTTTGAACAAACTCAGGCTGATCATTCCTGAGACGTGTGGCTAATTGAAACCCAACCACCAAAGAACACTGGTATCCACGATCTAGTATTAAAATCCGAATAAAAACAATCTACTTTTATAAGGATTTGAACCTGAGAATTTCGACTTCGAAATCAGCTGATTTACGTCAACGAGTTTACCACTAGACCAACCCGGTTATTTAAATTCAATTTTAATATTGCTTGTTTTTACCCACGGTGGAACGGAGACGGTATATGGGTTTGGGATAAGAGGTTTTGCGCGCGCGCGGGTGTATGTGTATGGGAAAGTTTAAATATTTTTTTCAGTTTTGATAAAATTAAAAAATAACATAAATATAGCGGGTGGCGTATAGCTTTGCACATTGCGTGCGAGAGAGATAGATTGGTAAGATGGGTGGAGCAGTTAGATAGTCATTCCTTTACGAAAACATCTCGTATAGCTCCGTATACTTATAAAGTATGCAGTACATTGTCAGAGTAGTTCAGGATAGTTATTACTGCTGCTTTAAGCTGAAATTGTTAAAATCAGTTTAAAAAAGTATTTATAAACACGTTAAACGTAAACGTTGTAAATTTTACAATTAAAACTTTTTAAATTCCATATTTTTATGTTTATTCCTTTATTAATTTTAATTTCAGCCTTGTTCCTTTTTTAATACTCTCTATATATATATATATATATATATATATATATATATTTAATACTCACTTCCGACACTTATATAATATTTTTATCCTCTGCATTTTTTAAAAGTAATTATTCATATAAATTATTATATCTTATAAACATGTTTAAATAATAATTAATAATTTTCAAAATCAAATTAAGCAATATAAATGGTATTTATCGTTATAAAATATTTACTTGTAAACAAAATCTGTATATCAGTATTTTATTTTCCTAGTCATAACTTCTTTCTTGATCTATAAATCTAATTTTTCTCCAAAAAAAAATACACGAAATTTCTCAGAAAACAAAATTTTTATATCTAATATATATTTGAAAAAATTTTAAAAATAAAGAGGTAAAATGTTTAAAAAAATTCCTTTTGGCACGCCGGAAGGTGAAGGTAGATTTCACCGGGACGAAATAGGGGTAAGCAAAGTCGGATTGTACGAGCTCGTATCAAACATTACTTTCCATGTTTTACGGACACTACCTTTTCTTATTAGACTATACAAGCTATTGCTAAATTTATCAAGACTTTTCTTGAACTGCTTGACAACACATCTATTTGAGGATTAATGGGAGATACTTTGTTTATCTCTTTGTATTGATAAAAAAAGACAATGTTTTCAGAAAGTTTTATTTATAAACGTGTATAAATGTAACAACAGTGATATTGAAAAGTTGATTTGAAAGTACAATAGTACAAAAGTACAATAGTAGTAGTTTTATGAGTACATTACTCATAAAATATTGTCACTTGCAGAAATTAAAATATACACAGTACTAAGTCACAGCAGTGTAAATACGTTCACTTCAAATTCACACAATACGACAATGGTTTCATATGTAGACATGTTTCATATTCTTAGCATATGGGAGGCCTCTTCTTCGTACAATTCCAACAATATTTTAGTTATCCCTTGCCGTAAGGGTTGGTCATATCAAAAATCGTTTCAGTCAAAATCTTTAGGTAATATTTAGAAGACTAACCACCACTTTAAACGAATTCGATCTTTTGCCTATTAAGGAAGTTATAATTTTTTTTTGTCCTAGAAACTCCATTTTTCAACCCCTTGGCTTTTATTCAAAGAACTTTTAATGAATTCCATATTTTACTTAATAACAAAGTTATAGCGATAAATTATTTTTTTTGAAAAAGCCCCCCATTTCCACCTCCATGGTTCTATTTTGCTCATTAACAAACTCAACCGAGATTTTGGGTCGGTATATTTTAAGTATCAATTTGAAAATGATTGGCCTAAAATTACGGCAGTTATCTTGTCCACAAGAAAATGAAATATATAAATATATATATATATATATATATATATATATATATATATATATATATATATATATATATATATAGATATAAGCTTTTGAACTGACAGTGGTTTTTAAGTCTGAGGGATGTGAAACGCAAAGATAAGTCGAACTTTTTTGGAAGTCGAATCATGGTACTCATTACAATAGGTAGCTTTCTTATGAAATCTACCTAAAAATAATACATATTTTAAAAATTCCGATCGGTATATTCAAGTAATAAGTGCTTGAAATTAAGTTTTATTTATTTAAAATGAATTTATATCATATGTTAACTTATTTTCCAGTTTTAACTTAGTAGTATATTATGTAACAAGTCTATAATGATAGCCATTAATACACGAGTGCGAAGTAAGTTATGACACGAGCCTTGGCGAGTATCGTAAACTTCGCAGAGTATTCTAATGCCCATTATAGAGAATTACATACCGTACGTTTTCTACGGCTGAGAAAATATTGCAATTATTGATTTAAATCAATGATAGAATATTTATTTACGATTTATTTTTTTAAATAAATTAAAGAATACATTTGTGAAAGTTGGTAATAACCAATTGTCACAGACTTTTATTTAATATTGATTGGTGTTAAGATATTTCTTCCTTAGAATCCGACATAATTAACAATAGATTAAACAGTATAATATAGATTCTACTTTCATCTATTTTGAGATATTTCATCTTCTAAAGAAATATATGTACAATATAAGATAGGAGACGCAATAATTGTACGATTAAACAAAATCTTATTAAATACATTTTATTATTAGTTTTAATAAACTTGGAAATTATTCTAATAGATTATAATTTCTTCTTTTTTTGTGTTTCAGCAGTTGATTGATGATGACTCCTCAGTTGATAACGCACTGATGAATTACTTATTTGCTAAGGAATTCGTCAACCGACTTCGCAATCAGCAAAGTAATGCCGATTTACAACGGAAGAGAAGTTATTGGAAACAATGTGCATTTAATGCTGTTTCTTGTTTTGGAAAGTAAACAAATTTTATTTTTCAAACTATAAACAAACAAAAAAAAAATAAAAATAAAAATGTTATTTATATAAATAATATAAATACAATTTTTATTTAAGTGTAAACAGATTAATTAATTAATTATTCAATTATAATAAAATTCCCCCTTACCTATTAAAATAATAATAATAAAAATATAAAAAAAAAAAACAATAAATTCATTAAAAAAATTATTTGATTGGTTGCAGTATTTAGTGATTGATCCTTCCCTCTCAACCTGATTGGTAGCCACGCCCACGCCCACGTAAATGGGTGTGGCTATATTTTAACGCCAAATAGCGTAATTTTAACTAATATTAATACGAATATATCGTTTTGAATATTAATTAAAATTCATATCGACTACATAAATATTTGAAAACATTTTTTTTTCTTTTCACGTTGTTTAATATAAATTTAATTTTGTTAATAAATAATTACTTCTTAATCTTTTTTCTTTTTGTAATTTTTAATCATCTGATAAATTATTATTGGTATAATTTATTATTTTTATTTGGAAATTTAATTTTAATGTTCTTTGATTTTTCTACAGCTAATTGTGAATTGGTTTTTCAAATTTTCCTCGATTAGTAGCAGTATTTCTTAGTTCTACATTTTGGCTTGGAATATTATATAATGTTGGAACTGGATTTCAGATCATAACTGGATTCATATAAATGTTTCTTAACCATTTGAACATATCTCTGTTTTATATATATATTAATAACAGTATTTTATATTTCTTGATATAGAATAAAGTTATAACTTCCGTAGTATTAATTTATTTCTCATATAAACTGAACTATCTAAAATTTATACGAGGTTATTGTTTACTTTTCCTGTGTTTTCTTCTTTAATACTTATTACATAAGTTTTTTGTAACAATATAAAAGTCCTTTAATATTTTTTTTCAACTTCTTTCACGTGATATCTATAACCATTATTAAAAAAGTTGCTAATTTTTATTATGATTATTTATTTTTTAGAAAAACCTCTGTTTTTAATTTTATTTACAATTTTCTTTTTAACTTTTAATAAAGTTATCATTTAAGTCAAATAACTTAGTATTATTGGAAGTCCCAATATTTTAATTTAATAATTAAACCAATAATTTTTGGTTTAAACTTATTTGTTGAAACCTTCATTGTTATTATCCTGAAATGTATTTATCAGCACACACACACATATATATATATATATACATATTATATATAATATTCTTCTACAAAATATTATCAGAAGATTATATAAATCTAGTTATTTTTTGTAATTTAAAGATGTGTTTGGTTTTACCTTTTTTTTTGCAATTATATTTGTGAATTTACATATCAGTATTATTATTGTTAAATAAATATTTTTATTATAATAGAACAAAATATTTTCTAATATAAAAAATTCAAATCTAATAAATAGGACTGTTTCCAACCTTGCAAAAATAAATTATTCTATAACCTTTTTTTCCCAATTTTAAAAAATAAATGAAATATATGTTATATTTTATTAAAACGTTTTATTATTATTAATAATAAATAAAATAATAAACATTTCTGTTAATTAATAGTTATTTTAAGTATATTGTAGTTAGTAAGAGTAAAAGAAGTAAATTAAAGTAAGTTATTTTTTAAAATGAAGTAAATTATTGTACAGTATATTTATGTATCAATTATTATCCAATAAAAAAAGTATTATTTTATGATTTGTTATAATTAATTATTTTTTCATATATTTTTGCTATGTTTTTTTTTAAATATTAAAAGAATTTAGTATTTTAAGAATTATTTATAAATTTATATTTATTTTTAAAATAGTTTTGTTATATTTATTTAATACTTTCTTTTGTTACAAATAAAACATTTAAAAAATTTATTTTCGTTTCTTATATTTTCTTTTTCAGTTAAATTAAAAAAAAAATCGAACAGTTTATTTTTTACATCCAGAACGTTTCGTTTAATTAACAATTATATTTATTATAATTATTTTTGATTGGTTGTTAGCATAATTATTTCTAATATGATGAGAAAATTAAGCATATTTTTTAAATTTTTTTATAAACGAAAATATTTCTTTATGATTTAATTATTATTCTTGATGTACGAATTAATTTCAGAAAAATTTCACCTGTGATAGATTTCATTAATTTTTTTTTCATAATTCGCTTTATTATTATTATTTTTATTACCAGAAACATAATTAACGTTGTTTTAATTGAGTATAATAATGATTTCTAACGAACAGTTCTGGATTTAAAAAAAAATTGTGTTTTTTATATATATATATATACTTATTTGTTTTACTTGTATCAACAAAATTCCAAAGCAGAATAAACATTTTAAATCTTGTGAAAATTATGAAGTGAATAAATAATGATATTAAAATGGCAAAAGTTTATTTAATTTATTTTTATATCCAGAACTGTTCTTGAATAATCACAAAATATTTTTATATTATGATGAGATACAAATAAATCATTCAATAATCAAACTTTGTAGTTCAAAAGGGTAATATAATTATTTAATTATTCGGAAACTACTAAAAAGTTATCTTATGATTCATACGAAAACTTGAAAAATTCTAATATAAATTCTGGAGACTCCACGGTAAATCTCTTACCTTTCCCTTTTCTCCTAATCTTCTCCAACCGCATTAACAGTTAAGATTCTTTAAAAATAATTTCGATCTCCGTTGCAGAGTGGTAACGTCTCGGCCTTTCATCTAGAGGTCCCGAGTTCGAATCCAGGACGAATATGATTTTTTTGCACGCTACAAAATTCATTTGTTATCCATCGGTAAATCGGAGTGGGTATACAAAAAAAAAGGAAAAAAGTCGACAAGGCAAAGTTCGTATTGATGGAGGACCGCAGCGCTGTTGTTTTCATTGGTTATAGACGGAGATGGTGATATAACACAACAGTACAGTCTGGGTTTAATCCTACTACAAACAATTACAAACAAGAATTTTGTCCAATTAAAATAAGTTGCTGTATTTTTTAGAACTAGTAATTTCTTTCTGATTACGGTAATAGTAGAGTTAAAAATATTGATAAATTAAATAAATTTAACCTGAAATTAATTATAATAATTAAGTAAACGTTTTCACTAAAATTGTATCATAGTTCACAGCATTACATTCGAAGCTGATAATAATAATTTGGATAAATAAGTCTACTGAGTCGCAACAAGTTAAATGTAGCTATAGAATAAAAGATAACATAATACCGTACATTAATTTATTAAATAATTAAACGATCAATATTACCTTAATATAGTCCTTAACAAGTTACGTATACAGTTTTCATAGAATTATCTTCTGTGATAGCTTTCCCTACCAGCCGAAAAATTCAGTTCTTCGCGACAAAAATTAGGTAATTTTTGTATAGTACGTATTTCCTTATAGAATTCGAAATATTTAAGAGATTCTCTTTTAATAACACACCTGTCCAAATCATCTATTTCATATTTATTAAAAGGAGTATATTTCATTGGCGTTTAAATTTGAGGAATCGTAGCTTCTCCTTCATATCCAATTTTCCTTACATCAATTACTGTACACCAGTTTAAGTTTAGCATTCTACAAACACGTTCCGTTGCTTTAACAAGAGGCATCAATAATAATTAATTTTCTTTGTCTATAAACAACTTTAAACGCGAAAAAAATGTGTTTGATTGCAAAGAGGTTTTCCACGTTCACTTGACATCTTAACACGAATATTTTTATGTAAAATCTGTTGTAATTTTCAATGAAATGAACAGAGAATATTTGTGTTTATTAATCTACAAATTACATAATGTTTATAACTACACGCTTAAACTTTTAACGAATAATTTTATGCCTTACGCGTCTTTGTTCATCATAATATCATAATTTAAACCAATTGATATTAGAAATTTATATATTATTTACTTGTATATACTTTTTTTTGAAATATATTTTTATCGTGCTTGTGTTCTAAAGTACATTGACTAAGAAAACAATTACTCATATAGAAAACAACAAAGCAAAAGAAAAAAATTCATTATTTATTAAAAAAAAATAGCCGTAGTTAAGCAGAAAAAAATTTATGATTAAACATTGAAATTAAAATTACATCAATTAATTCGTTATAATTAATATAATATTTTTTTACATTATCATGATATGCATCTGCGTCCTTAAACGCAGACAATAATTTTTAAATAGCAATGTAATATCACAATTACTTTACTAGTACCATTGGAACGTGACTGTACACAGCAGTAGTACGTATACTCTTCGAATATGCACCTCGCCTTGTCGATTAGTAAGCAGCCTGTTGTTATTGTATAAATAATTTCTATGAATTATTTTATTCTTCTTTCTGAATCATGTTTTTTATCAAAGTTTCTTAAAACTTTCAATGATTAATCTTCAGTTCTTCTAATTCCAAATAAATCTTTCTTCTTCAAAACGTAAAATATTTTATTTTTTCTTTTACCACTAATTTTTAAGGTATGATGCGAGAGGTTTATTGCAATCATCGGACGATTTTAAGTATGGTTATAATTCACCATAAAAATGTAAATGCTATGGCGAATTATAAAATATTTATATATATATATAAATATAGTTGGGTGATTTTCCTAGAGTATTCCACCACAATTACGTATAAATAACTGCATACATGTCCCTCATTTGAGGCATAAGGCACAAACAAGACCAAGACCCAGATTTCGGCGTGGATGTAAAGGTTGCAGCACTGCTAGATCCGGAGTGTCCTCTCTGAAGGTTAGAGGCACGCACAATAAAAAATATCTGACATCCTGTCAGGGGGATTTCAGACCAGAGTCTCGGCGGCAGTTTTTCTTGGGCACCACTCAATTGAGGCATAAGACACAAACAAGTCCGTGACCCGGCTTTCTGCGAAAGGATAAAGGTTTCAAGATTGCTGAATCCGGAGTCTCCACGCTGAGTGTTAGAGGTTGGCACAATAAAAAAGAACCAATCGGCGGGCCGATCTGCCTTACCAGACGTATAGCTGGTGGGCAGGAACGCCCGTTAGAATTAAATGACACTCCCCTGGGCTGAGTTATACTTAGCTGTGGGTCCGGCTTATGGGAGAGGAAAAAAATCATGTAAGTATACAGAGTGTTAAAAAATGGTAGGCTGGCCTATACTTTTTTGGATCCTACTTGTAAAACTAAACAAAAAATATCCTTAGGAAAAATGGCAATTTCTTCTTCGTTCTCCCACTGTACGCCATATTGTTACTTTTATATAAAACTTTATATATCTAGTTTAGGTAGAGAAAACACAATAATGTTTGGTACGTGTCTGGGTAATACAGGGTCATTCACGGGAACCGGATGTTTTTGAAGTGGGTTGTACTCGGGAGTTCGTGGTGGGAGGGGCACGTAGCTGGTGTCTGATGTTTCCTTTGTTCCTAGCATTTACATGCGGAGGCGTGGACGCTAGACCAACGCCTGTACGCGTATGACAGTTTTGTGCGAAATGACGAATCCGTAACTGCTGTTCAGCGAGATTTCCGCCGTCAGTTTAATATCCATCGTAATGCAAGTGTACCTTCTCGTAACACAATATTGCGACGGGTAAACAACCTTCGAACAAGCGGTTCAATATTGAAGAAAAAACCACCGGGTCCCCGACGAACCGCTAGCACTCCGGAGAACATCGAACGAGTAAGGGAAGCCGTTGTCAGAAGCCCACGCCGCTCTGTTCAGAGGCATTCAGTAGCGCTTCAAATGAGCACAAGTAAGTCGAATTCTGCATACAGACCTGCATTTCCATCCTTACAAGATAGCCGTCGTGCAGCAGTTAAACGAGCAAGATTTCACGCAGCGATTACAATTTTGTCGACAAATGCTTACCATTTTCGAAGAAAATGAAAATTTGTTATTGTTAATGAGTGACGAAGCCCATTTTCATCTGAATGGCTTCGTCAACAAACAGAATTGCCGGTATCAGGCAGAAAGAAACCCGCATCAGCTTCACGAGAGACCACTTCATAGCCCAAAGGTGTCTGGTGTGCAATCGGAAAGGTCGGTGTTATTGGAGCATATTTTTTTGAAGAAAATGACGCTGCCGTAACTGTAACGGCTGATCGTTACATTGCGATGTTGAATACGTTTTTCATCCCTGAGTTACGAAACCGGGGAATCGATTTTAAAAATGTGTTATTCCAGCAGGATGGAGCTACAGCGCACACAGCGAGGGCAACGATGGCTGTTCTCCGTAACTTGTTTCCGGGACGGATCGTTTCCAGATTCGGCGATATTCCTTGGCCCCCTCGGTCCCCCGACTTGAGTAGTTGTGATTTTTTCTGCGGGGGTTTCTGAAATCGTGTGTACGGCGATAAACCGCGTGCATTGGAGGAACTAAAGATCGCAATTCATCATCGCGTCACCCAGATTGATGTAGACATGCTGCAAAGAATTGAGGCCAGTTACCGTGAAAGGCTACAACAATGTATTGCCCAAAATGGACATCACTTCCCGGACATAATTTTTCGTTCATGAGTAAGTAAACAATTGCTTTGATTTAACAAGTGTTTCAATACCAATAAAACTTTAATTTTAAAGTAAATATTCATTTTTTTATGATTATTTTAAAAACATCCGGTTCCCGTGAATGACCCTGTACAATTTTAAAATTATCAAGAAAGCAGGACTTAAATATATTCCCAAATTACAAAATGGCAGCCAAGTATATTTTCCAATATATACCCATAAATAATAGTTTTATCAAAATTTATGTTATTTGTTAAAATATTAAACCCTTTATTTTAAATAAAATGACTTTATATTTTTTTTAAATCAGTTAACAAATAGCCTAGTTATGGAAAAAAATTTATGTAATTTTGTACCTGTTTTCTTGTCCTCCACTTTACGTTCAATTCGATGAAATATTAATTGTTTTTATTTATTGTTAATTCTAGTATTGTAAATTAGTATCAAATTAAGTAATTAATAATTTTCTCACAATAATAGACTTAATAATTATGATACAAAATTATAACATCAATTTTTTCCCATAACTCGACAATATGGTAACCGATTTAAAAATATTAAATCTCATTTTGTTCAAAATAAAAGGCTTAATATTTTAACAAATAACATCAATTTTAATAAAATTAATATTTATGGAGATATAACGAATTGAAAAATAATTATGGCCGCCATTTTGTAATTTGCGTAAGTATTTAATTCCTAAATTTTTGCTAATTTTAAAACTTTATTAGCAAGACGCTTACCAAATATTAATGTGGTTCGTCTATCCAAACTTGAGATATAAATTATTAATTAAAAATAAAGAAATTGTGGTCAGGGGGAGAACGAGGAAAAATTACCATTTTTCCTAAGGTTATTTTTTGTTTAAATCCGAAAAAGTATAGCCTTAAATTTGTATATATCAGTTCGTATAAAAATTCATTTAAATCAATTTTATTTATTTTAACATTTTAACACATTTTTTTTTTTGTTTTTTTTTTAAGAAATAAGATATTATATATCGATTAAATATTACCCGATTAATTAATATTAGTAAATTAGTAATTGTAATACAAAATATTTTAACATTATTAAACATAAACAAGTCTTATTTATTAATAATTTTCTGAAAAACACCTTTAGGTTGTAAAAAAATGTATATAATATTACTTTTAAAAAAACCGTATTTTTTTTCCTGACATCCTATTTTTAATACAAAATCTTATTTTTTCCTTTTCTGGCATCATAGCTCTATGATCTATGCCGCAAGAAAGAAATTATGGTAATCAGTCAAAAAAAAAAAAAATATGGGTGTTTTTTGGGCACCTCTTGATGTTTCATGACCCAAAGATCACAAAAATAAAAAAGGTGATGGGTTGTACCTGCGTATGTTGTCGTGTTTAAACTTTAATACCTTTTGATCAACCGATTTCGATGAAATTTTGTATAAAGACTTATGATTATATGTTGGTAAAATTTTGGAGTCAATATCTTCAGGAGGGTAAATAGTTTTTTGACGTTTATTTTCTCAAAATGTTATAAATATAATCCCACATTATATTAAGCTTAGTACATGCGTGGTTGCATAAATTACCTTTTTTAAAACGATTTTATCACAAATTTCTTTCTTTTTTCCAAAAATTGAAAAACCTATTTTTTTATTTATTATATATAATTTTAACCGATTTTTTTCTAATGTCTTCCTAGGTATATAACTAATGCAAGTGATGTAAAAAAAAATATATATTTTGGAGCAATATTAGGGGTGGTACAGTCGATCAAGGTTTAAAGATATCGATTTTTTTAATTTTTCAAAACTCCATTTTGGAAAATCATATGTAAATTTAGTTGGTTGTAGTGGAATATTTTTTTAGTTTGTTTCATCTAAAATAGTAAACGTAAAAAAATGAAAAAAATTTTTTGGAAGGACATTTCGGGGTGGGGAACACAGAAAATTAAAAAAAAAAATTTTTTTAATTTGTTTAAACTATTTTTAGTTTATTGTGACATATAATGATAATTTTACAGTAAAACATCATCATAAATTATTCCCACCCTAAAAAAACAAACTCTAGGTAACTTTTTTCATGTATAATTATTTTTCCACTTGTAAGAATAACTAATACCAGAAAAGAATTATAATTTTACTGTCAGATTTTTTATACGTGCCTTTAATAATTGAGGTATATCTATTAATCAAAAGCAAACAGTAACATTTGCTTTTAATATAATAATAATAATAATAATAATCTCAACAGAACAAAAATTTGTTCCCAACACAAAATACATAATTCCTCTATGTACTTTTTATCCTGTTAGGTTTCCGGGAATCATCCTTAGGTAACACTTTAGAGAATGATATGTATGAGTGTAAGTTAAGTTTAGTCTTGTACAGTCTCAGGTCAACCATTTCTGAGATGTGTGGTTAATTGAACCCCAACAAACAAAGAACACCGGCATCTACTACGATCTAGTATTCAAATCCATATAAAAGTAACTGCCATTACTAGGATTTCAACGTTTGAACTCTCAACTTCGAAATCAGCTGATTTGTGAAGACGCATTCACCACTAGAACAAAACAGTGGGTTATGCATCTATGTACGTATTATTAATAGCTAACATTACATTGTCGTAAGTGTAGTGGGTTTGACTTTTAAAAAACAATTATTTATAATTTAATCCTGTCTGTAATGAAATTTTTCTTGTATGATTTTCAAAAATCAAATTCAATTTATTTATAATGCACAGCTTAAATTTTTACCAAGTAAAAATAGAGTTTGATAAAAAAACGATTTTCGAGTTAAAAAAAAGGTTACAAATTTTTTTTCCCTTATTTTAAGAGTTTTGATTGTGTTTACATCGTAACCGCTTATTCATTATAAAAGGTGATGTATAATTATCAATACAAAATATAGTACAGGCAATTTGTTATCAAAATATATTTGAAAATATCAGGCTATATTTGAAAATCCTTACCTATCGATTGATCTTTTGTCCATGCGTTAGGGGTGAAGAGGGAAGCTTAACTTCAGATTTTTAACATCCCATAGATTTTTTAAAAACTCAAAAAATTTTTGTAATGCGTTTTTCTCTGAATCTATGCATTTTAGAGAAATGTTTAACAAACAAAAAATGTAGAGGACATTCTCCTCTACAATTAATGTTTTTAAAATTATAATTTGAAATTGAAATACTAGGTGGCGCTGAATTTGTAAAAAACGTGTTTTTTCACCGGAAAAAATTGTTTTTCGTCTGTATTGCATTTGAAAAAATTGATAACCTCAAAAAAACAGACAACTTTTATTCAAACAATTTTCTTGTACGACTTAGCATTACAGAGTTATAGCGGTACAATGGCAACGCAGCAGTCCTATTGTTACTCTAGCCGGGGAGATCGGCATTGTTCAGCGACTAGATCGGTTTCGAACACGTGCCCAATTCACAACACTTTCACAAGCTACAGCTCCAAAACGGTAAGTCGTACAAGAAAATTGTTTGAATAAAAGTTGTCTGTTTTTTTTAGATTAACAACTTTTCCAAATGCAATACAGACGAAAAACAATTTTTTCCGGTGAAAAAATTGAAAAAACACGTTTTTTACAAATTCAACGCCACCTAGTATTTCAATTTCAAATTATACGGCATCACTTCAAACACATTAATTGTAGAGGAGAATTTCCTCTATATTTTTTGCTTGAAAAACTTTTCTCTAAAATGCACAGATTCAGAGAAAAACGCATTTCAAACTTTTTTGAGTTTTTCAAAAATCTATGGGAGGGGGCATGTTATAAATCTGGAGTTAAGCTTCCCTCATCACCCCTAACATATGGAAAAAACATCAGTCGGTAGGTAAGGATTTTCAAATAAAAATACAAATCGACTCTACTAATATGATATGATTCCTTTGTCGAATCACGAAATATAAATTTTTATTTAAACAAAAAACAAAAATTTGCGGGTAAAATAAAACTAGATGAAAAAATTCCCATTTATTTATAAGAAAATTTATGTTCATTTTGATAAGTAAAATCAAAAACGAATAGCAGTTTTTTTTTGTTTTTTTGATGTATGAAAATTATCAAGTCTTACCGGGATTCGAAACCGGGTCATTCAGGATGTCACTACTAAAAATTAATAAAAAAAAAAAACAATACTAAGACGCAATCGTAGAGAAAAAAATCTAATTTGGACACTCCTTGACTTCTTTGTACGGCTATTAAATAACATATAAACATTTTTTTTTTTTTTTAATGAAAAGTACATAAAATTTATTTCATAATTAACTACTGATGTTTTTTAATATTTTTTGTTTAATAATCAGAGATTAATAATTATTAATAAATCAGTATATCTAAATTAAAAAAAAAAAGGAAATGAGGTCTGATTCGAACCGATGTGCCTTCCCCTAAAATCCAAATATTTCATTAATTAAAATTTCATTTGGCTATAACTCTGGTACCAATAAAAATAAGTACTACTTACGATATATCCTTAAAAGGATCTCACTGAGGGCTTATTACTGCAATTAAGAAAAAGTTCAAAATCCAATTTTTTTTTAAGTTTTAGCTTTTTTGAACACTTTTGGTCCAGTCGATTGCAATCAAAAGAAGAGGTGCACAACTAGATGTTATAGCAGTCCTAAATCTAAAATTTTAACATTCTACGGCTAATCGATTTTGAGTTATACAAATGTACGTACTGATGTCACGCCGAAAATTGTCAAAATTGATTCATGGATGGTCAAAATGGATATTTCCATTGAAATCTGAAACCGATTTTTTTCTGCGATCACAGTACATCCTTTACTTCGTTCAAGGAAGTAAGAATAGAAATTACAACATTGCTAACGTTAAAACCGCAGGTAAAGGAACATCAATGTACCAACTTGTAGCATCATAACTAGCTAAGCTGCTACTCTCAAATTTTCAATTCTGTTGAATTTCAAAATTTCCACAAATTAGTCTAGCAGTTTTCGAGATTCTGGAGCTATAAAATTTTATACATATGCTTATATATATATATATATATATATATATAGTGAGAGAGAGAGAGAGAATCATGTGAATCCCTCAACAACTTTAAAACCATTCCTGATAGAATACTATAACTTACAGGATAAGATATCGGTCAACTACTTTATCTTTTGACGAGAAATAGAATTTCAACCCCTTTTTTTGGGGTGGCTAACTCAAATATTTTAAATGGTAACATTCTTTGTGTGATAAATCATTTAAAACGACTATTTAAGATGAGAAAAATGGTATAATTAAAAAATTGGTACGATATCTGTACTCAAAAAGACGAAGGGGTAAATTATGGATTTTGAGAAAAATTATGTTGATAATTTAAGGAATTGTAATCGTAAATAAATAAATTTATAAAACTTTTGATTAAATGAATATTATCAAATAAATTTATTTAAAAATATATATATATTTTTTTTTTACGCATAACCTTTGCTTATTTACTTACATTTCATTTTTAAAAATATTTAAAATGTCCGTCTACTGTTGTTTTATGTGTGCCAGTCTGTTGTAAAAGACCCACCGGGTTGGTCTAGTGGTGAACGCGTCTTCCCAAATCAGCTGATTTGAAAACCAAGAGTTCCAGCGTTCAAGTCCTAGTAAAGCCAGATATTTTTACACGGATTTTATCATGGATTATTTTATCATGGATTTAGATCATGGATACTGGTGTTCATTGGTGGGGTTGGGTTTTTCAATTAACCACACATCTCAGGAATAGTCGACCTGAGACTGTACAAGACTACACTTCATTTACAATCATACATATCATCCTCATTCATCCTCTGAAGTATTATCTATCCTCATTCATCCTCGGTAGTTACTACTGGAAGCTAAACAGGAAAGAGAGAGAGAGAGTCTGTTGTAAAAGTATAAATAGTGTTGATACATTTCAGTCATTAAAAGCCTTATTTTTATTTTCATAATTTACGTTTAAATATAAAAAAATTGGAATTTGGTTAATTTTTGGGTTTCGCGTATCAATGGGGCTTTTATTGATTATAATGAACAAGAAAAAAAGAATTTAAAAATCAAGATTTGCTAACTTAAAATAACTTTTTTATTTTTGGAGTTCCCTTACAACATGGGAATAATTAAGTAAACAATTTTTTATAAAGAAGTAATCCTTAAAACATCAAAAAATAAATTGTTTGAAAATATTGAAAAATAAAGAATTACATTTATGATAATAATAAAAAAAATTACTTCTTATTTTGAGTTCAGAGTACATCACAGGGGCCAAAACTATTTAAATTTTTACTACCCTTAAAGTGACAAAGAAAAAACATTTTTTTTAGTATTAAGAATTAAAAACGTAGAGCCAAATATAAATAAAAATTTATTTTACCTCCACCTTTCGGTACGCCGGAAGGTGGAGGTACATTTTACCGGTGCAAATAGGGGATAAAAAAGATTTCCACCTTAAAGTTAAGAAAAACTTCAAATTTACTCAATACGACAATGGTTGCATGTGAAAAAAGTTTCACATGTTTAACATACAACAAGCCTCATCTTACAATTCCATCAATATTCTGGTCATCCCTTGTCGTAAGGGTTAGTCATATCAAAAATTGTTACAGACAAAAATTTTAGGTAATCTTTAGAGGACTAATGACCACTTTAAACCGATTCGATACTGTGCCTATTAAACGAGGTATGATTCTTTTTTTCTTCGAAACTCCATTTTTTTAATTCCCTGGGCCAATGGTTGGTGATATCTAAAACCTTTACTTACATTAGTTTTGGAGTTTATCCAGAAACAAGTAGGAACTTTAAACGAATTAGATATTTTACTTAATAAGAGTTTTTTTCGAAAAAAAAACCCATTTCTACCCCCTTGATCCGATTTTGGCCGTTAACCAACCGACCAAGATTTTGGGACGAAATACTTTTAAGGAACAATTTGTTTGAAAGTGATTGGCGCAAAATTACGACACTTATCGTGTCCACAATAAAGTGAAATATATATAATATATATATATATATATATACATATTTCTTATTATATATATGAGCTGATTGATGTGTTTGAAATGACGGTAGTTTTGGGGTATATAATATTAATATATATTAATGGGGTATATTAATATATATATATATATATATATATATATATATATATATATATATATATATATATATATATATATATATATATATATATGAGCTGATTGATGTGTTTGAAATGACGGTAGTTTTGGTGTCTGTGGAATGTGAAACGCGAAATATGTCGAAGTTTCCCGGATATCGAATCAAGGTACCATTACAAATCGTAGCTTTCTTCTGAAACTATCTAAAACAGAATATTATATTTTTAAAGATGAATAATTTTAAAAAAATGTTCTAAAAATATTTATATACAGGTTTAAGCTTAACAAATTTTCTTAACTAAAGTTTCCTTTAAATTTAACACCCCTTAAATTAAATGTTAAATCAAGAATGTAGAAATTTTCGAAATTTTTTTTCTTTATTTTAGATCAGGAATTTATAACGAACAGAATTGTTCGTTATAAGTTGGCTCTTTAATTATTAATTACATTATTTTAATTTTATATTTTACATTTATAATAAAATACTAGCGTACCTCGTCGCAACTTCGCCCACAATAAAGATGTAGCTTCACTCGTAATGCTTTTTTAATAGCAAACTTTTTTTTTTATAAATAAAAAATATTTAATCAACAATATTATATTTTGATTTTCATTAAATCCTGATAAAACGGTAAATAAAATACTGAAGAAATATACGATAAACAATGAATTGTTGCCCAAAACTTAAATAAAGGAAAACAAAAAAAGGAAGATAAGAAAATTTAACAATATTTGTTAGACCGATCCATTTTATGAATGAATTAAAACAGTTGATATAAAAGTCCAAAAATGATAAACAAAAAATTTATTACAATCCCAAATCTAGCTTTCCCATTGCGGCTTCGCCCGTGTTCTATGGTTACTTGCGCTTCCCGTCACGATCAGAAAGTCATGGCTCGCTTCGCTCTCCCTTCCCGTTTCGCTTTCCTTATCCCGTTGCTTTTTCCCTTACTTCCCTTTCACCCTTCCTCTTCCCCACTTCCCTTTCACTCTTCCTCCTTCCTTTTTCTCTTTTCCCTTTCCATTTCCTTTTCCCAGTCTTCCCCTTTTTTCTTATTTCCATTTTCTCCTTCTTCCCTTTTTACCCGCTTCCCTTTTACAATTGTCGATTTTTCCCTATTTCCCTTTTCCGATTTAGGAAAAGGACGATTTAGGACGTTGCTACGCTTCGTCTTAGGTTTAATTATTTTAGTAGATCCCCTCATAAAATCAATAGATGCCCTCACCAAATAAACTTGTTTTTCGACAACAAATTTTGTGTTTTACGTCAAACATCTTAAAAACTATTAGAGTTACAGTTCTGGGATTGGTTTTATCCTATTTCCCATTTCAAATTATATAAAAATCACCAATTCTAGTCCTTAATTTAGGTCCAAAAAATTATAGTAAGGCTTTTTTTATTAAAAGAGTTGAAATCCGAGCGAAATTTTTCACTAGCCATAACTCGAAAACAAACCGTTTCCAGACCTATGTTTATTGAACTTTTTATATTATTTTAACAGTAAATCATGTCCTGAAAATCCTTCTGTTTCTTAGTGGGACACTCTGTATATACATACAGAGTGATTCCAAATTGCACAACAATCTCTCGGGAAATGATTCTATAGCCAAAAATAACAAAAATAAGTCAGAAAAAGTGTTTTTAGCGAGTTTCACCTCGCGAAACATTTAACCCTGCTTTCTCCCCCATTCATAAAATTAAACCGTACTAAAATTTTTGTAGTACAAATCGAGAGCTAAATTTGGTGCTTTCTTGGGTTTTTGATTTCAAAAATTGTATAAAAATAGTTTAACTCTCCTGGTTGATCTAGTGGTAAACGCGTCTTCTCAAATCAGCTGATTTGGAAGTTGAGAGTTCCAGCGTTCAAGTCCTAGTAAAGTCAGTTATTTTTATACGGATTTGAATACTAGATTGTGGATACCGGTGTTCTTTGGTGGTTGGGTTTCAATTAACCACATGTCTAAGGAATGGTCGAAGTGAGACTGTACAAGACTACACTTCATTTACACTCATATATATCATCCTCTGAAGTATTATCTGAACGGTAATTACCGGAGGCTAAACAGGAAAAAGGTGGAATAAAAATAGTTCCAGACCTCTGTCTTACTTAGGTTTTAAGAAAAACGGGGTAAAATACGAAAAAGTTTAATCGGAAAATACTTTTTTTTAAGTTTGGAATTAAATAAGTTTGTTAATTTATCAATAAACAAATACTCGTAGTTAACTTTGAAGAAAATTTAATTCTCAGAAAATTAATGTGAATAACGTACTACCAATTAAATGCCCAAGTAAACTGATATTATTTACTTAAATTATCAAAATGTGACGCAAGTGGTAGCGTCTCCGCCTTTCACCCGGATGTCCTGGGTTCGAATCCTGGTCAGGCATGGTATTTTTCATACACTGAAAATTTCCATTCGGGCTAAATAATCATAGCAGTCGATGCCCGCACATGTCATTAAATAATAAAATTTAATTTTTAACTTTATTTAAATATTTTTGGTCCTAAATCACTTAATATAATAAATCTTGAAAAACATTTAAACAATTTAACAAATTGTGAAATATGAAAAAATGTATTACAAATTTAAAATAGTAAATCAACTGTTATTTTATAAAAATGCGATCTATATTACGTTAAAACAAACAATGTTAGTTCCCGACCTTCGTGGCACGAGTGGTAGCGTCTCGGCCTTTCATCGAAAGGTACCGGGTTCGAATCCTGGTCAGGCATGGCATTTTTCACACATGCTACAAAGCATTCAATCTCATCTTCTGAAGCATGCATAACGGTGGACCCGGAGGTTAAACAAAAAAAAAAAAATTAAGGTATAGTAAACTTATACATTTTCCATCTTGCCGGCCACCATGGCAGTGTCTCGGCCTTTCATCCAGAAGTCCCAGGTTCGAATCCCGGTCAGGCATGGCATTTTCATACTCTACAAAAATTTTTATTCATCTCATCCTCTTAAGTAATACCTAACGGTGATCTCGGAGGTAAAAAAAATAAGAAATTTGCAAAATTACAAAAACACACAAAGAAATATTACCAGGAGATGTTTATTAAAGCGTATTAGGTAATAGGATTTTAGCAAATACCAGGAAAATTTTGGACAACAATTAGATAATTTATTGTTTCATCAAGATGGAATAACATCTTATTATTACCTAAGAGCTAATAGTACAATCATTAAAGTCTAATAATTTCGTAATTATGAAGAACCGCATTTGTGTCTACCTCCTAGTAACTTAAGTTTTAACCCACCGGGTTGGTCTAGTGGTGAACGCGTCTTCCCAAATCAGTTGATTTGGAAGTCGAGAGATCCAGCGGTCAAGTCTTAGTAAAGTCTGTTATTTTTACACGAATTTGAATACTAGATGGTGGATACCAGTGTTCTTTGGTGGTTGGGTTTCAATTAACCACACATCTCAGGAATGGACGAACTTGAGACTGTACAAGTCTACACTTCATTCACATTCATTACATATCTTCCTCATTTCATCCTCATATCTGACAGGTAATTACCGGGGGCTAAACAGCAAAAAGGAAAAAAGTAACTTTAAATTATGAAATATGAATCAGATTCCATTTTTTTTAAATGATTCTATACATTTAAATAGTTTTTGTAATAATTTTGGCAGAAATATTATATTTAAATTTTTTTATTATTTAATTTTTTTTTTAAATAAAAATCTGATGCAGACACCATATGACTTCTTTGTATGCCCATTAAATTACATATGCACATTTTTAAAAGTACATAAGATTTTATTTCAATAATAACTTCTGATTTTTTTTCATATATTTTTTTTTATTTCTATTATTGAATTATCATTTATTGTAAAACTATTTTACTATCAGTGGTTAATAATTATTAATAAATCAATAAATTTAAATTTTAAAAAAAAAGTCGGAAATGAAGTCAGATTCGAACCGATGTCCCTTCTCCTTGTAAGATCAACATATTTTATTAATTAAAAATTTATTTGGCTATAACTCTGGAATCAGTAAAAATAAGTACCATTTATGTATATCGTAGAAAAGCTCTCAATAAGGGCTTATTACTCCAGTTAAAAAAAATTTTTTTAATGCAAATTTTATTGGAATTTAGGCTTTTTTGGACACTTTTTGTCCAGTTGATTGCGATCAAAAGGGAAGGTGCACAACTAGATGTTATAACAATCCTAAAACTAAAATTTCAACACCCTACGGCTAAATTGTTTTTGAGTTATGCGAGATACATACAACGTACAGACGTCACACCGAAACTACTCAAAATGGAATCAGGGATCGTCAAAATGGATATTTCCGTTGAAATCAGATATCCGAAATTTTTCGCGATCACAATACTTTCTTTTACTTCGTACAAGGAAATAAAAATGTATTACAAACACTACCATCATCAGGTGAAATGTAATACTTTTTTTTTTTTTTAATCAACGTTAAGAAACTTCAGTTAGTTATTTGTATAAAAAAAAAAATTAATCTAAATAATTTAATACATGAAAATTATTTTATACGTTATTAATATTCTAATTATTACTTTTTATTACATTACATAAAGTAATAAAATTTTTTGATAGTTAAACATAGTGTGAATTAAAAGTAAAAAGGAAATTAATGAGTCCAGGCTGCCTTTGAAATATGATCTGCATTGATGTTACAGAAGGATGTTGAAAATTAGCTTGCTTTGTGAAGTACAAAATGAAAAGATATTAAAACAAATAGGAGAGGAATGTTGTGACAGAATCTTGAAAGCAGTTAAAACTTTAAAGGAAAACAAGCATTGGATTATATTAAACAGATAATAATTGAGGAAGGTAGGAATATATATATATATATATATATATATATATATATATATATATATATATATATACAGAGTGTCCCATATAAAACGCAACCCAACCTTATATTGGTAGGTATTGAAATAATAAAAAGGCATGCGTAAATGTAAATGAAATTTTTTTATTATTACCATCCATTACTTTAAATTTAGAGTAAATGTTGGAAGTGGTCGGCATCTTCTTCAATACAAGCTTCAATTCTTTTTACAGCGTTTCTTGCAACTTTTTTTTTTTATTGGCCGGATATGTAATACAGCTTGTTCAATATTGACTTTGAATCGTTCAAGTGTTCGTGGTTTGTTGCTGTAGGCTTTTTCTTTGTGGTAACCCCGTAGAAAAAAGTCCGCCGCAGTCAAATCTGGAGATCATGGTGGCCACAAGCCTCGACCGATAACACGATTACCGAAGAATTCCTCAACGAAATCAGAAGTTGAACCTGCGTAGTGCTATGTCGCACCGACATGTTGTAGCCAGCAGTATCTGTTTTACTCTACCAAGAGTGCGATGAACATAAAAATAAAATATCCTGATATCGTTCTGCATTAATGGTGTACTCGAAAAAAATAGGACCGATTATTTTCTTCCGCGATATTGCACACCACACGCCCGACTTCTGCGGGTGTAATTGTTTTTCGTGATAAACGCGGGGGATTTTCAGCGCTCCAAATTCTACTGTTTTGGCTGTTTACGTAACCATCCAAATGAAACCGTGCTTCATTTGTGAAAAATAACTAATCCATAACATTAATTCTCTCACGCAGAAATCGACGGAACCGTTGACGATATTGTAGCCGTTTTTCTTTGTTGGGCACAAGAAGTTGATGAATCGTTTGAATGCGATAAGGTCGTAATTGTAATTGTTTGGTCGCCCGATGAACAGTTGATTTAGACAAATTAATTTCAGCAGACCAACGTCTGATCGATTTATTTGGCGAGGCGAGTAATCGGTCTTTGATTTCAGTGACTGTATCTGCATTCAACACTGACGCAGATCTTTTGTGTTCCTTGTTATTAACAGAACCGGTCTCTCTAAATTTTGCGACTATCCTTAATACTGATGTTTTGTTAGGAGCTGGTTTATCTGGGTACTTATGGTGAAACAAATCTTGCACTACAACCACTGATTTCGTACTGACTCGACAATGAAAACACGTTCATCTAACGAAAACACCATCTTGTATCTAGCAATACACTGAACGTTATGATTGCATTGTTGTTACTATCGGTAGTGTTCTACTGCGTCGCCGTGATGTTCAGTTATTGGACGAGTCCATTTCAGTAACGAGTAGGGGAGTAAGCTTGACTTTTTAAATTTCATGAATCAGTGATTGATGGGCTACGTTTTATATGGGAAACTGTGTATATATATATATATATATATATATATATATATATATATGTAAATGTTCGTTTGTTGAAAATCTTAAATCTCCGAAAGTTTTTCACCGATTGGATTGAAATTTTGACACAACGTTGCATTGGAATACGCGCGTGTTTTTATATACTTACTATTTATATACCTAAGATGTCACACCTGTTAAAGGTAAAAACCTACTTTTTTAAAAACAGTGATATCTGTTAACGTAAAAGCAACACACGGTATACTAAATATTTTACGATTCAATTTCAATGTTTCCGATATGTATATCCGCTATAGACTAATAAACTACTGGACCGATTTACGCGCGGGGAAAAAGGAAGAAAGGAAAAATGGAAAAGGGGGAAAAGGAAATGAAAATGGGAAAGGATAAAAAAGAAAAGTAAAAAAGGGGACAGGAGAAAAAAGAGGAAGGGTGAAAGAGTTATTGGGGAAAATGGAAATATGGGAAGTAAAAATGGGGTAATGGAAAAGCGGAAAATGAGGGAAAAGAATGGAGTAAAAATGAAAATGGGGAAGGTTGAAGGGGAAAGAGGAGTAACTTAAAATGGGGGAAAGGTTAAATTTCATGAAGTTCCGCACTCTTCATTTTGTTAATGTTTTATTAAACTTTCAATTGTGTTCATTTAATCTATATATATATATATATATATATATATGCAATTTCTGTATATATACAATTATATTTTATAATAATTTTTACTTCATATTATGAAATAAAGGAAGTTATGTGATCGGGAAAAATTTCGGTTTTGAGATTTCAACGAAAATATACATTTTGGCCATCCCTGAATCAATTTTGACTGGTTTCGGCGTGAGGTCTTCTCTTTCTCTTTCCTGTTTAGCCTCCGGTAACTACCGTTTAGATAATTCTTCAGAGGATGAATGAGGATGATATGTATGAGTGTAAATGAAGTGTAAATCTTGTACATTCTCAGTTCGACCATTCCTGAGAATTGTGGTTAATTGAAGCCCAACCACCAAAGAATACCGGTATCCACGATCTAGTATTCAAATCCGTGTAAAAATAACTGGCTTTACTAGGACTTGAACGCTTGAACTCTGGACTTCCAAATCAGCTGATTTGGGAAGACGCGTTCACCACTAGACCAACCCGGTGGGTTTTTGGCGTGAGGTCTATTCGTACGTATGTATAACTCAAAATCTATTAGCCGTAGAATGTTGAAATTTTAGATTTAGGACTGTTTTAACATTTAGTTGTGCATTTCCAGTTTTGATTGCAATCGAGTGGACCAAATGTGATCAAAAAAGCCGAAACTTAAAAAAATTTGAATTTTTTATTTTTTCTTAATAAGTACTCATTGAGAACTTTTCAACAATATATCATATATGTAACAATATATATATATCATCATATACTTATTTTCATTGGTCCCAGCGTTATAGCCAAATAAAATTTTAATTAATTATATATTTGGATCTTAGAGAAAGGTTCATTGGTTTTATTAGACTTCTTCTCCTTTTTTTTAACTTTATTTATTTTTTTAAAACTAAATATATTGATTTATTAAAATTTTAACCTCTAATTTAAAAAAAAAATTATACGATGAATAATAATTCAATAATAACAAAAAAAAAAATTTTAAAATATCAGTTATTAATGAAATAATATTTAATGTACTTTTATTTTAGAAAAAAGTGTATATGTAATTTAATAGGCGTCTAAATTAATAGAAGTCTTATGGTTTCCATATCAGATTTTTTTTTTCTTCTGTTTACCTACTGGAACCACCGTAACGTACACTTCAAAGAATGAATGAGGATGATGGGAATGTGAATGAAGTATAGTCTTGTACAGTCTAGGGTCGACCACTCCTGAGAAGTGTGGTTAATTGAAACCCATCCACTAAACATAACATGATGGGGAAGCTAGTAGAAAAGATGCTGGCTCGCCGCATCATCAAAGAACTAGAAGAGGGAGCCGGAATCAGTCCTAACCAGTACGGGTTTATGCTGGGGCGATCCACCGTGCAGGCTATCTGCCGAATTTCGGGATGGGCGATGAGGTGAAGAGAGGCACTTGGCGAACCAGGAGAATTCCACTGATGCTATCACTAGACATAAAAAACGCGTTCGGGGCTATTGGTTGGGGTCATATTAATGACGCAATTGCGGCTAGGGGCCTCAGCCCGTACCTGCGTAGGCAAATTGAATGTTATTTGTCCAACAGAGGATGTCTGGTGGAAGCACAGGAAGAAACAGTACATTTTCAAATGCACGGTGGAGTTCCGCAGGGCTCTGTTCTGGGGCCGTTGTTGTGGCTGGTGATTATAGATGAACTCCTTCAGAAGGAGTTTCCTGTCGGCGTCCAGGTCCTGGCTTATGCAGATGACCTTGCAGTCCTCGTAGAGGGAAGGACGGTCTTGGAGGTACGGGAGAGGGTGTATGCGTCCATCGACACTATACAGGAGCGGTTGAGGTCCAGGGGTCTGCAACTGTCTACGGAAAAATGCCGGTGTATTGCCTTTACGGGTAGAAGAGTGCTAGAACCGTTCAATATTTCCATCAACGGTTATGCTATAGAAGAAGCGAATAACATCAAGTACTTAGGAGTTATCCTCCAGAAAAACGGTAGATACACCGAGCACATAGTCAACGTATGCAACAAGGCAGAAAGGATGATAAAAAATCTAAACATCATTATGTCATCGCAGAATGCCCCTCGGGCCTCAAAGCGCCGTTTACTGGCGACCACCGTCGTGTCTTCGCTTATGTATGCCGTTCCGGCCTGGTGGCGCTCTATCGCCATCAGGCGCAACAAAGAGAGACTGGCGAGGACGCACAGGTGTGTGCTCCTAGGTGTTGTGTCCGCATACAGGACAGTGTCCTATGCCGCCCTGTGCGTGTTATCGGGTACACCTCCTATTGACCTAATCGCAAAAAAGAGGGTGGAGAGGGCACAAGGCAAGCCAGAACAAGAGGTCAGGGATGCCGTTTATAATATCTGGCAGGAAAGATGGTCGCAGGAAGCTGTGAGTCGATGGACGAGAACCCTCATCCCCAACATCAAGCCATGGTTGTCGAGAAGATTTGGTGAGGTTGATCTTCACCTATCGCAGTTTTTTACAGGACATGGTTCCTTCAATAACTACCTGCACAAAATAGGCAAGAGAGAAGAGCCAATTTGCAACTACTGCAACGAGATAGATGATGCTGAGCACACCTTTTTTGAGTGCAATAGGTGGGACACACTTAGACATAGTAAGGCACTCACAGGTATAACTCCAGAGACAACAATAGACTACATGCTAAGAAGCGAGTCAAACTGGAATAATTTTGCTAGTTTTGTTAGACAAGTTGTTCTACAGAAATACTCCGATGAGAGAAGAAAGGTGTTGGCTAGAATAGGACTGGGTGGACAGCCTTGCTGGTGAGGTCCAGCATGCTGCGGTGTGTTGGCACTGATGAGCCACCAAGGACTCCACGGGTAACAGTCAGGCAACAGCACACTGAATACTGAAGGGACCCGGTACCGCGTCGCGGCGAACTGGGTCTGGCGTGGTGTAATAATGTGGTGTATTAGTATTGCCCTTTTGGGTCCCCAAGGGGGCAATATTGATAAAGAACTCTCAAAAAGAGCTAACCGGTAGGCCGACCTGCCTTGCCGGTATATAGCCGGTAGGTGGGGAGGCCTATTTGAGTTTAAAGACACTCCCCTGGGCGGCGTAATACCAACAAGTCGGTCCGGCCCAGGGGAGCTGAGAAAAAAAAAATCCACTAAACATCATCGGTATACACGATCCAGTATTCAAATCGGTTCTAGGATTTGAACCTTAGAACTATCGACTCCAAAACAGCTTATTTGTAATGACGTGTTAACCACTAGACTAGCCCGCTTGGCTAAAATTCATCTGCCAATATTTTGGATACAGACATTGTATAAGCTTTCTATTTGTACCACTTTTCGTGTCTTGAAGGATCTTTAAAATGACGTATCACTCAAAAGATGTTATCATTCAATATATTTGAGTTACAACCCCTAGGCCACCCACAAAAATGGATCGAAATTCTATTTCTCGTCAAAAAGTAAAGTAGTTGACCATTACCTCATCCTGAAAGTTTCAGTATTCTAATTGAAACAATTTTAGTGTTGTTGAACGATTTTTATACTTTTGATTTTTTTGCACAAATATTCTTCTTTATTTTCACAACTAGAACATGTCCTTTTGTTTTGTTACATTCCTCTTGAAAGATTTTGTATATTTTTATTTTTTATTTTCAAAATTTTTTTAATCTTGATATATCAATTTCAGTTTAATTAGAATATCAAAATATAACTGTTACTTTTCAGCTCCAAAAATTACTGGAAAAATTTATATAATTTATTTTTCTTTTTGTAAATTCTAATTTTTTTAATTTTGTAGAAAATACTTGGAATGAAGTGACCTTGGATTAGAATCCACAGTCGAAAAATTTAATGTTTTTTTTTTTTTACTTGTACGAAGTAAAAGAAGTACTGTGATTGCGAAAAATTTCAGTTTTCAGATTTCAACGGAAATATCCATTTTGACCATTTCTGAATCCATTTTGACAAATTTCGGCGTGACACGTCTGTACGTTTGTATCTCGTATAATTCAAAAACAATTAGCCGTAAGATGTTGAAATTTTGGATTTAGAACTGCTGTAACAACTCGTTGCACTCCTATTCTTTTGATTGCAATCGACTGAACCAAAAATGTCCAAAAAAGCTGAAACTTATAAAAAAAATTGGATTTTGGACTTTTTCTTAACTGCAGTAATAAGCCCTCAGTGAGATCCTTTTAAGGATATATCGTAAGTAGTACTTATTTTTATTGGTTCCAGAGTTATAGCCAAATGAAATTTTAATTAATGAAATATTTGGATTTCAGGGGAAGGCACATCGGTTCGAATCAGACCTAATTTCCTTCTTTTTTTTTAATTTAGATATACTGATTTATTAATAATTATTAATCTCTGATTATTAAAAAAAAAAATATTAAAAAACATCAGTAGTTAATTATGAAATAAATTTTATGTACTTTTCATTAAAAAAAAAAAAAATGTGTATATGTTATTTAATAGCCGTACAAAGAAGTCAAGTAGTGTCCAAATTAGATTCTTTTTCTCTACGATTGCGTCTTAGTATTGTTTTTTTTTTTTTATTAATTTTTAGTAGTGACATCCTGAATGACCCGGTTTCGAATCCCGGTAAGACTTGATAATTTTCATACATCAAAAAAACAAAAAAAAACTGCTATTCGTTTTTGATTTTACTTATCAAAATGAACATAAATTTTCTTATAAATAAATGGAAATTTTTTCATCTAGTTTTATTTTACCCGCAAATTTTTGTTTTTTGTTTAAATAAAAATTTATATTTCGTGATTCGACAAAGGAATCATATCATATTAGTAGAGTCAATTTGTATTTTTATTTGAAAATCCTTACCTACCGACTGATGTTTTTTCCATATGCTAGGGGCGATGAGGGAAGCTTAACTCCAGATTTATAACATGCCCCCTCCCATAGATTTTTGAAAAACTCAAAAAAGTTTGAAATGCGTTTTTCTCTGAATCTGTGCATTTTAGAGAAAAGTTTTTCAAACAAAAAATATAGAGGAAATTCTCCTCTACAATTAATGTGTTTGAAGTGATGCCGTATAATTTGAAATTGAAATACTAGGTGGCGTTGAATTTGTAAAAAACGTGTTTTTCGTCTGTATTGCATTTGGAAAAGTTGTTAATCTAAAAAAAACAGACAACTTTTATTCAAACAATTTTCTTGTACGACTTACCGTTTTGGAGCTGTAGCTTGTGAAAGTGTGAAAATGTTGTGAATTGGGCACGTGTCGGTCTAGTCGCTGAACAATGCCAATCTCCCCGGCTACAGTAACAATAGGACCTCTGCGTTGCCATTTTACCGCTATAACTCTGGAATGCTAAGTCGTACAAGAAAATTGTTTGAATAAAAGTTGTTTGTTTTTTTGAGGTTATCAATTTTTTTAAATGCAATACAGACGAAAAACAATTTTTTCCGGTGTAAAAACACGTTTTTTACAAATTCAGCGCCACCTAGTATTTCAATTTCAAATTATAATTTTAAAAACATTAATTGTAGAGGAGAATGTCCTCTACATTTTTTGTTTGTTAAACATTTCTCTAAAATGCATAGATTCAGAGAAAAACGCATTACAAAAATTTTTTGAGTTTTTAAAAAATCTATGGGAAGGGGATATTAATAATCTGAAGTTAAGCTTCCCTCATCACCCCTAACGCATGGACAAAAGATCAATCGATAGGTAAAGATTTTCAAATATAGCCTGATATTTTCAAATATATTTTGATAACAAATTGACTGTACTATATTTTGTATAGACGTCTGTACGTATGTATCTCGTATAATTCAAAAACAATTAGCCGTAAGATGTTGAAATTTTGGATTTATAACTGCTGTAACACCTCGTTGCACACCTCTTCTTTTGATTGCAATCGACTGAACCAAAAATGTCCAAAAAGCCCAAAATCCCCAAAAATTTGGATTTTGGACTTTTTATTAACTGCAGTAATAAGCCTTCATTGAGAGCTTTTCAACAAAATATTATAAGCGATACTTATTTTGGTTCCAGAGTTATAGTTAAATCAAAATTTGATTAATGAAATATTTGCATTTTACAAGGTAAAGGCACATCGATTCTAATCAGACTTCATCTCCTTTTTTTTAACTTTTTTTTAAAAAAGTAAAGTATATTGATTTATTAATAGTTATTAACCCGTGATTGTAAAAAACATTTTTACAATAATTATTAATTCAATAATAACACAATAAAAATTCAAAAAAAAATCAGAAGTAAATTAAAATCATTAGTAAAATAAAATTGAATGTACTTTTAAAAATGTGTATATATTATTCAATAGACATTATTACATACGTATATATGTAATATATTTGGTGAAATATCTGATTATTTAATACTAATTGAAAATTATCATTTAGAATCGTATTACTTTTGGATTTTCTACTTTAATTTCTGTTTAATTTTATTTAATTATTCTGGAATTTCTGCTTAATTTTATTTACATTAAAGTTAACTACAGAGTGACTGAAAAATAGACTCTCACAAAAAAAAACATATACACTGAAGCATTCATACCCGATCTTAAATAAATTGTAAAAAATTCTTATCTCTTAGTTCATTTTTCCTCTGATATTGTCGGACAATAATCTCCCTAAGTCGGAGTTGATCATCATTTGGTTTATTTGTTTTTTGTTGCCAATCGTTTAATCAGTCTTTTATTTGATATAATTCTTCTGATCATAATTTGTGTACAAGTGCTCTAGTTTTTAAATTTTCTTTCTCTTTATATTCACCATCCTCTCTTAATATTTATTCTCACAGTAATATAAGTGTAAATGTAATTTACAAGGCGTACAATGAAGTCATGCGGTGTTCACATAATATTCTGTTTTATTACTATATTCAATATTCATGATTCAGGTACAATAATTTATATTAAATTTCCGTTTTTTTTTCTTCACTTTATTTAGCTGTGTATCATTATAAAAGTATAATTAAATTTACATTTAATTAATATATTAAATACTAAAAACTTTTACCTTCTTTGTGTTTATTTAAATATATATAATTTATTTTGTGAAAAAATAAGAATAAAGAATTTATTGCACAATAAGGTGGAAAAAAAGGGTGTAATTCTGTCTGCGTATACCATCTTGACGCTTGCTTGTAGTTAAATCAGAAGTAAACGTCGGATGTTTCCTTCACCACTTTTCTTACTTCTGCTTCACTTTTTTTTTTTCATTCCATACTACATGAACTTCTCACATAGTCACTTGAGAATAGTAAAGTTTTCTCTTCATTTAAACTCTTTCTCATTTTCTTTATTTCATTTTTATTTCCATTTTCCACTATACACAAACTAAAAGTAAACGCATGAATATTTTATTCAAATAAGTATAAATTATGAATTTTGAATAAAACATTATCAAATATTTATAAAATATTTTACAAACATTTCTGGGTTTTTTTAAATATTTTTTTGTTCCTTAATTTTTAAAAACCTAAAAAGCATTAGTTTACATAATCTAAGGAGAAAAAAAATTATGTTTTTAAAAAGAATAATTATATTTTAGGGTCGAACTAGGTTTATATAGACCAAAAACATACACACACACACACACACACTCACACACACATATATATATATAATTTTTTAAAAGCAATTTTCTTAACAACCATACTCCTCTGTTTCAATACAAATCAATTTATATTTAATAGATCAACCCTAAGTACAGAACAATTGAATTAGGTTGACTTACATTATTTCATTACCTAATAGAAACGCTTTCGTGAATTTTATTTACATCATCAGCTGCATACATATGATAACAGGGTTATCATAAAAGAATGGTGCGGTTTCAGTAATTCATAGGAAGATTGTACGGAAATTTTTACATGTTATATCGGTATCCCTGAAAGCCTCCAACCCAAAAGTTTGTTTATCAGCAATTGTAACCACAACGTCAGTTGTTGTATTGTTGTTGCGGTGAGTTTAGCGAGTTACTATGTTCTCGGATAAAGACAAAGCAAAGTGTGTTTTATTGATGGCTGAATTAAAATCCGTAATTTTAGTTCAACGTGCGTTTCGACGTGAATTCGGAAGAGATCCGCCGCACAAAAATAACATAACGCGTCGGTTCAAACGATTCGAAGAAACTAGATCGGTTGAGAAACAGAAATCAACTGGAAGACCACGTGTACCAGAAGAAACGGTTGAACTCATTAGACGATCGGCAATTAGAAGTCCCGGGAAGTCCATCCCC
This sequence comes from Lycorma delicatula, assembly GCF_047948215.1. Lineage (NCBI taxonomy): Eukaryota > Metazoa > Arthropoda > Insecta > Hemiptera > Fulgoridae > Lycorma > Lycorma delicatula. The sequence goes on along the minus strand of NC_134467.1, from coordinate 33,374,802 downwards.
CGTCGAAGCGTCGAATTAGGTATTCAAAAATCAATAGTTCACAAAGTTTTACGTAAAAAACTGAAATTACACGCTTATAAAATCCAGATACTGCAGGAATTGAAACCCGATGATGGTGTAAAACGTTACGATTTCGCTGTTGAAATGTCGGACAGAATAAGTGAAAACGAATCATTTTTAGACGATATAATTTTTACAGACGAAGCTATATTCTACGTGAATAAATGTTTTAACAGACACAATTCACGAATATGGGGCTCTGAAAACCCACACGCAATTATTGAAAAACAATGCGATTCGCCTAAAGTTAATGTTTGGTGTGGTGTGATGAAAAATCGTGTAATAGGGCCTTTCTTCTTTGCTGAAAAAACAATTAATGGAGTTGCGTATCTTGACATGTTAACTGATTATCGTTTTCCTCAGCCGGATGAACTCGAAAACATTCATCGACTTCGTTTCCAACAAGATGGTACTCCCCCGCACTTCAATGCATCGGTCACGGACGCTTTAAACGAAAAATTTGGAGATCGATGGAAAGGTCGGCAAGGACCCGCACTTTGGCCTCCAAGGAATCCAGACCTAACACCTTGGGATTTTTTTTTGTGGGGGTACAAAACGCGTTGTTTATACACAAAAAATTCGCGACCTAAACCGCTTAAAAAACAGGATTAATGAAGCGATGACAACCATTAACGAAGAAATGTTAACTAATGTTTGGAGAGAAGTTGAGTATCGTTTGGACAGTTGTGGAGCGACTAAGGGCGCACATATCTCTTATTTATTAATTATGTAAAAAAAACAATTTGAGACGACAAATTTGAAAAATAAAAAACATAAACTGTAAGTAATTCTGTTTTAATTTATACCATATTCAAAACCGCACCATTCTTTTATGATAACCCTGTATTTAAAACCCGTTTTATTATTCCGAATTTTTAAACGGGTGCAAAGATACAGGACGCCGTGGTTCAACCACCACAGCCAGTGCCACCTTTACTGTATGTGTAACTGAATCCACCTGCCTCCGGTTACTTGATTAATAAACATAAAATTAAAAGATTCACCGGTACTTGGAAATAAAAAACATAAACTAAGTAATTCTGTTTTAATTTAAACCATGTTCAAAACCGCCCATTCTTTTATGATAACTCTGTATATATATATATATATATATATATATATATATATATATATATATATAAAGAGTGATTCAGGAGGATAGTGCAATTCTTTGACAAATCATTCTAGAGGCTAATAATAAGAAAAAAAGTTCATATAAACGTAGGTCCGAAAACGCTTTGTTAGCGAGTTATACAGAATGAAAGATTTCGCCCAAGTTTCACTTCCTCCGGGTAAATTAAGGCTTTCTGAAATTCTGGGAAGGTCAATTAAGAGACAAATTCAATTGTTTCTTATGGTTTTTGAGCTGTAAAATTGAAAAAAATAGGTCCCAAAAATTTATCTCTCTTAGTTTCTAAAATATCCCATGTAAACCGCCAAAAATAGGGTCAAAAAACATATTTTTTTACGTTCGACGTAAAATACCGTTGTTAAATTGGCAATAAATCATATATTTTTTAAACATAAATTGTAGAGAATTTAAATATAAGAAGATTGATGTAAATAATGCCAACAAAAAAGAAATAAAACTTTAAACATGTCCACTTTTATTAACAACAAAACAGATTAATTTTTAACAGATTGAAAAAACATTTTCGTTATGTACAGTAAAAAATAACTGGAAGAAGAAAGAATACTTACTGTTTTTTTTTATGATAATGATAAAATGCTGCTTACAATCCATAAGAAACAATTGAATTTGCCCCTTCATTGACCTTCCCAGAATTTCAGAAAGCCTTAATTTACCATGAGGAACTGAAACTCGGACGAAATCTTTCACTCTGTATAACTCTCTAACGAAGCGTTTTTGGACCTATATTTATATGAACTTTTTTCTTATTTTTAGCCTCTAGAATTAGTTGTCAAAGTATTGCCCTATCCTCCTGAATCACCTGTATATATATATATATATATATATATTATATACAGAGTGTTTCTAAAATGGTGGGCTGGATATACTTTATCGTATTATACTTGTAAAACTAAACAAAAAATATACTTAGGAAAAATCGCACTTTCTCTTTTGTTCTCCCACTGTCCGCCATTTTCTTATTTTTATATAAAAATTTATATCTTAAATTCGAATAGAGGAATCGCATTAATATTTGGTAAGCGTCTTTGTAATAAAGTTTTAAAATTAGTAAAAAATCAGGACTTAAATACCTCTGCAAATTATAAAATGGCGGATTATTATATCTCCATTAATATTAGATTTATAAAAATTAATGTTATTTACTAAAATAATAATCCTTTTATTTTGAACAACATGAATTTTTTTTTTTAAATCGGTTAACAAATAGTCTAGTTATGCCAGAAAATTTATGTAATTTTTTTGTCTGTTTTCATGTCCTCCACTTTATGTTCAATTCTATTAAATATTGGTATTTTGAACGATCTCGCCTGATGACCGTTAACAAGTGTGGTAGATTTTACTGCGAGGTTAATTATATGTTCTGTTCATAGCTGATAAATGAAGACAACACTTTGTTGCTTGTTAAATAATGGTTCAATAAATTGTCGTCTTGATAGTTAACGAAATGAATTACAATATAACGTTTAACTTGACATATAAAAATAAAAAAATATAAAATTAAATACAACATTAAAGCTAACCTTCATCCGAATAAAGAATGGAGTCCATCCGGAGTAAGAGTATGACGTGACCGCCTTGAATCAGATTCGAGCGCAGAATTAATAAGTCGCTATCTCATAATGACCACTCCCTGCGATATTATGACGTAGGACATGGCGTGATCATATCGCCTGACCAAGCTTGCCGTGGAGACTCTAGTCCTCGCTAGATAGCAGCACCCGACGGAAAAGTGGAACGTAACCATTGTTACCATTGTTGTGAATTAGTATCAGATTAAATAACAATTTTCTTACAATAAAATTTAAATGTCAGGAAAAGATTTTTGAAAGTGTATGTTTGGAGTGTCGCTTTATATGGAAGTGAAACTTGGACGATCGGAGTATCTAAGAAGAAAAGATTAGAAGCTTTTGAAATGTGGTGCTATAGGAGAATGTTAAAAATCATATGGGTGGATAAAGTGACAAATGAAGAGGTAAATTGCGGCAAATAGATGAAGAAAGAAGCATTTGGAAAAATATAGTTAAAACAAGAGACAGACTTATAGGCCACATACTAAGGCATCCTGGAATAGTCGCTTTAATATTGGAAGGACAGGTAGAAGGAAAAAATTGTGTAGGAAGGCCACGTTTGGAATATGTAAAACAAATTGTTAGGGATGTAGGATGTAGAGGGTATACTGAAATGAAACGAGTAGCACTAGATAGGGAATCTTGGAGAGCTGCATCAAACCAGTCAAATGACTGAAGACAAAAAAAAAAATAAAATAAAATTTAATATTACATAATAATAAAACAAGTAATATTAATTTTTCAATTTTATACTTCAATTTTATTACATTCTTCATGAATCACTCTGTATATAAAAAAGTAGATTTTAAATATTAATCTCAACTATTATTTTTAAAACTTCAAAAAACATGAATATAACTGTAAAATATTTTCATTACAATTTCTACCGTTTAGATTTTTTAAATACTTTATATACTCAAGAGAGAAAATGGATTATACTTTTTATGTATGTTTTATCTTTATGTTGTTATTACAGAATCAAATAAATATGATCACATTTAAGAATTAAGAAAGATGTTTTATAATGTACATTTGTTTAAAATATAAAAGCTAAAGGTATTTTAATACACTGTATTCACAAAATACATACATGTACATTTAGTGTTTACACATAAACGTGTTCTTATATACGAGGATATATATATATATATATATATATATATATATATATATATATACATTTCTAGATGGAAGTTCTGTTGTCGATAATTACAGCAGCTTAACACAAGTAATTTGTACACTTCAATTTAACATTACTAAAACGTTCAACATATATACTCTGAAACAACAGTTTATCTTCATCTAATGTAAGTAAGAAATAATTAAAAAATAAAAGGAGGTAAAAATAAAAAAGAGAAAATATATATAAAAGTTTATAATACTAAACAGTTTTAAATTTCGCATTACGTCTTTGTTTTACTTCTGTTTTGTTTTAAAATGTTTCTATTTTGTATTATTTTTAAAGGTTTTGTATTATAAACGTTTACTTCTTATTTTAGTGTTTTTATATACTATTTACTTTCTTTATCCATAGTTGAATTATAAAATAGTTCAGTTTTTAAAATAATTTTTATCTTATCTTTTATAAACATTTTCTCTATTGTTTCTTATTGTGTTGATAAACATTCTCTCATTATTTTTATCCGATTTCACCTCTTTTTTCCCCCTTGATATTTTATACATATAAAATCATTTTTTTTATATTTCCTTGCTTGATATCTTTATTATTCTTCCATATTTTCTATTCTCCATTTTTTAATTATTTATCTTTGGATAAAGTCTTTTAGGTAAAGTCGATAGATGGGTGGAATATATTGAAGAGTTATACGGAGTAAATGAATTAGAAAATGGTGTTATAGAGGAAGAAGAGGAAGTTGAGGAGGATGAGATGGGAGAAACAATACTGAGATCTGAATTTAAGAGAGCATTAAAAGATTTAAATGGCAGAAAGGCTCCTGGAATAGACGGAATACCTGTAGAATTACTGCGCAGTGCAGGTGAGGAAGCGATTGATAGATTATACTAACTGGTGTGTAATATTTATGAAAAAGGGGAATTTCCGTCAAACTTCAAAAAAGTGTTATAGTCATGATACCAAACAAAGCAGGCGCAGATAAATGTGAAGAATACAGAACAATTAGTTTAACTAGTCATGCATAAAAAATCTTAACTAGAATTCTATACAGAAGAATTGAGAGGAGAGTGGAAGAAGTGTTAGGAGAAGACCAATTTGGTTTCAGGAAAACTATAGGGACAAGGTATGCAATTTTAGGCTTCAAATTAATATTAGAAGGAAGATTAAAGAAAAACAAACCAACATACTTGGCGTTTATAGATCTAGGAAAGGCATTTGATAACGCAGATTGGAATAAAATGTTCAGCATTTTAAAAAAGTTAGGGTTCAAATACAGAGATAGAAGAACAATTGCTAACATGTACAGGAACCAAACAGCAACAGTAATAATTGAAGAACATAGGAAAGAAGCCGTAATAAGAAAGGGAGTCCGACAAACATGTTCCCTATCTCCGTTACTTTTTAATCTTTTATTGGATCTAGCAGTTAATGATGTTAAAGAACAATTTATATTCGGAGTAGCAGTACAAGGTGAAAAGATAAAGATGCTACGATTTGCTGATGATATAGTAATTCTAGCCGAGAGTAAAAAGGATTTAGAAGAAACAATGAACGGCATAGATGAAGTCCTACGCAAGAACTATCGCATGAAAATAAACAAAACAAAACAAAAGTAATGAAATGTAGTAGAAATAACAAAGATGGACCACTGAATGTGAAAATAGGAGGAGAAAAGATTATGGAGGTAGAAGAATTTTGTTATTTGGGAAGTAGAATTACTAAAGATGGACGAAGAAGGAGCGATATAAAATGCCGAATAGCACAAGCGAAACGAGCCTTCAGTAAGAAATATAATTTCTTTACATCAAAAATTAATTTAAATGTCAGAAAAAGGTTTTTGAAAGTATATGTTTGGAGTGTCGCTTTATATGGAAGTGAAACTTGGACGATCGGAGTATCTGAGAAGAAAAGATTAGAAGCTTTTGAAATGCGGTGCTATAGGAGAATGTTAAAAATCAGACGGTTGGATAAAGTGACAATGGAGAGGTATTGCGGCAAATAGATGAAGAAAGAAGCATTTGAAAAAATATAGTTAAAAGAAGAGACAGACTTATAGGCCACATACTAAGGCATCCTGGAATAGTCGCTTTAATATTGGAAGGACAGGTAGAAGGAAAAAATTGTGTAGGCAGGCCACGTTTGGAATATGTAAAACAAATTGTTAGGGATGTAGGATGTAGAGGGTATACTGAAATGAAACGACTAGCACTAGATAGGGAATCTTGGAGAGCTGCATCAAACCATTTAAATGACTGAAGACAAAAAAAAGCGATATTTTGTTTTTTCGAAAAAGCTCACTCATTTCCACCCCTATGGTCCGATTTTCTCCATTAACAAACTGGACCGAGATTTTGGATCCTTTTTTTCTTAACTGCAGTAATAAACCCTTATTGAAAGCTTTTTAACGATATAGTAGTACTTATTTTCATTGGTTCCAGAGTTATAGCTAAATGGAAATTTAATTAATGAAATATTTGGATCTTACAAGGGGAAAGAATATTGGTTCGAATTTGACTTCATTTCATTTTTTATTTTTTTATTTTTTATTTAATTGATTTATTAATAATTATTAACCTGTGATTGTAAAAAAAATTACAATAAATAATAATTCAGTAATACAAATTTTTAAAAAATTATCAGTAGTTATTAATAAAATAAAATGTTTTAAACTTTTCATTTTAAAAAATGTATATATTTGTAATTTAATAGGCGTACAACGAAGTGATGTGGTGTCCACATCATATTCTTTTCTTTTTTTTTATACCCTCATTAAATATACTTGTATAATCTCATTACGTACTGTTAATTTTTCAGGTTTTATTTATTATTATTTCTTTGTTTATTCATTATTCTTTTTTTTATAATATTACACATTACTTTTTCTGAAATGTCTATTGATGATGATTGATTTACAATCGAAATGACCAACTAAGTTTAGATTTTAAATAAAAATTTGGTAAACGGTTTTCAAAGTGTAATCTTCTTTTTCAATTACTTAAATAACCATTTAGTTTAACTCTAATTTGTATTGATTTTCGATTAGAAATGTTTCAATTGGTAAATTGCTTTTACTGCTCTAACTCTGTCTTGATTAGAATGTTCCAGAATAATTTGAATTAATTTTAGACTCATTAATGTTATTCAAGTAATTTTCTTGTTTAATTGATTTTATTAAATTTCTTAATCTGTTCATAAATCGTTTAAAATTATTAATCTAAGTTTTTAGTTATTTAGTTCATAGTTTTTTTTTTATATACTTAATTTATACCGCTCTTAAAATTAACATATCACCGTATTTATTTTGATATTTAATCAAATAATATTACAAAATGTTTAACAACTTGCTTTATTCTTTTTAATCATATTTTAATGAAATTATTAGCATCATTGCATGAGTTTAATTTATATTTCAAAAGATAACATCATATATTAAAATCTCTAATGTAATTATAAAATATCAAACAAATTTTCAATCAAATATTTACTATACAAAGTAACGAAATTGTGAAGTTTTTGCACAGTGAAATTTTATAGTGAAGTTTTTATTTCATTTACTTAATTAAATTATTAATTAAGTTGCTACATCTCAACATACTGCCCGCCAAAAATCATCTATATATATATATATAAGAATGATGACGAAATTTTGTCAAATTCGAAACCACAAAAATTCCCTTACCAATTTTTTGTCATTTTTTTTATATCAAACGGCTATCGGATTTATCATCTGCAACCCAAAAAAAAAATCCGTATAGTCGTTTTTTTGTATTGCAATTTTAGAAACCCGCATGCTTAATTTCCACCCTTAATTTACCCCTGTACGGGAGGATGTTGGCAAACGTAATGGTGAAATATTGTATTGACACCCGATTATAGTAACTGTACAAAATTTCATAAATCGGCAATGTCAGGAAGTATGTTTAAATTAAGGATGCAAGATTTAACGGGAAAAAAAAACAAACAGGATGAAAAAAACCTTATGAGTTAAAGAAAATCAATTGAGTTAAAAGGGATTGTTATTTAAAGTCCTAGTAAAGGCAAAACATTGGCAAAAGGCAGAACATTGGCAGAACAAAGGCAGAACATTGGTAAAATAGACGGAGCATACAGGAAAGTTAAGGAAAATTTTGGGGTACATAAATTAAAATCTAATAATGTGTTAAACAAAGATGGTACACCAATATATAATACAAAAGGTAAAGTCGATAGATGGGTGGAATATATTGAAGAGTTATACGGAGGAAATGAATTAGAAAATGGTGTTATAGAGGAAGAAGAGGAAGTTGAGGAGGATGAAATGGGAGAAACAATACTGAGATCTGAATTTAAGAGAGCATTAAAAGATTTAAATGGCAGAAAGGCTCCTGGAATAGATGGAATACCTGTAGAATTACTGCGCAGTGCAGGTGAGGAAGCGATTGATAGATTATACAAACTGGTGTGTAATATTTATGAAAATGGGGAATTTCCATCAGACTTCAAAAAAAGTGTTATAGTTATGATACCAAAGAAAGCAGGGGCAGATAAATGTGAAGAATACAGAACAATTAGTTTAACTAGTCATGCATCAAAAATCTTAACTAGAATTTTATACAGAAGAATTGAGAGGAGAGTGGAAGAAGTGTTAGGAGAAGACCAATTTGGTTTCAGGAAAAGTATAGGGACAAGGGAAGCAATTTTAGGCCTCAGATTAATAGTAGAAGGAAGATTAAAGAAAAACAAACCAACATACTTGGCGTTTATAGACCTAGAAAAGGCTTTCGATAACGTAGACTGGAATAAAATGTTCAGCATTTTAAAAAAATTAGGGTTCAAATACAGAGATATAAGAACAATTGCTAACATGTACAGGAACCAAACAGCAACAATAACAATTGAAGAACATAAGAAAGAAACCCTAATAAGAAAGGGAGTCCGACAAGGATGTTCCCTATCTCCGTTACTTTTTAATCTTTACATGGAACTAGCAGTTAATGATGTTAAAGAACAATTTAGATTCGGAGTAACAGTACAAGGTGAAAAGATAAAGATGCTACGATTTGCTGATGATATAGTAATTCTAGCCGAGAGTAAAAAGGATTTAGAAGAAACAATGAACGGCATAGATGAAGTCCTACGCAAAAACTATCGCATGAAAATAAACAAGAACAAAACAAAAGTAATGAAATGTAGTAGAAATAACAAAGATGGACCACTGAATGTGAAAATAGGAGGAGAAAAGATTATGGAGGTAGAAGAATTTTGTTATTTGGGAAGTAAAATTACTAAAGATGGACGAAGCAGGAGCGATATAAAATGCCGAATAGCACAAGCTAAACGAGCCTTCAGTAAGAAATATAATTTGTTTACATCAAAAATGAATTTAAATGTCAGGAAAAGATTTTTGAAAGTGTATGTTTGGAGTGTCGCTTTATATGGAAGTGAAACTTGGACGATCGGAGTATCTGAGAAGAAAAGATTAGAAGCTTTTGAAATGTGGTGCTATAGGAGAATGTTAAAAATCAGATGGGTGGATAAAGTGACAAATGAAGAGGTATTGCGGCAAATAGATGAAGAAAGTAGCATTTGGAAAAATATAGTTAAAAGAAGAAACAGACTTATAGGCCACATACTAAGGCATCCTGGAATAGTCTCTTTAATATTGGAAGGACAGGTAGAAGGGAAAAATTGTGTAGGCAGGCCACGTTTGGAGTATGTAAAACAAATTGTTGGGGATGTAGGATGTAGAGGGTATACTGAAATGAAACGACTAGCACTAGATAGGGAATCTTGGAGAGCTGCATCAAACCAGTCAAATGACTGAAGACAAAAAAAAAAAAAAAAAGTAAAGGCAGTTACTTTTATAAGGAATTGAATACAAGATCGTGGATACCGGTGTTCTTTGGTGGTTGAGTTTCAATTAACCATATACGAGGTGTGATCAAAAAATACGGTGAATGAATTTTTATAGAGGCAACTGCCGACGCAACATCCATATGCTGTAATTTGTCCAATAGCGTGATCAACTGAGACAGGCAGGGACAAGTTGTAACACGTTCCAGCTTGCCAGTCAGCTGCCAGAGCCGCTAGAGTGAGGTTGTGTTTATCGTGTCTGTCGCGCAACATGGATTTTGAACAACGCATTAAGATTAAGTTTTGTTTTAAGTTGAAAAAAGTGCCAAAGAAGCTCACGAAATGTTAGAATCGGTGTACGGCGATAATGTGGTAACTTTGAAGACTGTGTACAAGTGGTATGACCTATTTAAAAACGGAAATGAGTCTGTTGAAGACGAGCAGCGTGCGGGACGTCCAGTAACCTCAAAAACAGTTGAAAATGTGCAAAAAGTGGAAACAATGGTTCGTTCAAACAGGCGAATGATTATTCAAGAGCTATCGGAAGACCTTAACATCTCGTACGGATCCGTTCAAAGCATTTTAACTAATGAATTGCAAATGAGACGAGTGAGTGTAAAATTTGTTCCCAGAATTTTGAATGATGAACAGAGGAAAATCGTGTGTCAATTTGCACGGAGTTGAAGGGTAGTCTTCATGCAGATCCGGACTTCATGGCCAAAATTGTAACTGGAGATGAAAGTCGGGTGTATGGCTATGACCCTGAGACCAAAATGCAGAGTTCCCAATGGAAAACCAGTTCATCTCCTCGCCCTAAAAAGGCACGTTAGTCAAAATCCAACATCAAGGTCATGTTCGTTGTTTTTTTCGATAGTGAAAGCATAGTGCGATCAGAGTTCGTTCCAAGGGGAACAACTGTAAACTCTGAATTTTATAAGGGTGTACTGCAACGTTTGCAAAATGACGTACGAAGAAAGCGACCAGAAAAATGGACCAATGGCTTCCTTCTTCACCATGACAACGCGACGTGTCACACCTCGCTTCTCATTCGCGAGTTTTTGGCCGAAAAAAGTGTTCCTGTCTGTCCACATCCGCCATGCTCACCGGATTTAGCACCATTCGACTTTTGGCTCTTTCCAAAAATTAAAACTGTGCTTAAAGGAAAACATTTTGACACCATTGCTGACATTGAGAGGGCCACAACCGAGCAGCTGAAAGCCCTTCCGAAAGACATCTTCCAGAAATGCCTCCAGCCATGGAGTCTACGTTGGGATAAGTGCATTGCTAGCCAAGGACAGTACTTTGAAGGAGATTAAATCGAATTCTATGTAACCTTATTACTTTTTTTAATAAAAAATTATTCACCGTATTTTTTGACCTCGTATCTCAGGAATAATCGAACTGAGACTGTATTTAACTTCCTCTGAAGTAATACCTGAACGGTAATTCCCGGAGGCTAAACAGGAAAAAGAAAGTAAAAACGTTTCTTTGTAAAATTCCATTGAAATATTTTTATTATATGAGGTAAAAATATATATTTTTAGCTTTCGGGACTACCGTTATGTAGTGCTTTAGACGATGAGATAAAGTGGCAATTTTTTAGCGTGTGAAGATACCATGCCTAACCGGGATTCGAACCTGGGCCTTTCGGATGAAAGGCTGAGAGGCTATCCCTCGCGCTACGGAGGGTGGTAGATTATTCTCATAATTTTACTGATATTTTACACATAGAGAACACAAGAATTAATGGTTTTTTTTTTTTTTTTTCTTTTGACTGTATTATAAAGAAACATTATAGTATAATATAGAGTGATTCACGAAGAATGTAAAAAAAAATTCAGGACATTTTCTACTGGTAAAAATAAAAAAAAAAAAAAAAAAAAAAACATAAACATAGATTCGAAAACACTTAAGTCTCGGCTGACAAGATTTCACCCTGATTTCTGCGGCTTCAATAAAATTAAGCCCGGGTATAATTCTTAGTACTTTAGTTAAGAGGTAAATTTAATGGTTTTATATCAAATCTTACACGAAAAACTGAAAAAAATATTTGATAAATCAACCCTGTTGAAATAAGAAAAGCGACCAAAATCATTGTTCGAAGTGTTGTACCCAATGTGGCGAAGGAAATTTTCAGCAGTTAATTCAATTTTTGGTGTTTGTATTAGTTATTTTTCTAAAATATTAAATTTTTTCTTTTGTATTATTGAAAATTTTGTTTTGTTTAATACCTAGTTTAAACCTAGCACATTTTGTTTTTAATAAACTTAAAAATTCTTACGTTCGTAATTAGTTTCTGTGGATTTGATTCATACTATTTTACTTAGAATTAAGTTCTCTTCAATTTTCTTACTCATTTAACAAAGTTATTTAACGCCAAACATAAAATAGTGGGTTTTTCGACCCCAATCTACTTTTTATCCCAGATTTCTTGAAAACTACAAAAAAAATATAGTTTTTAGAAATTTTTAGGTTTTTTATCATCAAACATTTAACTGGTTTGATGCAGCTCTCGAAGATTTCCTATCTAGTGCTAGTCGTTTCATTTCGGTATACCTCCTACATTCTACATCTCTAACAATTTGTTTTACATATAAGAAACGTTGTCTGCCTGCACAATATTTCCTATCTACCAGTCCCTCCAATATTAAAGCGACTATTCCAAGATGTGGCCTATTCCTTAATATGTGGCCCATAAGTCTTTCTCTTCTTTCAACTATGTTTTTCCAAATGCTTCTTTATTCATCAGTTCGTCGCAAAAGCTCTTCATTTATCACTTTATCCACCCATCTGATTTTTAACATTCTCCCACAGTATCGCATTTAAAAACCTTCTAATCTGTCCTTCTCAGGTTCTCCGATCGCTCATGTTTCATTTCCATATAAAGCTACGCTCCAAACATATATACTTTCAAAAATCTTTTCCTGACATTTAAATTAAGTTTTGATATATAAAAATTCTATTTCTGAATGAAGGTTCGTTTTTCCTGTGCTATTCAGCATTTTATATCTCTCCTCCTTCGTCCATCTTTAGTAATTCTACTTCCCAAATAACAAAATTCTTCTACCTCCATAATCTTTTCTCCTCCTATTTTTACATTCAGTGGTCCATCTTCGTTATTTCTACTACATTTCATTACTTTCGTTTTGTTCTTCTTTATTTTCATGCGGTAGTTCTTGCGTAGGATTTCATCTATGCCGTTCATTGTTTCTTCTAAATCTTTTTTACTCTCGGCTGCAATTACTACATCATCAGCAAATCGTAGCATCTTTATTATTATTCCGGATATAAATTTTTCCTAAACATCATTAACTGTTAGTTGTATGTAAAGATTAAAAAGTAACGGTGATAGGGAACATCCTTTTCGGAATTAAATTTTTTGTTACAGCTCCTTTCTTATATTCTTCAATTACTGTTGCTGTTTGGTTCCTGTAAATGTTAGCAATTGTTCTTCTATCTCTATACTTGAACCCTAAATTTTTTTAAAATGCTGAACATTTTATTCCAGTCTACGTTATCAAATACCTTTTCTAAGTCTATAAATGCCAAGTATATTAGTTTGTATTTCTTTAATCTTCCTTCTAATATTAATCTAAGGCCTAAAATTGCTTCCCTTGTCCCTATACTTTTCCTGTAACCAAATTGGTCTTCTCCTAACACTTCTTCCACTCTCCTCTCAATTCTTCTGTATAGAATTCTAGTTAAGATTTTTGATACATGACTAGTTAAATTAATTGTTCTGTATTCTTCATATTTTTCTGCTCCTTCTTTCTTTGATGTCATGACTATAACATACTTTTTGAAGTCTGACGAAACTTACCCTGTTTCGTAAATATTACACACCAGTATGTATAACCTTTGCATTGCTTCTTCACCTACACTGAACAGTAATTCTGTAGGTATTCCGTCTATTTTTTTAGGTAAAAACATTAAATTTATCCCTTAATTTGGGTTCTAAAAAATTATAATCTGGCTTGATTTTGGGTGCAGAAACAAGAGGAATTTTTACCAGTCGAGATTCACTGACGAAGCGTTTCCAAATATATATTTATACAAATTTTATTTTTTATTTTCTCTAGTACAACGTGTACTAAAAGTATATTATTATTACGTTCTTTGTGAGTCATTTTGTATATAAAGTGCTATTTATCGATGAGTTAAAAAAATTCATTTTTAATATAAACTATGCTTTATTTTCAGATTTTTTTATTTATTTTAAATATTAATTTTAATAAAAAATAATTTTCTAAATATGTTTTAATAGAATCGTACATATTGAAAGTGTTGAATAATTCACCTTAGAATCTCAATTTACTGTAAGTTTTAAAATTGATTCAGTAATTCAAATAAACTTTGCTTTGTTATTTCTGTTTCATATAACCATCATCTTCCGTCTAACTTTGTTCTTAATTCCTTTTAAGTATTTATTTTCGTCTTTCCGTTTTCTACCTTTAATTTATTTTTCTTATCCGTTCCTCTATATATATTTTTCCTCATCTATCCTTTTCGTAATCCATCCATTATTTTCATTCATCTCAGTAATCCTTTTGCACGCTACCTCAATTTTTTTCTTTTACTATCTTTTTGTAGGAATAAATTTTAATCTCTGTTACTTGTAATTATCTATCAATGTCCTTTAATTTCCTTTTCCTATATATTTATTTCATCCCATCTCATTAATTAACTTTACTTTGTGTTACCTTCTCTTTTTAAAGCAATCCCTTTTTGAAATCGTATCGGTGTTAAAAAAAAAAAAAAAAATTATTTTTCTTTTTTTGTAATATAAATTTCAGATTCATCGTTATAAATATAAACAAGATTTAAAGTTATTATCAGACAACAGAGTTCATAATATTATATTTTCTTTATTAACATTTATATTAATGTTCATGAAACGCTTTAAATATATATATATATATACGGCCTCTCACCACTCATTTTTAACTGCGCCCTCGAATTTGTCATGAGAAAATGGTATGAAATAAATCCCAAAAATATAAAAATGGGTACTAAGAAAAACTCCATCGCACAAAATGGCCTGGGATTTGCAGATGACCTCGCTCTTTTACCGAATAATATTCAAGAAGCCAAAACACAAATCATGAACCTTCAAAACCTAGCACAAAAAATAGGGCCTCATATCTCTTTCGAAAAAACTGAACAAATGGCTATAGATCGTCTGGTAATAGAGCACATTACGGTAAACAATCAGAAAATTAAAATAGTAAAACAATTTAAATATCTAGGGGAAATAATAACTTAAATGAAAAAGCGACATGGCAAAACAGGACAAATAAAATGATTAAATCCCAAAAATTAACTTGGTCAACATATAACAAAAAAAGCCTTTCGACTAAAACAAAACTTAAACATTATAAAACTGCAGTTCAGCCAGAAGTCACCTACGGAAGCGAGACCCTTTTCAAAATCACTCACAAAATCCAAATTGATAAAATTCTGAAAATAGAGAGGAGAACTGCCAGAACGTGTATCAATAAAATACACCAAAAAGAAGGACTACGGTGGATTGTGCCAAATAAGGTGGTGTATCGAGAAATAGAGCCTGTTGCTGATACTATGAGGAAAAAAAGAATCTCTTTCTTTGGTCATCTCATAAGGACACCGGAAACAAGACTGTCAAGAAATATCATTGAAAAGCTCTGGTTCCAAAAACTAGAAGTAAGATGGATCAAAGAAATTACAGAAGATATAAAAGAATTGGAAATTTCCCTGACTGACCTACAGAATAAAACTGGAAAAATTACAAAGCTAAAAGACAAAAACATTAGATTTAAACAAAAGACAGACAAACGACAAAATACAACGAAGAAGGTATTTACGGATGAAGAAAAGAAAGCAAGATCTGAACGGATGAAGAAATACTGGGCAGCTCGGAAGAGTAAAATAACACGCTTTTATCAGAAAAGATCCAACTAAAATTGACTTAAGTGGTCCCATGTTGGCCGTAAAAGCATAATAACAATAATATATACTTTTTTTTTCATTATTTATGAATTTTAATAATTTATAAATTTAAGCTAAGCGGGACGCACACGCAGACAGACACACTTACAAATGTCGCTTAGTAGGATAAAAAGCATATATCCAAATTACTTCGTTTGCGAATTACGGCTATTGAAATGATTCGCTATTCCGGTGAAATAAGGTCGTAATAAAATATAAATAAATGTTTCAATTAAAAAAAAAAAGAAACAATGTGCTAGTTATAATTTTTTAATAAAAATTTTCAATTAGAGAAGAAACTAATATTAAAATTATTACATTATACATTACTAGCTCGCCGTCGCAGCATCGCTCGAGCTATATGGTTACTTGAATTTCCAAGTACCGGTGAATCTTTTAATTTTATGTTTATTAATCAAGTAACCGGAGGCAGGTGGATTCAGTTACACATACAGTAAAGGTGGCACTGGCTGTGGTGGTTGAACCACGGCGTCCTGTATCTTTGCACCCGTTTAAAAATTCGGAATAATAAAACGGGTTTTAAATACAGGGTTATCATAAAAGAATGGTGCGGTTTTGAATATGGTATAAATTAAAACAGAATTACTTACAGTTTATGTTTTTTATTTTTCAAATTTGTCGTCTTAAATTTTTTTTACATAATTAATAAATAAGAGATATGTGCGCCCTTAGTCGCTCGACAAATGTCCAAACGATACTCAACTTCTTTCCAAACATTAGTTAACATTTCTTCGTTAACGGTTGTCATAGCTTCATTAATCTTGTATTTTAAGCGGTTTAGGTCGCGAATTTTTTGTGTATAAACAACGATTTTGATGTACCCCCACAAGAAAAAATCGCAAGGTGTCAGGTCTGGACTCCTTGGAGGACTTGCCGGCCTATCCATCGATCTCCAAATTTTTCGTTCAAAGCGTCCGTGACCGATGCATTGAAGTGCGGGGGAGCACTTAAAGTCGAGGAATGTTTTCGAGTTCATCTGGCTGAGGAAAGGAATAATCGGTTAACATGTCAAGATACACAACTCCATTAACTGTTTTTTCAGCAAAGAAGAAAGGCCCTATTACACGATTTTTCATCACACCACACCAAACATTAACTTTAGGCTAATCACGTTGTTTCTCAATAATTGCGTGTGGGTTTTCAGAGCCCCATATTCGTGAATTGTGTCTGTTTAAGCATCCATTCACATGGAATATAGCTTCGTCTGTAAATATTATATCGTCTAAAAATGATTCGTTTTCACTTATTCTGTCCGACATTTCAGCAGCGAAATTGTAACGTTTTACACCATCATCGGGTTTCAATTCCTCCGGTATCTGGATTTTATAAGCGTGTAATTTCAGTTTTGTATGTAAAACTTTGTGAACTGTTGATTTTGGAATACCTAATTCGACGCTTCGACGGGGAATGGACTTCCCAGGACTTCTAATTGCTGATCGTCTAATTAGTTCAACCGTTTCGTCTGGTACACTTGGTCTGTCGGTTGATTTTTGTCTCTTAACTGATCCAGTTTCTACGAACTGTTTGAACCAACGTGTTATGTTATTTTTGTGTGGGGGATCTCTTCCGAATTCACATCGAAACGCACGTTGAACTAAAATTACGGATTTTAATTCAGCCATCAATAAAACACAATTTGCTTTGTCTTTATTCGAGAACATAGTAACTCACTAAACTCACCGCAACAACAATACAAGAACTGATGTTGTGGTTACAACTGCTGATAAACTAACTTTTGGGTTGGAGGCTTTCAGGGATAAAATATAACATCTAGAACTGCAGTTATGAAAAAGTCCAAAAGACAAATCTTTTGGATTTTGGGCTCTTTTGGACCCTCTTGGTCCAGGCGATTGCAATCAACAGGAGAGGTGCACAACTAGATGTTACAACAGTCCTAAATCCAAAATTTCCTACGGCTAACTGTTTTTGAGTTATGCGAGATACATACGTACAGATGTCATGCCGAAACTGGTCAAAATGGACATTTCCGTTGAAATGTGAAAACCGAAATTTTTCGCGAAAAACTTCACTCTTTAATTCCTTTACTTTGTACAAGGAAGTAAAAGAGTATCAATAAATAGTCTAAAACAGTTGTTCCCAAAATTTTTCGAGTCGCGGCGCTTTTGTCAAATAAAATTATTCCATGGCGCCCTACCATAAGTTAAACTATGACTACTCGTAAGTAAGAGATGAAAATAAATAAAACTCGTGTATCTTCATTATTTTTTTATTTTATTAACACTAAATAAATCTCTTGGTTCAATTAATTATAAAGCTTTTACAATATTTCGCGGTGCATCTATGAAGAGGCGAGACTCCCTGGGGCGCCGCGTCGAAGAGTTTGAGAATCACTGGGTTAGAACATCAATATAATATTGTCTATAATTTAATAGTAAGTTCATTATCAAATTTAATTTAAATTTAATGGCGCTGTCTATATCGATTATCATGGTGTATATCAATAATCGATTATGTCAATATCGATTTTTTTCAGAAAAATATTATGTGATTATTAAATTTAATCGTCATTTTTTATATAATATCTATCAGTTTGTATTATCATCGTAATATATGAAGTTGTGCACTGCCCCTGGTGCACAACTAGATGACTGTTTTACATAAATCCAAAATTTTAATATTCTACGACTAGTCGTTTATGAGTTATGCGAGATACATACGTATGTATGCATAGAGGTCACCCTAAAACTAAAAGAAATGGATTCAGGGAGGATCAAAATGGATATTTCCGTTGAAATGTGAAAACCGAAATTTTACTCGATCCCAATACTTCCTTTACTTCGTACAAGGAAATAAAAACAGTGATTTTTACTCTAATTTATTGGTTTTTACCCAACAATTCTCAAAAACTACTGCAGATACGGTTCTTAGAACTATTTTATTTGATTTTTCAGGTCAATAACCATAAAAAATCACTAATTCTGTTCATTAATTAACGTCCTGAAAATTTCAGAACAACCTCATTCCATAGTGGTAACTGAAATCCGAGCGAAATCTTTCACTAGTCATAACTGGCAAACAACGGTCGTTTAGGTCCAGCCGTTTAATGGAACTATGTGGACCGAAGCGATTAAAACGCTTGAATTTAAAACGAAGCGTTTTAGAACATATATTATATGTACTTTTTTAATTATTATTACGAATTGAATAGGTTATAAAAATTCCAGGAGAACCTCGTGATACATTTTGTATATATTTATTTATTTAAAAGACTTTTGTCAATACTTTTGTGTCTCGTAAATTTCCAAAACTACTAGATAAATTTTATTGAAATTTATTTATACCGTAGTAGTGTATCTGAAGTTATGTATCTGAAAATCTGATGAAATTTTGTTGAATCGTTCTGGAGTTACGTTTCATTTAAGATTGAAAAAAAATTGAGCAGATTGAGTTAAAAGCCTGGTTCGTTATGATGGTGAAAGCTGAAATATGGAAACAAAATAAGAAGTCGATCTTTTTTGCGTAGAACTGCGTAAGATATTTTATTAATGATGTAAGCCTAAAAAAACAAATTTAATCATTTTTTATACTTCCTCCTTTTTCGTTAATATAGCTAAACGGATCCAGTAATTTAATGGGACTATATGGTAACGGTCCTGTAATAGTTCGATTATCCGGAATCTACTTAACAAAAAAGATATCTTTTTTGTTTATTACTTAATAATTTTTAATTTTTTTAAAAATATCTATGTACAACCTTGCTGTACATAAATATAAATTATAACCTCAACGTAAAAGGATTTGATATTTAATATTTTCTTCTAAGTAAAATGGTAGATATTCATTCATATTGAAATCTTTTTCATCTCTGTTATAAATATAATGCATTAGAAAATCAAGCAAATGTACTTTCTCAATTCATCTCACGTAGAAAAAAACTCGGTATAGAAAAAATTTACATTTATTTTTGTTATTATTGTTATTATTATTATTATTAATTTATTAAAAAATCAATGACTGTTTGATTTGACGTAAAAAATTAAATTTTTTAATTTCAAATTGATAAATATTTAATTTTATGACTTTTTTGAAATTAATTTTAAATATTTTTTATTCAATATCCTAAGTAAAATGTCATTTCTACGAGATATTAAAGGGAATGTAGAGTATACTTACTTTAATATGATTTTAATATTTTTTATTGAATAAAATATAAATGTGTGTCTCTCTCTCTATCTCTCTCTCTCTCACTCTCGCTCTCTCTCTCTCTCTCTCTCTCTCTCTCTCTCGCTCTCTCTCTCTCTCTCTCTCTCTCTCTCTCTCTCTCTCTCTCTCTCTCTCTCTCTCTCTCTCTCTCTCTCTCTCTCTCTGTGTGTGTATGTGTGTGTGTGTGTGTGTGTGTGTGTGTGTGTGTGTGTGTGTGTGTGTGTGTGTGTGTGTGTGTGTGTGTGTGTGTGTGTGTGTGTGTGTGTGTGTGTGTGTATGACTTGAATTTAATGTGAAATTATCCAAATACAAAACCACCTCTTAGTATTATTTGATTACCAATAAAAAGAGGTCAAATTTTATTTTCACGACGAATTTAGCTAGAATAAATTTATTAAAGGGAAAGTATGGTGATATTTTCGAAAACAAGGTATTGAGTTTTGTTTGCAAATCTTTAGGTTTTAGGATCTAACTAGTTTATCTAGAGTGGCGTTTTTCAACCTGGGGGGTTGTGGGGATATGAAAGAGGGATCTCAAAATTAGCGTAAAACTTTACATATAACCAATAATGAAATCATTTTATAAGAAAAAAAAATATTATAAACACTAGCTTCTCTGGTCTACCGTAGGCATGCCCTTCAAACTGGGTCCTTCAAATAGTAGTAGTCCTGGCAGGCGATGTCTCGGAATGAAATTATTAATTGTCCAAAATTAATTAATTCTTCATCATAAGAACTAAAATACACTTTACTGGTTCTTATTGCCCAGTGTGTACAATTTGTATCATCGATTTTCGGTTATTAGTCATTTATCTTCTGATTAATTTCGGTGATAATAATAATTAGTATTTCTGATTTCATATACTTAGTAAAAAAAAATTTTGTAACCAAAAAAATATATATACTTCTTAAAGAAAAGATATTTAACGATATTAGAATACGAATTCTCTTAAAAGAAAAACTACACATAATTCAGTCAAGAGTACTCCGTAAAGGGCTGTAAATAGAACTATAAAAATATATTACAATTTAAAAAAATTAAATATAATATAATAATAGAAAAATAATATCACATCAATATTAATAATAAAAAAGTGTTAGCAGTCCCTTTTTTAAATTAAAATGAATATTCGATGAAATCAAAAAAGGATGATGAAAGATGGTTAGAAAAAACAGTTTTCCAGTTGTATCACGGTTAATTTGAGTAATTAATTAATTTTTGGTTATAGTTCATTATTTTATGAAGAAAAACAATCAAATAGGTAAAAAATATATATATCTTCGATAACGTAGACTGGAATAAAATGTTCAGTATTTTAAAAAAATTAGGGTTCAAATACAGAGATAGAAGAACAATTGCTAACATGTACAGGAACCAAACAGCAACAGTAACAATTGAAGAACATAAGAAAGAAGCCGTAATAAGAAAGGGAGTCCGACAAGGATGTTCCCTATCTCCGTTACTTTTTAATCTTTACATGGAACTAGCAGTTAATGATGTTAAAGAACAATTTAGATTCGGAGTAACAGTACAAGGTGAAAGGATAAAGATGCTAAGATTTGCTGATGATATAGTAATTCTAGCCGAGAGTAAATGGATTTAGAAGAAACAATGAACGGCATAGATGAAGTCCTACGCAAGAACTATCGCATGAAAATAAACAAGAACAAAACAATAGTAATGAAATGTAGTAGAAATAACAAAGATGGACCACTGAATGTGAAAATAGGAAGAGAAAAGATTATGGAGGTAGAAGAATTTTGTTATTTGGGAAGTAGAATTACTAAATATGGACGAAGCAGGAGCGATATAAAATGCCGAATAGCACAAGCGAAACGAGTCTTCAGTAAGAAATATAATTTGTTTACATCAAAAATTAATTTAAATGTCAGGAAAAGATTTTTGAAAGTATATGTTTGGAGCGTCGCTTTATATGGAAGTGAAACTTGGACAATCGGAGTATCTGAGAAGAAAAGATTAGAAGCTTTTGAAATTCGGTGCTGTAGGAGAATATTAAAAATCAGATGGGTGGATAAAGTGACAAATGAAGAGGTATTGCGGCAAATAGATGAAGAAAGAAGCATTTGGACAGACTTATAGGCCACATACTAAGGCATCCTGGAATAGTCGCTTTAATATTGGAAGGACAGGTAGAAGGAAAAAATTGTGTAGGCAGGCCACGTTTGGAATACGTAAAACAAATTATTAGGGATGTAGGATGTAGAGGGTATACTGAAATGAAACGACTAGCACTAGATAGGGAATCTTGGAGAGCTGCATCAAAAAAAAAATATATATATTTGGCATATATATCGATATTCATGCGATATATCGATATATAATAATATAACAAGTATACACCTGACCACTACAAGACATGTACTAACGAATCGGGATTTTCCGCTAGTGATCGGTAAATTACGGTGTCTCTTATATGAACACATTACTTATTGTACGGAATGACATCACTCGGACTGTTGGTGTTTGATGTGCTAACTTAAGGGGGACGGAATGTTAGATCTACTCCCATTCATTAGTTACATGACTTGGCTAATATTTCTCCGCAAGATCTGAGAAGGAAACCGGCTAAATTAGACTTGCTCAAGAAGATCAATTCTCATAAGAACTCTCCTTTGTACAATACTCTACAAGATCTACCAACAACTCGGCTGTCACCCAAACCGTCCTGGGCTGATTTAGAAAGTATCAAGTCTGTTGATGTGGCCTTCAAGTGGCGACAACGCTGAAATGAGTGTCCACTCAATAATGCTTATCTGGTTCAAGGTCAAACAAAGAAAGTTGAGGGTTTCCAACTACCGCGTTTGGACGGGTCAAGGGAAGTGTGGTTACACCTTGAAGAGACGGGCTTTCCGCTCATCTGCTGACTACGTTTACGGAACGGAGTAGCAGACAATAGAACATATTGTTTTGGAGTGCCCACTGCGAGCGTTTGACGGTGATCTGAGGTCCCTACATCAAGTGATTCCGAGTGCTCTGTGTACTTTTAAATACTTTAAATACTTTTGTGTACTTGTAAAACCATACTATATATATATATATGTATATATACAGGGTGTCCCATATAAAACGCAACCCAACCTTAAATTGGTAGGTATTGAAATAATAAAAAGGCATGTGTAAATCTAAATGTAATTTTTATTATTACCATCCAGTACCTTATATTTAGAGTAAATTTTGGAAGTGACCGCCATTTTCTTGAATACAAGCTTCAATTCTTTTTACTGGCTGGATATTTAATACAGCTTGTTTAATATTGAATTTCATTTGTTCAAGTGTTCGTGGTTTGTTGCTGTAGGCTTTTTCTTTGAGGTAACCCCATAGAAAAAAATTTCGCACCGTCATGTTGTAGAAAGCAGTATCTGTCTTCCTCTTCCAAGAGTGCGATGTACTGAAATAAAATATCCTGATATCGTTCTGCATTAATGGTGTACTCGAAAAAAATAGGACCGATTATTTTCTTCCACGATATCGCGCACCACACGCCCGACTTCTGCGGGTGTAATTGATTTTCGTGATAAACGTGGGGATTTTCAGCGCTCCGATTTCTACTGTTTTGGCTGTTTACGTAGCCATCCAAATAAAACCGTGCTTCATCTGTGAAAAATAACGAATCCATAACATTAATTTCCTCACCCAGAAATCGACGGAACCGTTGACAATATTGTAGCCGTTTTTCTTTGTCGGGCTCAAGAAGTCGATGAACCGTTTGAATGCGATGAGGTCGTAATTGTAATCGTTTGGTAGCCCGATTAACAGTTGATTTAGAAAATTAATTTCAGCTATTTATTTGGCGAGGCGAGTAATCGGTCTTTGATTTCAGTGACTGTATCTGTATTCAACACTGACGTAGATCTTTTGTGTTCCTTGTTATTAACAAAACCAATCTCTCTAAATTTTGCAACTAACCTTAATACTGATGTTTTGTTAGGAGCTGGTTTATCCGGGTACTTATGGCGAAACAAATCTTGCACTGCAACCGCTGATTTCGTACTGAAGTACGACTCGACAATGAAAACACGTTCGTCTAGCGAAAACACCATCTTGTCTCTAGCAATATACTGAACGTTATGATTGCATTGTTGTTACTATCGGTAGTGTTCTACTGCGTCGCCGCGATGTTCAAATGTTGGTCGAGTCCATTTCAGTAACGAGTAGGGGAGTAAGCTTGACTTTTAAAATTTCATGGTTGAGTGATTGATGGGTTGCGTTTTATATGGGACATCCTGTATAAGGAACGGGCACATACAAATGCCCTTTAGTAGGGTAGGAATTTACTTATTTATAAGTATACATATAAAGAAAATAAATTAATGAGATGAACGCGTTTATTTTTCACTTAAAAGTTTTCCATGTGTGGATCTATGTTTGAAACTTAGAAAAGCAAATTTTTTTTCATTTGATAAAATACGATTCCTATATTTATTTTTTAGCCTAACCTCAAATGAAAAACCCTTTTCATAAAGCTAAGACGTGGCAAAAGGGATTAATATTTACAATGGTCCTTTGACTAAATTTCAGATACATTTTGATGAGCAAGCCAAAACGTATCTAAATCTTCAGATTTGAATTGTATTTGTAACATTTTATTGGCAGATATTTCAATGAGCTTGTCGTGAAGCTCAACCGGTAACTTAGCATTTGCAACTAAGTTTTCAATTGCAATACCCATTTCTTCAAGAAATCTATTTTATCTTCCAGGAAATACTCCGCCAACTGAATTTTTCGGTCACGTAAATAGCGTTTATATAGCATTTTCATGCTATCTAAACTGCGGTGAATAATAACATCTTTTTCATCCAAATTTTTCTCGATATAATCGGAAGTGAGTGGAAACATATCAAACTTTTGCTTCGAAGGCGAATAATCCAGATATGAAGATTTTTTATAAATGCATGAACTTTGCCTATCATTAATAATTATCACATCTTTGTAAATTCAGGGCGAGTTTGAAGCCTACCTGCATCGATTTTGCAGGAGAGCGTCTCCTCTATGCAGGTACTGCGATCTTGAAGGTACTGTTGAGCACACCAACGTCTGTGACGTTGGTCAGCCACCATCTTGTCTGACGTGGTCAGACAAGATGTGGGGTTAAGCTGGATTTCTCTGTAAGAAATAGTTCCCTACATGTTGATAGGAAGAGCGGAATGGGACAAGGTAGTACACCTAGCAACAAGTATCCTGAAAACTAAAGTGAGAGAAGCTAGAGAATTGGATAGAGCCTGATTCAGAATCCAGATCAGTAAGAGGACTGAAGATCAGCCAGCAAGGAATCAGAGTTGCATATTAAAGACCTGACATTCAGACGAAGAAAGTGACTTGAGGATGAAGGGATGAAGGACAGCCCCCTGCGGAGCTGTCGTGCGTCTGCATTGGTGCGGATGGACGACGGTGATGAAGCACGGGGACTCTGGACTTCTGGACCCTAACGGCACCTCCTCCTGGGCATGCACAATGTTTAAACTACAGGACCGGCCCCGGAGGTGGAGAAACGGTGAGATAGGAGTTTTAGTCAGTAGGGCGCGGGCATCCATAGGCTCTATATAACATCTAGCCGAACCCGTACGAGTTGGACACTCCCCCCATTTATGGGGAGTGCGTAAATAGCATTTCTCAGACTCATCTATAACAAAAAAAAAAAGTAAGCCAACAGCAACATATACCAATTATTCTGTAAAAAAACATTGAGACTGGCCTTTATCCTGTAAAAATATTATAAATTCATCTTGCAATTCCAATAATCAGGCGAACTCCACCGTGATAACAATCTGAGTTCTTTATGGAAAAGAAGAATTTTTTTTTGTTTTGTGTCCCATTTTGAAGCATAATTTAGCAAACAGCCGTAGATAAATAGT
Source organism: Lycorma delicatula (assembly GCF_047948215.1). Classification (NCBI taxonomy): domain Eukaryota; kingdom Metazoa; phylum Arthropoda; class Insecta; order Hemiptera; family Fulgoridae; genus Lycorma; species Lycorma delicatula. Next base: position 33,349,032 of record NC_134467.1, on the reverse strand, counting down.
TTTATCTAGAATTCATTTCGTTGGTGTTGGATGGTCGCGAAATATTCGTTATATATATATAGAATGTTTCACGAAGAAACGGAAAGAATTTTAGGAAGAGTTCTACCAGTGAAAGTAATAAAAAAAGTTATATAAACATGGATTCGTAATCGCTTCGACAGTTGGAAAAAAAATTCCCAATGATTCCTTGTAAGGAGTGAAATAAAGCGGTACTGAAATTTTATCAACACAAATTAAGGGATAAGTTTGATGGTTTCTTATGGTTTTTTGACCTGGAAAATTGAATAAAACAGGTTTTAGAATCATATATGCAGTGAAAATTGTGGTGAAAATCCCGTTTTTTTATGTTTTACGTAAAATAATTTTGTTACATCGACAATAAATACGTAAAATTTTTAGAAAAAACTTGTAGAGAATTTAATTCTGAACAATATGATGTAAATAAAGTCAAATAAAAAACAAAAACAAGTTAAAAAAATGAATTTTATTTTCAGCAAAATATCCGAAACGTGGCTGAAAAAATGCATTAATTTTTAAACAGAAAGAATAATACCTTTAACATCCGAGAATATATAGAAATAAAATTACAGTTTTATTCAATTTGTCAGGTCAAACCTTAAGTAACCCACAAGCTTACATCTTAATTTGAGTTCCTGGAATTTAAGAATGGCTTTATTTCACTCTTTGCCCAGGAATCGTGCGAAATGTTTCACCAGCCGTAACTCGCTAACGAAGCGTTTCCGGATCCATATTCATATAAACTTTTTTCATTGTTTTTACTGTTAGAACTCGTTCTGAAATTCTTTCCGTTTCTTCGTGAAACACTGCGCATATATTTTTTTTCTACTTTTGGGGGAGTTATCTGGCTAAAAAGGTTGAGAATCGCTGGTCTAGAGAATTAACTTTAATGTGCATGAAATTATATGAACCATTAATAATTTTAATTGGTCCGTTAATTGGTTTGGTTTATACTAAGTTGATATTACATTGGATGTATATATATATATATATATATATATATACATACACACACGCGCACGCGCGCGCGTATATATATGTATTTAAAACAGATGTAGAAATTCTTGGTGGAAATGTTTAGTCAAGTTTAGTTATGCTAAAAGCGAACGACGGACATCGTATCGTGTGTATAGAATAATTCATAATACCTCCCCTCTACTATTATATATATATATATATATATATCACCCTCATACTACTCTGATTTCGTTGGCTCTCTAAAGGACGTATTCCTTTTGATCAGCCTTTTACAGTACTACAAACATATTACATATTAAAGTTATCTTCAATCACATACCTATTATAAGATATAAACTAATATCCTTTAATGAAACTTCCTCTCCTTCCCCTTTAAACACTCTCTCTCTCTTCTCATCACTATTTATGAAATTTTTTCTGTCCCTCCCCATTTTCCCTATTTTCTTTTAAATAAATATAAATATGTGAGCATTTTCTCATATAAGGAAACAATTCTAACGCGATAAAAAAGGTAATATTTAACTAAGAATCAATTTCAATTTTTTTTTTTCATTCATAGGAATATTTTGGGAAATTATTATCCCATTGGTAAAACTGAATAATTTTACTTCCTTCTACTACAAGGAAGTACAAGGAAATCCATTACAAGGATTTTTACTTCCTTGTAAAGGAAGTATTGTAATCGTGAAAAATTTCAGATTTCAATGGATTTCAATCCATTTTGACCATTCCTGAATTCATTTTGACTAGTTTCGGCGTGACGTCTATACCTACGTATTTGTCTCGCACAATTCAAAAACTATTAGTTAAAAAATGTTGAAATTTTTATTTAGGACTATTGTTACGTCTAGTTGGGTACCTCCCTTTTTGATTGCAACCGACTGGGCCAAAAATGTGTCTACAGTCAAACCTCTAAATAAATTTTGATTTTGAGCTTTTACGTAACTGCAGTAATAAGGCCTCGTTGAGAGCTTCTGAACGATATATTAAAAGTGGTACTTATTTTCATTGGTTCCAGAGTTATAACCAAATAAATATTTAATTAATGAAATATTTGGATCTTACAAGGGGAAGGATTATAGTTTTTTAACCATTTTTTTTTTTTTTTATTTAAATATATTAAGTTATTAACTTCTGATTGTAAAAAAAAATTATAATTCAATTAAAATAACAAAAGAAAAAGTTATTAGTAAAATAGAATTTTATATACATTTCATTTCAAAAAATATGTATATGTAACTTAATAGGCGTACAAGAAATTCATGTGGTGTCCACATCAGATTTTTTTTTTGTCTACAGCTATGATCATTATCTCTCGGTGGAGATTGCTGAAAGATGCCATGCCTGACCGGGATTCGAACTCGGGATCTTCGCTTGTAATGCCGAGAACGTATTAGCAATGAATACAGGAAGGTTTGATTAATATTTTACTTCTAATTTTTTTATTAAAAATTCAATATACCTACCTATAAAGAGTAATGTTTGATTGTAATGTGTTCAAGTCTTAGAGGGTCGTTCATGATCTGGTAAATTCAATTATAAACAGGTATGAATAACTGATTCATTCATATACAGTACAGTTATTGTACAAGAGGAATCCTCTAGATACATTTTCAATATAAAAAAATTATTTTCATTAATAATTATTTATTTAATCTACAGATTTTTTTTTAATTTCTATATATATATATATATATATATATATATATTCTTTTATTACTTTTCATTACTTTTTTTAATCACTCTATACTACATATAATTTATTTTTTCATATATTCAATGAAAGAAAGTATATTAAGGGCTTTTGTAATATACAAGACGTAGTTGAGTAACACAAGAGTCATTGAAAAAAGTATTCAACGTTTTTTTCATGTAACTTTTTTATACCAAAAGTTTTGTGAAAGGAGAAGTGGTTTTTTTCTACATTATTGAGCATTTTATATTAAAAGAAAGGGTTATATATGAAGTGAAATTCGTATAATACATGTACGTAAATGAATTTTTATATATAATACAATACTTCTCTTTGACAACTAGAAAAAAATGATATATTAATTTCTGTTTTCTTTTTTATATATATATATATATATATATATATATATATATATATATATATATATATATATATGTATATAAATATCAATATTGTTATTTAATTAATTTGTTTTTGTAATATTCTAATATTATTAACAATTAATTAGACATACGTCATTGAAAGATGCGTTTATTATATAGATGCGTTTATTATATATATATATATATATATATATATATATATATATATACAGGGTGTCCCATATAAAACGCAACCCATCAATCACTCATCCATGATATTTCAAAAGTCAAGCTTACTCCCCTACTCGTTACTGAAATGGACTCGTCCAACATCTTAACATCGCGGTGACGCAGTAGAACACTACCGTTAGTAACAACAATGCAATCATAACGTTCAGTGTATTGCTAGAGACAAGATGGTGTTTTCGCTAGATAAACGTGTGTTTTCATTGTCGAGTCGTACTTCAGTACGAAATGAGTGGTTGCAGTGCAAGATTTGTTTCGCCATTAAGTACCCAGATAAACCAGCTCCTAACAAAACATCAGTATTAAGGTTAGTCACAAAATTTAGAGAGACCGGTTCTGTTAATAACAAGGAACACAAAAGATCTGCGTCAGTGTTGAATACAGGTACTGTCACTGAAAATAAAGTCACTGAAATCAAAGACCGATTACTCGCCGCGTCAAATAAATCGATCAGACGTTTGTCTGCTGAAATTAATTTGTCTAAATCAACCGTTCATCGGGCGACCAAACGATTACAATTACGACCTTATCGCATTCAAACGGTTCATCAACGTCTTGAGCCCGACAAAGAAAAACTGCTGCAACGGCTAAAACGGCTTGTCAACGGTTCCGTCAATTTCTGCGTGAGGTAATTAGTGTTGTGGATTCATTATTTCTCACAGATGAAGTACGATTTCATTTGGATAGCTACGTAAACAGCCAAAACAGTAGAATTTGGAGCGCTGAAAATCTCCACGTTTATCACGAAAAACATATACACCTGCAGAAGTTGGGCGTGTGGTGCGCGATATCGCGGAAGAAAATAATCGATCCTATTTTTTTCGAGTACACCATTAATGCAGAACGATATCAGGATATTTTCTTTCAGTTCATCGCACTCGTGGAAGAGTAAAACAGATACTACTGGCTACAACATGTCGGTGCGACATCGCACTACGCAGGTTCAACTTCTGATTTCGTCGAGGAATTCTTTGGTAATCGTGTCGGTCGAGGCTTGTGGCCACCAAGAACTCCAGATTTGACTGCGGTGGATTTTTTTCTTCGGAGTTACCTCAAAAAAAAAGCTTACAGCAAGAAACCACGAACACTTGAACGATTGAAAGTCAATATTGAACAAGCTGTATTAAATATCCAGCTACAAACATTGAAAAAAGTTGTAAGAAACTCTGTAAAAAGAATTGAAGCTTGTATTCAAGAAGATGGCGGCCACTTCCAACATTTACTCTAAATATAAGGTAATCGATGGTAATAATTAAAATTACATTTACATTTACACATGCCTTTTTAGAATTTCAATACCTACCAATATAAGGTTGGGTTGCGTTTTATATGGGACATCCTGTAGTTTAGTTATGGGTAAAATATTTTTTGTAATTTTGTGTCATAATTATTAGGTCTATTATTGTGAGTAAATTATGAATAAATTTGATAGTAATTTACAATATTAGAATTAACAATAAATAAAAAAACTTAATTTTTAATATAACGTAAAGTTTAGGACATAAAAACCAACACAAAATTACAACATCAATTTTCTCCCATAACTCGGCTATTTGACAACCGATTTTCAAAATAAAATGTCATTTTGTTCAAAATAAATGGCTTTATATTTTATTAAATAATATAAATTTTGATAAAACTAATTATGGAGATATAACACCAGGAGGCCGCCATGGAGGGCCGCCATTTTGTAATTCGCGAAGATATTTAATTCCTGATATTTTGGTAATTTTTAAACTTTATTACCTAGATGGTAACCAAATATTTTTTTTTTTGTCTTCAGTCATTTGACTGGTTTGATGCAGCTCTCCAAGATTCCCTATCTAGTACTAGTCGTTTCATTTCAGTATACCCTCTACATCCTACATCCCTAACAATTTGTTTTACATATTCCAAACGTGGCCTGCCTACACAATTTTTTCCTTCTACCTGTCCTTCCAATATTAAAGCGACTATTCCAGGATGCCTTAGTATGTGGCCTATAAGCCTGTCTCTTCTTTTAACTATGTTTTTCCAAATGCTTCTTTCTTCATCTATTTGCCGCAATATCTCTTCATTTGTCACTTTATCCACCCATCTGATTTTTAACATTCTCCTATAGCACCGCATTTCAAAAGCTTCTTTTCTTCTCAGATACTCCGATCGTTCAAGTTTCACTTCCATATAAAGCGACACCAAATATTAATGTAATTATAGTGACAGAAATTTAAGAAAACCTAAAAAAATTGAAGTAATTATAACAGAAAGATAATATTAAAAGATGAAAATAAAAGGTTCCAAGGAGCACCCAAACGCAAATACAACAGACCTTGAACTTTTTGAAGAACGAAGAAAAGAGTTATCAGAAATAATGAATAGGTACTGAACAGATAGAAAAACAGAAAAAACTGCAGATAAATAAATGAAATAACATTTCCAAGGTGAACTATTCCAAAAAAAAAATTACTAATAAATTTTGAATTAATTAACACATCTGAAATACAAAAGAGATTTCGTATTTGAATTAGAATTATTAAAAAGGAGAAAGTTTCAAAAAGTTTTGCCTATTTTATGTTAACAGTTCTTGATCAAAACCACAGTTTTGTTTAAATACGCTTACAAAACGTAAAGGAATAAAGATTTTGGAAAATAACAATGCCAAAGGTATTTAATTTTTAAAAGTAAGATCATATTTTCTTTTGTATTAAATACAATAGAGATTTTGTGTTATAATCATAAACGTTTATCTCTTGTTTTGTTTGTTTAGAATTTTCGACTATATACCTTAAATGAATAGAAACCGTACAAATGTTAATTATTATTATATATTAAAATATTTTCGTATAAACTTCTCTGTATTATTAGAATATTTTAAATTATACAAAGTATTAAAATAAGTAAAAAATTTGGTACTTGTAATATATAATCATATCTTGTACAGAAAAGGTAAAAAGAGTAGGATTCATGATGCATAAATTTCCACAACTCTTACCGGGAAAAATTAACAAAAATAATACGGCCAAATGTTGAGTATTATTCGTTATAAAATGATATTATTTCAATTTAACCATTCGTTAAAGCTATTATACTTATTTTCTTTAAAAATAAGAAACACATTCTACCAGTAATTACAGTATTTTCTCTAATATACCGTATAATATAGGACGATCCCCCCATTTTTGAATTTAATATTCAGGAAAAAAGACCACAAAGTTATATCTTATAGACGGTTTACATACATATAACATAATTTAAATATTTATAATTTTATATTAACATATTTTTTCGTTTATTTAATTTATTTATTCTAGCTAAAGTGAGCGATAGTATTTAATTCGCGCGGATGTGGTAGTTTTAGTGGCGAAAATCGGCACTAAGTATACAAATATGATTTCGGAACTTATATAAAAAAACAATTTGGTTTATACGATCGGCTAACTGGTGTAGCCGCGAGGCTTAACATATCAGATAACGAATAAATCGAGCGATCGAGTTACTTTTTTACACTTTAAATATTATTAATTTATTTAATTCTCCCATCTGTAACGTCACAATATAAATGACGACAAGAACAGTTTTTATGGGACAGGGGTGCGATTTTGAATACTAGACGGATTTGAATACTAGATCGTGGATACCGGTATTCTTTGGTGGTTGGGTTTCAATTAACCACACATCTCAGGAATGGTCGAACTGAGAATGTACACTTGAGACTACACTTCATTTACACTCATACATATCATCCTCATTCATCCTCTGAAGAATTATCTAAACAGTAGTTACCGGAGGTTAAACAGGAAAAAGAGAGGGGTGCGATTTTGAAAATATTGTTATTTTTTAATTTTTAACAAATGCTTAAAAAAAAGTATGACCTTAATTAGGCGAAATCTAAAGATACTGAGGATGGACCTTGCTCTATCGCCTCACCCCCTTGACCTTTTAAGTTGAAGATTTAATGGTATATATAGAAGTAATTTGACCAAGTTTGATGAAAATCAGGCCAATAGTTCTAAAGATATAAGGTGATTTAGAGGCCAACACTGATCACACACACGTACATGCGTTCCGGGTCCTACAACTGTAGGTTGTTTCTGATGCATGGCGTACACACACAACTTAATTTTAAATATTTATCATTTATTTAATTATAATATTTTTTCGTATATTAAATTCTATAATTTTAATTGAAGTAACAATTTTTAACTAAGTACGGTAAGCGTGGGCGTATACCGTATTTAATTCGCGTGTGTATGACCCTACTAGCGATGACGGGGCACTAACTTACATACAACAAATTTCGCTTGTACGGTTGGCAGACAGGTGTAGCCGCGAGGTTTAACGCACCAGTTTAAGACCCAGCCAGACGGAATTACCTTTTTACACATAAATATTATTAATTTATTTAATTCTGCCGTTCACCTGTGACGTTACAACATAGTAGTAGTAGTAGTGTAGGCCATTTTTTTTGGGATCAGGGAGAAATTTTTCTAAAGGTCTTTTGGTAAATATTTTTATTTTTTAATTGTTAACAATTCCTAAGAAATATATTACCTAAATTCGACGAAATCTCGAGATACCGAAGGTAACCTTTCTCTACAACTTAACCCCGTTGACCTTTTAAGTTGAAAATTTGAAAGCATTACTCTCACATATATATAGAAATAATCTAATCAAGTTTGGTCCAGTAGTTCTGAAGATATATTTATTTAGAATCCAATACCGAATACACGCATATACGAACATTAAAATCCGGAAAATTTCCATACGGTCTTTTGAGTTTCCGGGTTTTTGGGTTAATTGTTTTGTTTTTTTTGGGCTCCTTAGGTGTCAAAAGGTCAAGATCCGGTAAAAACCGAATTTGCCCATAACATATAGACTTTTTATTATACAGAGTGATTCAAAAAACGGGAAATTTTAAAAAATTAAATAACGTTATGAAAAATATTTTTAGAAAATGAATTTTATTTCAAGTAATTGTACTTGTACAAATGTTGCCATTTTAGAATACATACATTTTAGTTTATTTTTTAAAGATGACGTCTTGAAGGTGACCTCCTCTTCTACGTAAACACTCACGAAGTCTCTTCGTTAATTTGTTCATGGTTTGACGTAACATCTCGACTGGAATTTCCGCAATTGCTACTCGGATCTTTGCCTTCAGTTATTCCGTTGTAGCAGATCTACTGTGGAACACTTTCTTTTAAGGTGACCCCCACAAAAAGTAATCGCAAGCTGAGAGATCAGGCGATCTGGGAGGCCATCTGTCACCGTTTCGTGAAATGACACGTCCAAACAATCGGCGTACAGCTGCCATCGATATTCGTGCAGTATGTGACGTTGCTCCGTCTTGTTGAAACCAGGCTGTGTTAAGAATCGGTGGAAATCTCTTTTGTTGTTCCACAACAAAGGTTTCAAGCACGGCTACGTATCGAGCCGACGTCACTGTAATCGCAAGACTGTTGTCATCCTCAAAAAAATAATGGTTTATAACACCGTAAGATGACATAGCACACCACACGGTCACTTTCTGGCTGTGCAACGGACGCTGGTGTAGCTGGATTTTCTTGCGCCCGGTATCTGAAATTTTGCTTGTTAACAAATCCGCTGAGGTGGAAATGCCCTTCGTCTGACATCCACAGTTCGTGAACAAACTCTTCGTTATCGTTTATCTTCTGAAGCATTACATTATAGAATTGTGTTCGCACAACTGCATCGTTTGGTTTCAGTTACTGGATGATCTGCAACTTGTATGGCCCAATGTTGTATGGTATTGCAAGTCCTTCACTAACATTCTTCGAACACTTGAACTGTGCGATTGTAAAGATGCTGAGAGACAACGGATTGGCCGATGTGGACTTCGTGTGACAGCATCTTGTAAAGCTTGAACATTCTGTGGTGTACGGACGGTTCGCTCACGGCCTAGAGGTTTCTTTTTCATTGCCGAACCGGTTTCCTCAAAATTAGATATCCGTGTTTTAATTGCACGTGCTGATGGAACACGGTCGTGCCGTCCCAGATTAAAAAGAGGGCGAAATTCTGTACGCGCTCCCTCCACACTGTCATTGTTTTTGTAAAACGCTTTGATAGCAAATGCACGTTGCGCACCACTCCAAGGATCCATGACAACTAAATGGCAGGTTAGGTTAGAGAGGCTGGAGCCACTTATCAAGTGGCACGAATCACCCACTGCTACCAACACAATTTTCAAAATATCCCGTTTCTTTGAATCATCCTGTACTATTACTTTAGTATATTTTCTCCGCAGATAATTCTTCAATGTCAACGAAAATAATTCATGTATATCTTTGTTTTTCTTCCAGAAGTTTTTCATGATTTGGAAATATTTAGATCTTTCTTCAATCCATTCTCCTCTATTGACTTTTGACTTATAGGAACTTTTAATTAAAATATGTTCTTTTTGTATTTTTTTTTCGATCTAGCCATTAATTTTCTCTAATATTGAATTTTTTGAGCTTTTCTTTAATCTGTTAAAAATAGCCACTTTGACCTTCATAATTCCAAAGTTAATTGAAAATCTGTTTGTTTAGCTTTAATTAGTTTATTCGGACTATGTCAATAGAATATTAGTTGTGGTTTTCTTATTGACACTTCCAGGTCTTCAAATTTATCGTATATCTCTTTATTTCATCTTAGTCTATGTATCTTTTTTGTGTTCTTCCTGGATCAAAAATTCTACTTTTTGTCTTTAGTAGATTTCCTATTCCAGTTATATTTGTAATTTCCATGTCGTAAAAGACGATTGATCTTACAACTGTACTATAATGCCTCACTCTTCATTTATACAATGATTCCTTTGTAAACTCGCCGGCCCGTCTAACTGAAACCTGGACTTTCAGGGCCCAGGCGAACCCCGGAGCCAACTCAGGGGCTTTTCGAGGCTTCCCAGGGCCACAGGACCTACCCAAGGGCCGCAGAAATTGCTTCATTTGCATTCCCGTGTTTCAGGGGGACGGCGCCTTGGTCACCCGTAGAGCTCGTTTTGGTCGCCATTCCCGTCCACCCAGAGGATCCACGTACGCCTCCTGGATCCACGCACTGTTTGTTATCCTCATGATTGTGAGAATTATACTGATAAACAACAATTAAGTTATTCAGGATTGATAGAAATCTGAAAAAGAAACCTTTTACGACGGAAAATTCATTTATTTTTTTAAATAATCATTAAAAGGCTAACTACAACTACATCCAAAACCTATAACCGGTTAAGTCATAACATCACGTATTATAACTAAATCCGCGTATAGTATTTTAGGTAGATTTCATATGAAACCTACCTATTGTAATGGGTACCATGTTGCGACTTCCGAAAAATTTCGACATATCCTCGCGTTTAACATCCCTCAGACCCAAAAACCATCGTCTGTTCAAAGGTTTATATATATATATATATATATATATATATATTTCACTATCTTGTGGACACGATAACTACCGTAAATTTGCGCCAATCACTTTCAAATTGATACATAAAATATAACGACACGAGTACCTGTTGACAAGAGGACAAGCACCTCTATGCGCACGATGCAACAGCCGCGTGACTGTGCGCCACATACTCGTGGACTGCATATGTTATGCGGCATTGTGTCGTAAATTTAAACTACCCAGAAACATCCGTGGTATCTTGTGTAATGATAAAGAGGTTTTAAACCGGATGTTTCTGTTTTTGCGTAGTATAGGGTTAATACAAAAAATGTAATTACTCTAGTCCTATGTATTGTTTTTGTTATCCGAGTAGCGAGCCTTTTACACTCCATATCGGAATTTTTTTTATATATATATATATATATATATATATATATATATATATATATATATATAATATATTCATATTTTTTTTATGTTTTACAAATTCGTCTGTGATATTAGCTGTAAGACTTTAAACATAATAGTTTTAAGTTTTATTTATTTTTAATATGTTAGTCTTTAATGTAGTTTTAAGTTACATGTTAGTGTTTTTTTTTAGTGTTTTTGTAATCCGAGAATGGGCCTTTTACACCCATTCCGGATTTTGATTCCTGTGATAGTACTTTTAAATTTTAATTTTATCTAACAGCTTTAATTACTTTTATTTATATATTTATTAAAAAAAAAAAAAAATAAATAAGATAAAAAATAAAATGAAAAATCCGGGCGATGATAACGTTCCACCGTTTTTCGCCCTAAAAAAAAAAAAAAAAAAAAAAAAAAAAAAAAAAAAAATTTTGATCGAGTTTGTTAACGGCCAAAATCGGACCATGGAGGTAAAAACGGGAGGCTTTTTCATAAAAACAAAATATCATTATTAATTTCTTATTAGGTAAAATATCGAATTCGTTTAAAGTTTCTACTATTCTTTGGGTAAGAGCCTAAAACTTAACTATGCAAAGTTTTCTGATATCACCAACCATTGGCCCAGGAGTAGGAAAAATTTGGTTTCGAAGACAAAAAAAAATCATTACTCCCTTAATTGGCACAGTATCGAATCGGTTTAAAGTGGTCGTTAAACCTCTATACTTTTGTTTAAAACAATTTTTTATATGACCAACCCTTACGGCAAGGAGTTACCAAAATATTGGAATTATAAAAAATGGAGCTTGTCGTATGCTAAACATGTAAAACAATTTTTCACATGCAACCATTGTCGGATTTTGACTTTAAGGTGGAAAGCTTTTTATCCCCTACTTAGCACCGGTGAAATCTACCTCCGCCAAAAAGGTTTTTTTTTTGTTTTTAAATGTATGTTTATAGGTATAGAAAGAATAATACGATTTTCTATTTTTCCCCTATTTTTCTTCAATAAAAAACCGTTTTTTATAGTTTTTTTTTTTTTTTTTTTTGCTATATTTACATTATTAATTTTCCCACAATTAAATTCTCTACAAGTTTTTGACTTTTAAAAAAAGTCCAAGATCATATGTTTGACCATATATTTTAACGAAAAATATTCTGCTTTTTTCATCGGTAGGGTTAAAAATAGGTCATTCCATTTGAAAAAGATCGTAAGATCAAGGTCAAATCTTGATTCCCTCCAATCTGAGTAACTTTTGTTTTGGTCAAATTTTTGTATTGTGCGTAGTTTACGACAAAATTGCCTGGGGCGATTTAAATGAAATACTCTACACACGCGCGCGCGCGTGCCAGTAAACAAGGATTTTTTTTGTAAGAAAAAAAATCACAAATATATAATTTTTGCCATATCATTTGTAATGTTAGTATTTGTATATGCAAAGTGTTAACAGACAAAATTAAAAAATAATCATAAATTTTTTATGAAAATTAATAAATAACATTGGAAAAAGTGTATTAGAAATTTTACTTTTAAGTAAAATGGTTTTACATGTAATTTTATTAAATTTCCTGAGGCAGATTTTAATCCCTATGCAGATTGTGATATAAATGGACTACTTTAACTACTAAATCAGGTTAAGTAAGTAAGTAAGCAGTATAATAAACATTTTCTTAATGACTGAAATCCTCCAGGCTATATTTAAAAGGAGCATTACTATTTCATATACTAATGTATTTTGTAAATTAAACTTTACTCAATTATTGTATTTAATTCAATTAGAATAAATAAATTAATTAATTATTGAGAGGCCCCTAATTCCATTTATTATGTACGATGCTGTAATTGTTCTGTAATAATTAACTATTTTATCATATTGTAACAAAACCGGTATAACGGTTGCTCCTGCCAATTAAGAAGAAAGTAGTAGGATATATGATAATGGGTGGAATCCAAAAAAGGGGCTAAAAGAAAGTCATTTGGTAAAACTAACGGGCCCGTTTTACAATCATACTTTGTAATACTGCCTACTGACATACCTAAACAGATGTTGTTCCGTGAGAAGAGTTACCGGATTAGGGTAGGAATTTCAAGGGACCGTGTGAGGGTGGATGATCATTCTCACTTTTCAAGTTGAGTCCAGTCCTGCAGGTAAAGAAGATAGGAGTATAAATACTCCGGGGAAAATCAGTTGAAATCAGTCTGCAAGGACAGTCTGCGAGAGAGTTCTAAGAGAGGAGTTATTATACTAGATTGAAGCGAGAGTATGTTGCGAAGAGGTCAGTGAACTAAAAAATTATCATCAGGTAACTAGTATAGATTAGATTTTCAATTCAATATTAATATTTTCATGAGTTCTAAAGTTCAAATCCTAGTAAAGTCGGTTGTTTTTACACTGCTCATAATGATTTGATCGTGGATACCGGTGTTCTTTGGTGGTTGGGTTTCAATTAACCACACATTTCAGGAATGGTCGAACTGAGACTATACAAGAATATACACTCATACATATCATCGTAATTCATCCTCTGAAATATTATCTGAAAGATAATTCCCGGAGGCTAAATAGGAAAAAGAAAGGTTTTAATTATTATTTATCAGTAGTATTTTTACAAGTATGAGTTTAATGAACAACAAGGGTCCATGGGGAACAGAGTTCCCTGGCTAGACGAGAAGGGCAAGTACATTTCAGGACCTCTACTCTTTTACGGAGATAATGGTGATATCTCCGTGATGGAGTGGTAGCGTCTGGACCTTTCATCCGGAGGTCCCAGGTTCGAATTCCGCTTAGGCGTGGGCATTTTTGATACTCTACAAATTTCCATTGGGCTAATAATCACAACAGTTGATCCCCGTAAATCTGAATAAAACTTTCGTCCTACAAGTGTCCCTAAACAACCATTTTAGAATTATGGGGATAAACTGTGCAAGCAGATCAATCGAAAAGTTTTATTCTGCACAAATCCAGTTTACTAAAAAGTAGTATATATAACAAATAAATATGAAAGATCCAGCATTGAATATCTATGGAGGAAACATATAAGACAAAAATACAACATAAAACATAGAACAAGATAGATTATATTACTTCAGATCATTTGTTAATAATATTACTGATGGCTCTGTAATTTCATTTTAAAACTTCTTATACATTACCAAACACGTCAATGCGTTCTGCAATCTTCGGTAAACAGGTTCAATATCTAGTAGTATTTTTTTACTAGTTACGAACGATCTGTCCAACACGACGCCGTTATTGTTGAAATTATTATTAATACAGTTTAGCGCAGTCCATGCATCAGTATCCTCGTCTTTCTAAGCGGTCACAGTTTCGCTTTCGATAGTTTGGAGGACACTTAAACAAAACTAGTTTTATTATATATTTTTTTTTAAAATCAGCTTACCAAATTCCAAATTAATGTTTTCGTGCGCTTTCGGCTATTTTGCCATCTTCAAGAGGAATATAATTATGATTAAAATTATAAAACTATTATATGATACGGTCGTAGTCACTTAGACTTAAAATGTTGAATAAGAAAATTACGAAATAAAATTCAATTATGGTAGTTTTATAATTTAATCATAATTATATTCCAATTGAAGATGGCAGAATAGTCAAAAGCGCTCGAAAAAATTAAACTGGAATTTGGTAAGCTGTTTTTTTTTTTATTATATATAATAGTTATTATACCAAACGGTGCCATGTTCGAAAAACTAAAACTAGTTTTATCCTCGACATAAACAACCAGTTCATCATCTACACCCAGTTGACGATTCGCTTAACTTTTAGTTCTGCAACTGGTGGAAGAAAAATCGACAATTCTACAAGTATAATTTGTTTACCAACGAAACAAATTTTAGCTGAAATGGCTTCAATAACTTAAGTTATGGGCATATACGGGCAGAATCCTTACGAAACGGTGATTTTCAACACGGAATTACTATTAATATATGGTGTGGCCTTCTTCATCATCAGTTGTTTGGACCGTTCATATTACCTGGCCAGTCAAATTCTGAGGTTTATTTGCACTTTCTTCAAGAATAATTACAGCTGCTTCAAGATATTTTTCTAGAATAGAAATGATAATTGCTTATTGGTGTGGTCTATTCAGCCCTGCTATATAGCGCCAAGTTATGGGCAGGCGTTGTTAGATTTGCCAAGTACAGGGGTAAACCCACTTACCGGAGGCTAAACAGGAAAAAGAAAGTACAGGTGTAAATTGGAATCCATCCATACGAGGTGTTGCATCAAAGTAGCGGCCGCCTATAGGACGATGTCCAGGGAGGCAGTTGAGGTGATTGCTGGATTCCCGCCTCTAGACTCGATGATAATGCGGCGTAGCAGAACTAGGGAACAGAGAACACTCCCATTAGAGGAAAGGAAAAGTTCCGCTGAAGAACTAGAAGAAGAGATTGCACAAACATGGCAGAAGTGGTGGGAACGGGGTACGAAGGATAGGTGGACCCACCGCCTTATTGGGGACATCAGGTCGTGGTGCCGGGGAGGACCCATGGCACGCTGAGTTTTGAGTTAACGAAATTCCTGGAGGGTCATGGGGGATTCAAGTCTTATTTTTATAGATTCGGGCTCGATCAATCTGAAAATTGTCCGGAGTGCGAGATAGAAGAGATCCCCCAACGTGTTTTCTTTTTGTGCCCGCGATTCGCCATAGAGCGTACAGAGAATCTCAGCAGCCTGAGACGTGACCACATGTTTCACCCTGAAGATACCCTACGAGTCCTATTACAAGGTGAGGCTCAGTGGAAGACTGTGGAAAGATTCATCAGGATGGTCATGAAGAAGCTCCAATTATATGAGAAGTCCCCCGCCGGATGGCGCGGGGGCGGACAGGTCCTCGGCTGAGTGCCTAGGGAGGCCCCCCGTACGTGTGGGGGTTGCCTGGATGCGATGAGGCCGGAGACACTCTGCTCGTGGGTCTGATAATGATGAAATCTATTTAAGATTTCTGTCTTGACGGCTGTGTGGGTGTGTAACGCTTAGGAGTTGTGGATGTTATAGCGTGTCCTGTTTTCTGCAGGTTCTTATGTGTTACTGTTGTCGGCGTATGTATTTGACGTGCTGTATGTGTTGCTTCCAGTAGTGTTGTTTGTGTGGTGTGTGACAATATTGGATTGTTATGACTGTGGTGTGTGAGCGGTTCCCTCTTCTTCTGATGAAATGTTTTTATAAGCAGTCCCAAAAAGGGAGAAGCCAGGGGTGGAGGTTTAGTCGGTAGTGCGCAGGTATACATACGCCCTTGATTATAACTGGCGGAACCTGTTAGCGAACCCGACACTGCTTAGGCGCCCTTAAATGAGGTTCCTCCACCTCTTAAAAAAAATTCCTCTAGCGCTGAAATGCAAAATTTATTTCCACACGGTGGTGCGCCAGCCCACTTCTTTCGAGCTGTTTCCACTCAATTAAATCATAATTTCCCTGAGAAATGAATCGGTCATTGAATTCCATATTCCTGGGTACAAACATCGCCTGATCTAATATCTTTAGATTTTTGAGTCTGGGGATTGATGAAAAGTATTAAATACAAAACAATGATACATTTTCGTGAGGAATTATTTGTTCACATTATGGATTTGGTTGAGAACGTTTTAGTTTTTCAGGGCTGATAGCCCTGAAGAATTAAAAATAACAACAAAAACAGTACAGAAGCGTGCCAAGAAATGTGTTAAAAATTACGCGCTTATTTCTGAACATTATAAATTGGTACGTATAATGAATGTACTTTGGTCTAGTTACTGTTTTTAAATAAAATTCGAATTTTTCTAATTTTACTTAATTTTATTCAACTTATCTTAAACCATTCTATTCAAAATTAAATTTTCTAAAAGTTATTTTTAAAAGTTTTACATATTTATTGCCCGTTTAACGAAGTTATTTTACGTCAAACTTAAAAAACAGGGTTTTTATCTTAATTTATTGGCTTTTACCCCAGATTTCTCAAATATTGTTGCAGATACCGTTCTGAGACCCATTTTATTAGTTTTTTCAGATCAAAAACCATAAGAAACCATTCATTTTGTTCCTTAACATCATAAAAATTTCAATACGACCTTATTTCACCAGTGAAATCCAAGCGAAATTTTTCACTACCTGTAATTCACAAACGAAGAATTTTAGAACATGTTTATATGAACTTTTTCCATTATTTTTACTGGTAAAATAGGTTATGAAAGTCCTGGGAGTACTTCGTGGTACACTCTGTATAAAACCAAGTATACTGAATGATTAATTTATTCCACAGCTTAAACTGCTTAACCTAGGTAAATGAAATTTGGAGGATGCATTGTTTTTATAACGTAGGCGTAGCCATTAAAAAGAATTTTTAAAAATTCCATCTTTAAGGGAGGACGAAAAGGTGACTAAATGTTTTCGGGAAAATTTTATGTATTAATAGCCTAAGGTTTTAGTCGTGAAAATGGATATTTAAATAATCCTTTGAAAATAAAATTACAGGGATTTCACTATGTTTCAAAAATCCAACATAATGGCAAGAGTAGAAGAAAAGCTTATTGAAAATTCTAAAACTCAACTCAAGTATAAGGATTTTGTTCTAAAATATTACTCCGATACCCTTTCGTGTTCATTCAAATTTGATGTAAATTATCGTTACAGTATCATCGTTTAAAAAATTTTTGCAAGCACACGAGTTTTAGTATATTAAATGTTCTGGGTTTTTTAGTTAGTAATGTTTTCATTGTATGTATAACTAGTCGGTGAAATTCAAAGTATTAATAAATGTTTGCACGTTACGAAAACAAATTATATTTGGAACTGCACAAGCAACGCTATCTATAGAAGATTTCAAAGACTATAAAATTGTATGATAAAAGATTATTTGTAGTATGTTTAAACTTTATATAATATTAAAATATTTTTATTTATTTTATTCATCATGATTTATTGTTTAACGTAATTATTCATAATTGCAAGCTTATGCAATTATAAATTGTTCTAAACTATAACTTATTTGTTCTTCTATGAATTAAGAACGAATTCATAAAACAAGTTTATAAAATAAAAAATAGGTTGTTTAAATTCCATATTAATTATTTTAACATAAATACAATAAATAGTGTTAAGGTAAATACGATGAGATATAAAATTACTACAATGTAATTCATAATTCAGAAGACTCAGTTAAAGATTATTTTTAATTGTACCTTCCGATTACGCCGCCAAAAACAAATAATTATTTTTCATAAGTTACATGCTATGCCATCTACTGACGAATTCAAAAATTAAAAATCGTCTAGAAAAAGAATATTTGTAGTAATTTTAATTTTTATTATTTGATTATAATTAATTATTATTATTTTGAATATGTTAATAATTATTTTCAGCACATAATTACGTTGAATTATTTATCATATTCACGTTGAACGAGAAACAGATAATATTTTTTTTTTAATTATTATTATTTAAAAATCCATTTATAGAGTAATATTGCTTCCAATATAACCAATCTGGTTAATTTTTTTTATAAATAATATATTTTTTTTTGAATACTAGAAATAAATTATTTATTAAATAACTGATTTTAGTTTTTCTCCCAAAAAACAGATAACCAAATGCATTCAAGAAAGCTTCTTCTCATGGCTACTGCATAAGTTTCAACAATCCATACCACCAGGAGTTACAAGAGAATATCTTCAGAAATTGTTAAATATAATAAGTTTCAGAAAAAAAAGTGCTGTTTGGAACTGGACTTATTTTTATTGACGGCTACATGGTAAATATATTGTACTCAAACCACTTGATCAGATTTCAAACGTTTCTTTGCCAGGCTAAAATCAGACCTTTTACTGATGAAAAGATGTAAGAAGGTTAATCTATTAAATCTAAAAAAACTGTTAAAAAAATTTGTTCAGTTCACTTTGTGAACTGAATAAATTTTTGGAGGTTTGTAGAAAATGATGAGCATTAAAAAAGAGGTTGTCAAAATGGTATGTGCATGATTATCACCATACATGTCACATAGGAAGCATATTTATAAATATAAAATTAGATAGCATAGTTTTTATTTCAATTTGGTTTTTCAGTTTGGTTATGCCTCATTACTTATGTCTTTGTCCCACAATACACCAAGGTAATATGACTATTCTGCTGTGTACTTCATTTACTCTGTGTTCCAGCTGCCTACCATTATTCTGTCTAGGCTGGTAAAGAACGATTCACTGTTTGGGGCAGCAAGGGTGAATTCATATAAAAAAAAATATATTTTTATTGTTGCTTGTGTGACTGCAGTCTTAATTTGCACAGACAGGCTCTGCCAAGTCAGTACACTCTTATGATTCTGTATTAAAGAAAGATCTGACAGTGTTGCATGTTTTGAATTTGACTAATTTTTAGAAGTCTCTCTGTAGGTGTGTATAGAGTCCTAACTGTACTAGGTGTGATGTGAATGTGTTAGGTGTGATGGCCTAGTGATGGAGGCCTAGGTTGGTCTAGTGATGAATGTGTCTTCCAAAATCAGCTGATTTAGAAGTTGAAAGTTCCAGCATTCAAGTCCTAGTAACTTTTATATGGATTTGAATACTAGATTGTGGATACCACTGTTTTTTTGGTGGTTGGGTTTCAATTAACCACACATCTCAGGAATAGTCGAACTGAGACTGTACAAGACTACAATTCATTTACACTCATAATCATCCTCTGAAGTAATACCTGAACAGTAATTCTAAAGGCTAAACAGGAAAAAAAAAGAAAGTTGTGAGGTCCGTGACTGATATAATGAAAGGGATGATGATGATCTTTTTTCTAGATCTTGTTTCCAGAGTATTTTTATTTCAATTGCTAGATTGGTGTATTTTGGTACCTTATCGGTGTATTTAGTTAAAATGATTGTGTCATTGGGGATTCCAATTTTGATTAGATAGGGTATTTTTATTTTTTGAATTAGAAGGTGATATCTGGTTTATTGACAAAAATTGTTTTACGCATATAAATGTTGATATCTCAGTATAGTTTGTATTTTGTATTCTCAAGTATAGATGTATTTGTAGTAGGGATTTGTGTTTTTGACAATTTTATATGTTGTGGCTAGTACTTAGGCTGCTACATTAATGTTTGTCTGTGTATCTGGTTCTGGCTAGAATTCTGTATCCATCTGTGATTTGTTTCGCTGTTTCTTTTTGTTGATGGCATCTGTATGTCAATTGTGATGGATGGGTCACAGATTGTGCTTTTTTAATTCCATTAAAAATATTGCTATTTTAGGAGTTAGCAATGAATTTTAAAACTTGATCAGCATAGCCCAGTGATTCCCAAACTGTGCGCTGTGGGCACAGGGGGGAACTGCGACCTCTTCACAGGGGTGCCGCAAAATATTTTTTGTAAAAGCTACATAATTAATTGAACAAAGACATTTATAATTATTTATGTAATGGGAATGAAGTAAAAAAATAATGAAGCTACACGAGTTTTATTTACACGAGTATGAAGCCATAGAAAAATTTTAATTGAAAAAGGGCACCGTGACTCAGAAAGGGCGTTGCAACTCAGAAAAGTCTGGGAACCACTGGCATAGCTGGATAAGATTAGATTAATTTAACTGTTATGACAGTTTTTTAAAAGCGTTATATTTTAATTGTTTCATTCAAATAATTACTGCTAAAAAAATATTCTAATGAAATAATACAGAAAAAGTTTTTCACTTAATTCTGAAAATAGTGTTACAATTAGCTTTTTATCAAAAGGTGTAAAAAAATTGATGAAAATTTTTAAATTCTATTATTTTCTCAGTTTTGTGGTACAGCAACCAAACTGAAATGAGATTAAAAGAAATATTATAAACTATATTAAAATTATTTTTTGCAATTAAATTCTTGCGGCTTTTTTTTTGGTGGGGTATCAAGTGAATATTTTTAAATTTTATTTATTTCTGTATTAATTCTTGGATAATCATTTTGTTTGTCTTGGAAATAAAAATAACAATTGTTTTTAATAACAATACTTGAAGAAATTAGTAAACAGGAATATCTCCGATTTTCGTTCATGTGGAGGAAATTAATTTGTTCCTATAAAATATTTTTTTCCTTAATGTAACTACCTAGCATTTACCTCTATATGCTTATAGTTTCAAACTGTTTATCAATTATAAAATTTATACCTAAAAATATACATTTGGTTAACCGTTAAACATAAGTTTTCTGTTTCAAAATTGTATGTTTCCTTTTCAACCAATCAGAATTCTTTGTCTTATGTGATCGTTATTAAAAGTAAGGTTAAGAGTATATATTATTGTGCCTTCTTTGCAATTATATGATTAATGTTAACTCAAATTTACATTTTTTAAGTGTATTGCAGTTTTTATTTGTGTAATTAATGCTTTAATTTTTTTTAAATGTACTCCTACATTGCCATGAAAATTTTTTCTTAGCATTTTCAATTAAATCTTATGAAAAATGATAACCTTGCTGAACTTTTTCTTATAAAATATTTCTTGCATTGACTGATTCAAAAGATATTAACAATTAAGAGGAATAAAATTATGAAGATAACAATTCTTCTAAATATTGAAAAAAGATTATTTGGAAATAAATCACTTTTTTTAAAGTGTTGGCTGGTATTTATTCCTATTGTGTACATTGCAATCTGTTCAAATTTCTTTTGCTGTATACCCTCAGAACCACTGTAAGGTATTATTTCGTAGGATGAATGAGGATGATATGTAAAATTTAAATGAAGTGTAATCTTGTACAGTCTCAGGATAACTGTTCCTGAGATGTGTGGTTAATTGAAACCCAACTACCAAAGAATAATTGAATCAACCATCTAGTATTCGTCTGTATAAAAGTAACTGGCCTTTACTAGAATTTGAATTTTATAACTCTCATCTTTGAAATCAGTTGATTTGCGATGGCAAGTTCACCATTAGACCAACCCAGTGGGTTAATCTGTTCAACTAGTGAACAATAAGCAACCCCTCATAGCCAATGAGATGAATATATGTATGACATATAAATGAGGTGTAGTCTTATACAGACTTAAACCAACCAGTCTTGAGATATGTGGTTAATTGAACCCCGACCATTGAAGTACACCAATATCAAACTGGTCTAGCATTCAAATCCACATAAAATTAACTTTTACTCAGTTTTGAACCTCAGAACCTTTGAATTTGAAAAATAGCTATTAAGAAAGTGATTTGCAATGATGGATTTACTATTAGACCTATTAGTATTAGAATAAAATTATTTGAACAAAACTAGATGTCTCCATTTAATTTTGTAACATAAGTTTTAATAATCAGGTGTAGTTATCTCCAACTTTAAAATTACTGTTTACTACAATGAAAATGCTCTTGAAATTTTTGGTTTTCCCATTTTCTTTATTATTTTTTATATTATGACATACACTTCATAAGATTTTATTATCAGAATCTTATTGTGAAGTTTTTCCAAAATTTTTGAAAAACTATGAAGGATTTAGACAACCACTTTTTTACAGGTATTGAATTCATAAACTCTGAAACCCCTTTTACAACAGGCCTGAAATTTTGTTAATCCTAATAAAAATTACTAAACATATACATATGAATATATCTGTTCTGAAGAAAAGTTTTTCAACGTAAGATTTTATGAACCACATGATTTCAATTAAAAAATATAAAAATTGGATGTATTTTCGTGGGTTTAGAGCTTGGAAATGCCTGAATCATTTTTATTATGAGTATAGTATTACAACTAATTAAAAAAAAAATAAGTTCAAAAACAGCCTGAATCGAATTTTGATGATTTTTCATTGGTAATATGAAAACACGTAGAAGATAATTTTCCAGTTTTAATTTTATGAGCTGTAGAACATCATTTACTCTCGTGGTAATTCGTTAAATATCCGTTAGATCGTACGCATGTCTTTCTAATTCAAACGGGAATACAGCTTAGGCGGTTTTACAGCACGTGTAATCTTTATCGTAAACGTGCAAATACTTGTAACTTGTTATTTCAGGCCTTTTTACTAGGTTTTCTGCTGTGTTGGTTGTTTAATGTATCAATTTGAATATGGTTAGTATATACTAAAAAAAAGGTATGGAATTTGCAAAAAACTATTCTCTCTTAGAACTTAACCTAATTTTTTTCAAAGTTGGTTTTATTTAATCGTTATTAATTTTTCTGCTGTTCTTTGCTCATATTCACTGACAGATTTAAAAAGAAAAAAACATTTATAATATATTTGCTTTAGTTTGTTATTAAAGGTTAATGACTTTAATTAGATTTTCATTCCATAAAGGTTATGGTCAAAAGAAATAACAAATATGAAATTGTTATAAATTTTTGTATCAAATTTAATTTTACGTTTTGCCCACTACAAGCACAGAGAGAGACATTGTCTCAAGGTTTTCTTTAGACTGTTCATAATATGGATGAAGTATAGAGACATGGAAACAATTGATATGTTTACTATTGTCTGGGTTAGTCAGTTTTTAGTTTGATACATTAAGTTTATGGAATTATTTATCCATATACTGGTATTAGTACATACAGAAGGGAGGCTTACATATTGGTTTAATAACATTATAATTATATTTCTTGAAAGAGTAGATAAAATATAAAAAATAAGGAAAAATAAATATCATATAAATTCTGATGGTGTGTAACTTTTATAATCTGGCAATGTCTTGATTGATTTTCTCATTTACTATTTTACTAAATACTTGTTTTCTTCAAATCCAGATATATTTAAGAGGATTGATGCTTGTTTAGCATTTAGAATTGGTTTCTTTCCAATTCTTTCTTTCCAAAGCAAGTAAAGTGCTTTTGACTGATTTCATGAGTGTTTACATATATTTAGTTACTTGTATGATCACTGTCTATTATTACTTTCTTTTTTCTAAATGATTTTTCAATTCATACATTTGTTTAATATTTATCTGTTTTCTATTCTGTTAATGAATAATCTTTTTTTTTTATTTTACTTTGTTTATTGGTTCTTCATACCAATTAAGTTGTAAAATTCTTCTTCCAGTTTTTTAATTAATATTATTTTTATCTTCATTATTGAAGTAACTTTACAAATCGAAGTCTTATTTTGTTATTGAATTTTAATTTAAAATCAGTTGTCTGCTAAAAATAAACTTAATAGAATTATTATTGATGTAATGTTAAATTATAATACCATGTTTCAGTTTGAATTATTAAAATTAAGTATCATATGTTCTAATTTATTGTTCATCTTACTTTTTATTAAATGGATTGATTTTAAGAAATATCTTTATTTTCACCAATAGAACATGCCCTGAAAGTTTAACATTTTTTTGTAGACCATTGTGTATGTTTATATATATATAAATAATCCTTTACTTGAGGTAAAATGTTGAGGGATTATCAACAAAAAATAGACATGTATAGTCTCAAAAGCATAAGAAATAAATAAAAATTTTACTGAACAAACTGTTTTACACATTATATTTGTATCTTGTGTGACATACTAATTTTAATTTTATTATTTAATGTATTAACTATTTTTAAACAAAATTTTAAGTCACTGTCTTCTTATACAATATAGTTTTCAGTAAAAAAAATACTAAGATTTTAATTGTTAATTCTTACCAATTAGCTCTTGTTAGGATCTGAACAGTCGTTTTATGTGTATATTGAGGTTTAATTTATCTCTTCTTTATATTGTAACTGCTTTAGTTCAGGTTTCCTCATTCTTTAAACTATGATTATTAATTAGTGAAATATATACATATACTATATACATATGTATATACTATATACAACTTATTTTTATTTTGTAATAACAATATTTATTTGTTTACTATTTTAGCAACTACAGATTAACCACACAATTACAATATATCTATGAAAATTGAAGTTTGTAGCATATGATAAATACCAAACCTAAAGTGTGTGTGTGTGTGTGTGTGTGTGTGTGTGTGTGTGTATATATATAATATATATATGTGTGTATGTGTGTGTGTGTGTGCACGCACGTGTATTTCTTTATTGATCTTTTTATTTTCATACTGAAACTCTGTACTAGCAGTAACTGTACAACTTTCTTAAAAATACAAAGTTTTCAGCAGTCAAGTATTATTTAACTCCTTTTTCATTTTGTTATCTCTATGTGAAGTTTTTTTGTTTATCATAACTAATTTGAACATTAAGGATCAATTAGAAACACTTGGCAGTTTTACAGAAATTATTTCTATTTGTTTTTTTCTTTATTAAACCTTCAAACAAACTGAATTATGGACAAGTTATGCTTGGTACCGATCTGTATTTAAAACTATAAAGACTTTTGAATCAACAAACCTTATAAATATTATAAATAAATTGTTCTCTTTCTCTTGTGACAATTTTTAGAGATCTTTGGTGCTATTTTGTCTCATTCTGGCATGAACTGATGTTATATTGCTGATATGTATTTAGAATGTAGTTGAAGAGTGCCAAACATAAATCTTCTGTTCATTTATATGATTCAGGAAGAAATGCAGAACATGCTTCGAACACTTACACCTGCAGACTTCCAGGGATGCATGGAATCATGGGAAAAATGCTGGGATCACTGTATCAATGCCCAAGGGGATTACTTTGAAGGAGACAGTGGAAATTATAAGTTATGGTAAGCTATTTTATTCTTATGGTAAAATTCCCCGAACTTTTGGGAAGCACCTCGTATTGTGATTGTGAAAAATTTCAGATTTCAGTGGAAATATTCATTTTGACCATCCCTGAATCCATTTTGACTACGTTTCAGCATGAAATCTGTATGTACGTGTATATTTCGCTTAATGATTAGCCATAGTATTTTGAAATATTTGGATTTAGAACTGTTTTAACATATCTAGTTGTGCACCTCTGCTTTTGATTGTAATCAACTGAACCAGAAGTGTCCAAAAAAGCTCAAATTCATTTTTTTTAAAATTTTTACCTTTTTTGTCCTCATTGAGAGCTTTTCAACAATATATCATAAGTGGTACTTATTTTCATTAGTTCCAGAGTTATAAAACCATATAAAATTGGTTTGAATTGGACTTCATTTCCTTTTTTCGAAAGAGATTTCTCTTTTAACCAGGTTCTGGGAGTTCCGCATCTTTTTACATTCTCTTCGTGCTACCAAAAAATAGCTTCTGTTCAGTACAAATTTTGAGAATTGTCTTTTCTTTTTTAAAAGCTAGGCAATCTCATGAGTGAGTTGAATGTGCTCCTCCACAGTTAGCAGAATTTTGTTCCTTTTTGCTGTCAGTGTTGTTGTTAGCTTCTATTGCGCTTTGAGCATATATTTTATTGTTAAAGCAAGAAGTTGTAGTGTAGAGCTACCTTTGACACTAGAAATATCACCAGGGTGATGAATGGTCGTACTGTAACTGACCTACTAACCTACTGAGCAAGTGAGGTAACCTATTATTCTCTTGGTAGTACAGAGAGGTATTACCAGATTATTATAAGGAAAGGAGTAGACTCCACCATCCTTCTCGATGTTTCATGATTCTCTTCACTTCTATAACACCTTGGGGATGAAGCTCATCAGCAATTTCATTAGTGTCGATCTCCAGAAGATCCAAAATCGAACCATGAGGTTAAAAATGGGGAGCTTTTTCAAAAATACAAAATATCGCTATAACTTTCTTATTAATTAAAATTTCGAGTCGTTTAAAGTTCTTTGGGTAAGGCCCTAAAACTTATCTAAGTAAAGTTTTTGGATGTCACCAACCATTGGCCCAGGGGGTGGAAAAAATGGGGTTTCAAAGACAAAAAAAATCATACCTTCCTTAATAGGCACAGTATCAAATTGATTTAAAGTAGTCGTTAGTCTACTAAACATTTCCTAACTTTTGTCTGAAACAATTTTTGATATTAACAGCCCTTACAGCAAGGGATGACCAAAATTATTTGCTTGAATTGTAAGAAGATGGAGTTTGTCGTATGCTAAACATGTGACAATTTTTTTCATAAAATTTTCATGTGAAAATTTTTTTACTCAATACAGCATTGTTGTATTGAGTAAATTTTAAGTTATTCTTAACTTTAAGGTGGAAATCTTTTTATTCCCTACTTAGCACTGGTGAAACCTACCTCCATCTTCTGGCATACTGAAAGGGATTTTTTTTTAGTTTACTTTGCGAAATAATGTAGGCTAGTTTCTGTGAAAAATTTTTTAGCAATCTTAGGTGCAAGCCAATTATTTTTAAAAATTGCTTTATTAGTTTTTATTTTTTACCTGTGTTACTTTTACAATTTATCACAAAAAATAGGCTAAGTTTAAATGTATATTGTAAAAAATCATTCTAAAATACACTTTAAAAATGAAGCTAATAATAAATAACAAAAAGAAGGTGCAGTTGGGCAGCTATGGAGATACAGAAATTTTTTGTATATCTGTAATTATGTAACAGTAAATATCTGTTTATTTTGCAGAAAAAACGGCAATAACATAACTTGATGTTGTAAGTCAGGAAATTTTTGCTAAATTGGTCAGTAAAAACATTCTCAAAATACATTTGAGAATGTATTAGTTGCTGTAGAAAACAGCATATTGTCACAGTATAAAGACAGATTTAAAATACCTCAAAAACATAAAGTTCAATCTGATTAATTAAATTGATCTACAAAAATAGAAGCATTAAATGAATTAGGAAAATTGTAACTACAATTTTCCTGAAAGAAACAATGACTGCTGCCATCCAGAATAATTAATTCCTATACATTCCACCCAGTTACAAAACATACAGATACAAGCAACTATATAATATGTGGTCTGTTCAGAAAATAACCAAACTGTTTTTTTATTCTTTATTGTTAATTTTATGATTATTGGTTTTTGTCAACTTCAAAGAATGCCCCCTCCCCTATTCACCCAATTTTCCCAGCGGTGTTTCCTCCTCACGAAGCAGTCTTGGATAGATTCATTTGAAATAGTCTTTAAGGTCTGTGATAATTTTCTTTAATTGTCATTAATAGCCTCAAAATGGCTTTCTTTCGTCACTGGTTTTAATTTCGGAAATACAAGAAAACTCCAAGGAGCTCAGGTCTGGCGGGTAGGGAGGCTGAAGAAGACAATCATCTGATTTTTGGCACAAAAGTGAGTGTTCGGGTGCATTGTCGTAGTGAAGGAACCAATGAATTGTCTCGCCATAACTCTGTTTCTTTTTACAGATCTTTTCAAGTGACCATTGTTAATACCTTGATAGTACGCATGGTTTATTGTTTCGCCTTGAGGCAAGAATTCAAAATTTACAATTCCATTATAATTGAAAATAACACAGAGTTGACACTGGGTTGAAGCTGACATTCTTTCTTGAGGCATGGAGAATCATTGTGATGATTGAACTTTTGTCTCAATGTAGTAACTGTAAACCAAGCTTTGGCCTCCAATTATGATCCTTTGCATAAATGTTTCATTGTCATGGCTTGTTCAAGAATTTGCTGATAAAATGTATATTCGGATGTTCTTTCTGCTGTTAAGTCATCAAACAATAAACAAACTTTCCTGCAACTCGAACTTGATGCATGTTCAATTTTTCAGTAAAAATGTCAAGGCATGACCTCTTCTGCAAGTTCTGACAGTCAATTGGTGATTTTCACTCACCAGTCCTTCCTAGTGGTGGGTCATCTTCAATTGACTGATGACCACTTTTAAATTGTGAAAACCATTAATACATTGCGTACAAATCATAGCATCTTCTTAAGCTTGTTTGAGGAGTTGAAATGTTTCCGTGAAAGTTTTCACTAGTTTCATGCAAAATTTTATGTTGTACTGTTGCTCCTGAAAATCACACATTTCTAAATTGCTACTAATACTGCAACACGTTGCACTCAAACAACAACAACATGAAAACTAAAGGAGATATCAACAATCCAAAAACATGTAGTTACAGAGGAGGTTATGCAAAACAATGCTGCCAATCGCCGTCACTAAATATCTCCATTGTACATAATTAAAAATGTATAGTTATTTTCTGAACGGTCTGTTCATTAATGAATATGAGAAGACCTCTCATATTCATTACATAATAGGTCGAAACTATACAGCTTTCAACTTTAGTCATACACCAGAATTCCTCTGTAATCAGACTTTTCAACCACCTTTCAGATAAATGATTAATTCACCTTAAAAATAATCTTGCTACAGAATACACATTTATGTTACAGAAAACTGAGCATATTTTAGTAAATTTTGTTTGTCTTTTGTTCAAGCAGTTTACCTATCATTCATTATTAACAAAACTGCAATGTTCATAATAAAAGTAGGGCTATGATAGCTCCATAATTTTTACAATAAATTTGTAATAATTATAGATAATCCATAACAGTTAGCATTTCTGATATATAGAAAGCATAGCACATACCAGATTTTCTTTTAAAATAACTGGTCTACCATAAAACACTTATCTATCTAACTGGCACATTTCAAGAGTATCTACTATGATAGCATTTTTTCTTTTATAATTATTATAACTTTATTTATTTAGTTCATGAATCTGTACTCTAGAGTCACCACAAGGATTCTCCAGGGTTCTTCCACCAATTTCAGTTGCTGGCTGTATCAACATTTTGAAATAGACAGCAGAATAGGCAGGAGGCGATATACAAAATTGGTGACTTCCAAGAACAGAGATTGGTTGAGATGTGTTTGAGGTATTTCTACGGTGAATTTAACACCAGGAATTACTTCATATCTTGAACATCTATCCACCTAATCATCTTTGTCTTCATCTTCTCTATCAGTGCCCTGTCTTTGGATCAGTGTGTGGATGTGTTGGTGTTAATTTAATAGTTCATTTATTATATATGAGGTATACAAAATTTGATTTACAGTAAACTGGAATGATTTTAAATTCAGTTATATACAAAAATATTAAGCAAAATTAAATCAATATTGAGTTTATATTCACTTACGAAAATATACAAGATGTGTTAAAAAAGTAACGACAATTTTGAAATTTCACGGGATGTTTTAGTCAGATTCTCAGGATTGGTTTGTTGTTGTATTGGTAAACATGTCTGAAAAGTATCCGTACAGTTTTAGCCATATTGGATGTTTAGTCTGTTATCAGCTGTCAAAAGGATAACATGTGTTTTGGTACAATTGGTGATACATCATTTGTATAAATAATGGATCAGAGAATTTGTATTTAATTTTGCTGTAAGAATGGAATAAAGAGTAGCAATGTTTTAAAAATGTTAAATATGGCTTTCGGTGAATCTACTGTGAGCAAAGCAAGTGTTTACGAGTGGTGTAAATGTTTCCAAGAAGGTTGTGAAAACATTGAAGAGACAAGCGCCCCAGACA
This sequence comes from Lycorma delicatula, assembly GCF_047948215.1. Classification (NCBI taxonomy): domain Eukaryota; kingdom Metazoa; phylum Arthropoda; class Insecta; order Hemiptera; family Fulgoridae; genus Lycorma; species Lycorma delicatula. Next base: position 33,318,709 of record NC_134467.1, on the reverse strand, counting down.
CCCCAGCACATCAACAGCCAATGAAAACATGGAAAAAGTGAAAGAAACTATTATGAATGATCGCTAAATCACAGAGAAGTCGCTGATGATGTTGGGATATCAATTGGCTCATGCCATGAAATTTTTTCGAATTATTTTGGGTATGAAATGTGTGACGGCAAAATTTGCTCCAAAATTGTTGAATTTCAAACAAAAACAGCGGCGAATGGAAGTTGCTCAGGAGTTGCTAAATGAACAACGATGCAGAACTACTTAAACATGTCATAACAGGTAATGAAACATGTGTTTATAGATGTGATGTCGAAACTAAGGCTCAGTCATCCCAGTGGAGGCATTCTGGATCACCAAGAACAAAAAAAGCTCAATAAGTATGCTCAAATGTGAAGGTTTTGCTCATTGTGTTATTCGATTTTAACGACATAGTGCATCATGAGTTCTTGCCACAAGGTCAAAAGATCAATTAATAATATTACCTACAAGTTCAACGCCGTTTGTGTGAAGCAATCCGAAAAAACGCCTTGATTTGTGGTGAAACAATTCATGGCTTTTGCACCATAATGCACCTGCTCACATATCATTGCGTGTCAATTTTTAGCCAAAAAAGACTGTAATAATACCACAGCCGCCATATTCACCCGACGTGACTGTGTGTGACTTTTCTCTATTCCAAAAAATAAAGAGAATCTTAAAGAATCGTCATTTTACAAGCATAGATGAGATTAAAAGTGAATAGCTGAAAGAGCTAAACATTATTCCAAAGATACAAACACCAAAGTGTTTCGGTGGATTAAAAAAACCGCTAGCATAAGTGTATAATATCTAAGGAGGACTATTTTGAAGGGTATAACATTAATATAGACGAATAAATAAAATTCTTTACAAAAAACAAAAATTATTGTTACTTTTTAAACACATGTATTTTTTTTTTTCAGTAAGAGAGATGAGTGCCATATTCTGTTTTGGAAGACTGAGAGATATACCATGTTCTTATTTGCTGTGATTTTTGTATGTGTTATAATAGAAAAAAATTGTATATTCTGAAAATGTCTGTAGCATTTTTTAAATATATAAAATAAATGAATTTAGACTATTTTTGTGTTTTTTTGGACCCAAACAATTAGTTTCTATTGTAATTAAGTTTCATGATAATCCCTAAGCTTTAACAATTCATCACTGTTTAAAAATTTGACTGGGAAATATATAAAAACATACTTGTATGTCTGGACTGGATCTATTGATTTTCATTTGTTTCTTTAGTTAAAAGAATGTTTAATGATTTACAAATGTAGAACTAATACATAAAACTGAAAAAATCATATGGCAAATAAAGAATTCACTGCCAACTTCCATAGCTGACCAATAGCATTTCTTGCTTCTCGATTTGAATCATTGACAGGCTTGTCATTTTTCACATGCCAATATGAAAAAAAACCTGACAACACAGTTGTAGGATTTTCCCCTCACATGGCTTTTATCTGATGCACAGCTTACAAATACAATTTAATATAAAATATTTTTCATTTTATTTAAATATAAATTTTTCCTTCAATAACTGTACATCAGTTTTTACACTAGTGCTCCTACTGGTGACAGGGGGTACTATTGAGGTGTACTGGTTTTTTAGGTTCCTTAGGTGATCTGTTAAGAAGAACCACATTTGCCCAAATTGGACTGATTACAATACTTTCCCTTCTAGAGCTATAGTGCTAGACAGGAAAGTAATAATTATAACAGGTAAAAATATAGTCTGTGACTTTTTACAGTGTGGTGCACAATAATTTGACATTTAAATTTTGGATTACGTATTTATTTTTAAATTTAATATGATTACAACTTTATATACCAGATACAATGTTTTTGGAAAGTTCTTTTGCTGCATGAAATGTTCAATGTGGTCACTCTTACACAACAACCTCTTGAGTGTAGCTGTTTCTGATGACTACGTGTAATTCCATAAGATTTTTAGAATGTGAAAAAGTTTCTATTTTAAAATATGTCCATAAAAAAAGTCACAAGGATTTAAATCCAGGCCAAAGGACAGCGATTTCATAACCAAAATTAGTGGTGTAAGAGCTTCACCATTGCATAAACAATTAAGTATCTATAGGCAACTCAGTCACAAGTAGTTTGGGTTGAAAATCATTTCTTAACATACACAAATAGCATTGAGAAATAACTGTAATGTTGAGAAACACTGGCCTTATCAATCCGTGATTGGATCGATAAAGCTACCCAAACAGTTACTTTAGGCTCATTTGTTTTTCATGCATGATTTGTGATGCTGCATTTGCCCAAAAGCAGACATTTTGTTTGTTAACAGTATCATCAGTATGAAACTAGGTCTTGTCTGAAAACCAAGTGTTGAACAGAACATCATCTTTTCCTTCCAACCATTTTACAAACTCCAATATTTTTTGCTTGTTAGGTTGTGTTAACTTATGCAGAAAAGTCAATTTGTATGAAAACATCTTGAGATCACTGCATAATATTATTTGTACTGTACGATGAGATATTTCCATTTCTCGTGAAGCTAGTCATGTAGACTTTCTTAGACTACATTGCATGGCAACTCAAAGTGCTTCATGATTTTCTGGAAAATGAATGAGAGCTGCCTTAGGTCGTTTCTTTTCTTTTGTGTACTGTCTTCCTCAAATTTACTGTATAAATTGAGAATGGTATTTCTGGTTGGAGTCCACTAAGAAAAAAAAAAGATTTATCATACCAGAAGTTATGGATTTGATTTAGTCCAAAGATTGTCCGTTATAGTCACAATGAGAATGATGTAAAAAAATGATAAACTTTTTAAAATAATAAACCAGACCACATTTAATAAAAATGTTTTTAAAACTTACATTATAAATTGATTGATGATGACTACTTCGTGAAAATTTATAATAAATTGAAAAATGAAAACAAAGTATGATTTTTTGATTTTCAAAAGGTTTATTTTTAAAAAAATATTTGTTTCTATACACAGTACCTTTCTCAGATGTTACATACAGAATACTAAAACAAAAACTTGAAAAAGATGTCGTTTTTTAAATAAATGTTAAAATCAAAAAAAATGTATTCTGTTTTAATTTTCCAATTTGTTACTTACATTAATCATTTTCAGTCTCTCTCTGTGGGGATATTCACTGTTGGTGCTACAAACACACTTTGTTCTTAGCCTTGGTTGGCAGCATTGTAAAATTACAGTCAGTTTTTGGTACCTGTCATAATACTGTTCACATAGGGATATTTCACAGCACCTTATAACACAATGTGACATCTGATTGGTCAAGGTTATGTTGCACTCAAAGGGTACAAAGCTTTCTAACTTAAAGGTAGTCTCACAGAAGAGTGTGAATTGCTGATGCATTAATGCTCAAAGAACATCTATTTGGTGGTAGGTCGTATGCCTCTCTGTTTTCAGTATTTTTCTTACTGCAAGAATGTTTACCTCAGCCACAGAAGAAGACAGATGACTTGACATAACCCACCGGGTTGGTCTAGTGGTGAACGCGTCTTCCCAAATCAGCTGATTTGGTAGTCGAGAGTTCCAGTGTTCAAATCCTAGTAAAGCCAGCTATTTTTACACGGATTTGAATACTAGATCGTGGATACTGGTGTTCTTTGGTGGTTGGGTTTCAATTAACCACACATCTCAGGAATGGTCGAACTGAGAATGTACAAGACTACACTTCATTTACACTCATACATATCATCCTCATTCATCCTCTGAAATATTATCTGAACGGTAGTTACTGGAGGCTAAACAGGAAAGAAAGATGACTTGACATAGCAGTGACCTCAAGGCCAAAATTTCCTCTTTCAATCGGTCAGTTCCACCTAAATATTGTTGAACGATGACAATAGTCCTCTCCAAGCATAGGTGTCATTTCCTCTAAACACTTAACACTTTCATTCTACAATATATATATATATAAGCAGAAAAAACATATTATAAAATGGAGCTAATATTTGTATGCTGCATTTCTCAGATCAGAGGGCCACCAGGGAACCCTCCACTTGCTCGTTATTTGTTTTTTTGTGACTGGGATTCAAATCCAGAATCTCTAAATGAAAAACCTAGATGCAACCACTCCACCAGAAAGATTAGCAGTGATATTCTAAGTCTACCTTCCAAAAAGATAGACCTGTATGCTTATTACAGCTTCATGCACTGTATGTGAGGCAGCACTCTCTGGATGAACAATCTGTTCTACCCTATAGAGCAGGGGTCAGCAACACGGCACCTGCAGGTGCCATATGGACCACAATAAGATTTTTATACACCTTCACTATATTACACACCTATCGAGCCCAATAACTGTATCGGTATTGCGCATGTATAAGACAATATAATTGTGCAAACTCGTGTCGGCAAATAGCAATCAAGGTCACACACTGACACACTTATTACTTAGCACATAGGAATTTTCTCGCTTCTGATAAATTTGGTAGTATGTTACTGTATTCTGAGTGCTACATATTTTTTGTGTTATTATTGACTATATTTTATTGTTTGCATATTATTAGCAACTATATCATGCAAGATAGTGGCCCTTTTCACTATCAAATACCTATTGCACTAGTTAACGGATTTTATAAATAACCCATCATGAATATTTGTAAAAGAAAAATAATTTAATGTTGACTGGGAAGAACAATTTTGTTTTATTGACTTTAAAGGCAGATGTATCTGCTTATTGTGTAATAATAGTGTGGTGCTCCCAATAACGTTTGAATTTATTTTGCGCCCTTACTGAAAAAAAGTTGCCAACCTCTGCTATAGAATACTACTAAGACAAGTAGATTCATACCTTTAGTGTAGCAAGCATGCATTCTACAGCCACAACTAAGAAGGCTATCCCAGAGGTTTAATGGCTATCATTTCAGTTCATGATTTAAATATTTATTCTTAATCCGTCAATTGTGTTTTGTCCTTTGGCAGGTGCTTAAAGAATATTTCACTTTACAGTCTTTTATATTTCACTATTCTGTGCGAGTCTCATAGTTCTGTCTTATATTGTTACTATGATCTTAACTGAATTGATTATTTGTTTCTTTTTTCTTCTATCCATCCATATATCCTCATTTGCTATGTTCAGCTGACATACTCTTCCCAACCAGTATCCTTGTCGACTGATTAATGTTTCTTTTTATCCTTCACAGCACTTCACATTTTTTTCTCTTATCTTATTGTTTTCATTTTTTTTCTTATTCACATTGCAAATGTATAATATTCTTCTTTCAGTCCTCTAAATTAATTACAATTTGTCAGCTCTTTACTGCTACTTTCCATGTATAGCAATTTGTGGTAGTCTCTTAATTCTGTGTTTAATGATCCACAAAGTTAGCCTACTCCTGTTAGAATTTCCCTTCACTTGCTATTCTAATTCTTATATCTATTGTAAAATGCATATCCTAGTTACTGTGCTTTCTAGATATTTGAATCATCATTCCACTTGCTTTAACTACTTGCTGATCAATCTAATATTTATCCTTTTACTGTTTTACTCTTTACTTTTTCTTCTCATTTCATATTTTTCACTTTGTATCAAGATTATCAATCATCTCGATCACTTTTGCCTTACTATCTGCTATCAGAATCCATTTTATTTAATAATAATCTATTATCAAATCGCAGTAATTTTATAATTGATTTCAAATAAAGGAATAGTTTCTTAGTTTAACTTTTATATATATTTTATTCTTTATTAAATGATTTGATTTTGATATCTTTTTTTTATTCTGTAAAGTAAATTACTCCAGTTGGCTTATATATTTTTCTAGTTAACAATGGAAATTTTTTTTCATACAGGCAGTGCTTATCATAACTAAACAGAAAATAAATGAACAAAAAAATCAAACTTTTTTATTTTGTTATTGTGATCTTTTAATTTCCCGACTAAATAGCAGCTACGGCTATATATAAAATCGGGCATATCCAGTTTTCACTGAATCTTGATGAATTGATCCCTTAGGACCCCAGAAAATCGAAAAATGGCAACAAAATTTCTGCAACAAATTGTGTATACGTATGTATGTTGGCGTGTAAATCGCCTTATATCTCCAGAACTACTTGACCGATTTTCACCAAACTTGTGGCCAAATTCTATAGTAGGAGCATTCATGCTACTAAATTTTCTATTCAAAATGTCAAGGGGTGGGTGATGCAGGGGAAAACAAAATCATTTCCAGATTTTGCATAATTAAGGTTACATTTTTTTTTTTATAATTTTGGGGATATTAAACAACTTTTGTAAAAAAAAAAATTGTTAAATTTCACCCCACCCCTAAAAATGGTTTTAATTTTGAAGAGTTATAAAAGCCAGTACCAAGGGGTGATTTTCATTGCATTTTTAAAAAAATATTTTTCCAAGCAATTATAAAAAAAAAAAAAAATACTTGTGTAAAACGTTTTTCGCTAAATTAAAAAATTCTAACTCCAAAAAATAGTAATTTTGAAAGATTGTAAAAAGCAGTGGGACTTTTTCGTTGCAGTTTTTTTTTATTAGCATTTTGTTGGATCCACAAATTTGTTCCCCATCAAAGTTGGGTCTTAACCCAGCCACCCCCCCCCCCCCCTTACACACTCCCAAATCCCACTTACCAACCGGACTTCTGCTGTAGTTGACTGCTATGTTGTGATGTTGAGCTGTAGAATTAAATAAATTAATAATATTTAAAGTGGCCGCTAGTACCGACACCTGCACAAATGAAATATGGTATGTATATACTCTTTAGTTAAATAACAAAAATATTGTATTTAGAAAAAATTATAAATATTTTTAATTAAGTTGTGTGAGTAAGCCATGCATCAAAAAAAAGCTGCGTGGTGGAAAAGTCCTACAATTGTGTTGTCAGCTTTGTTTTACAAGCCAGCACCAATTTTTTTTCTTTTTTAGTTTAATACACCAACATTTTCAAGTCATAAAATAAATTTCACTTAAATTTTTGGTATGTTTGTGATTTTATTTTTTAACATTATATTAAGTGAAAAAATTTATTAAGTAGATTGTTCGATTATGCGCATACATTAAACATTATAATTTTAATATCATAACATTAATTAATCATAGAACTTTTTGATGTTGATATTTAATCTTTCGACATATTTATTATTGCCAGGATTTTTTTTAATAGATATGTCAAAAAAACATTTTTAAATTTAATAACTTTATCAAAATTATAATCAATACAGTCTTCATTTACTTTAAATTTATTTATATCCCTTAAAAAAGTGATATTCGGCCATCATTTTCTTTGTACATATATTTTTACATTGAATTTATAATTTAAAAAACAAAAAAAAAATTTTTATTAGTCATTTTTTTCACAGTAAATGAGATTGGAGACAGGATTATTATTAATATCTGATATAAATTAATTTCATTAAATCTGAATCATTCTTTTTAGTAATAGTATTACCGTCAAGATTTTTTTTCTTCCAGAAGAAGAGTAATTGAGGTGTTGGGGGTTCACCCCACCACTATAGTTATGGTCTAACCATGTTTATTATTATTATTAATATTTCTTTTTTTTAAGTTAATGTGCTTTTTATATAAATACTAAATAGAAATGTTATGTAAGGGATATGTTTGTCTTCTGTTAATATAACATTAGATAAAATTAATCCTAATTCAAGCAAACATTGATCCCTTGGCAAAAAACTTTAGTTATGCATTCAAAACTTGAAAAAATAACTATATTTTTCTCACTTTAACCTTAGAAAACATTGAAACAAGTTTATAAAAATAAACATTTTGAGCTATGTCTATCTAAAGGCATGGTTAACTATCGCTGAAGTCAATTTTTTTTCATCGTCGATTATATTGTTTGTTTGTTATAAAACAAACATTTACAAAATTTGCTGTATTAGTAATAATATCTATAAATAAATTGTTGACCCTAGATCATTTGTGACAACTGAATTGTTGACTAGATCATTTGATCAACTGGGTGATAACCCAGTTTGGGGGTGATAACATCCCCACAAGGGGATGTGATAAACATCCCCTTGTGGGTCCTGGAGGTCTTTAGGGGGGTTAGTAGAAGGCCCACAGAAAATTGGTGGTTTCAGGTGGTCTAGGAAGGCGATGGCGATTTAAAAAAAGCAAATATTATGTTTTCCTGGTATTTCAAACTAAAATTAAATACCTACTACACTAGTACAAAAAATTAAGGAACACCTATATTTTATGATAAAAAATTATTATTATTATTATTATCCACCCATCTGATGGATGGGTGGATAAAGTGACAAATGAAGAGGTATTGCGGCAAATAGATGAAGAAAGAAGCATTTGGAAAAATATAGTTTAAAGAAGAGACAGACTTATAGGCCACATACTAAGGCATCCTGGAATAGTCGCTTTAATATTGGAAGGACAGGTAGGAGGAAAAAATTGTGTAGGCAGGCCACGTTTGGAATATGTAAAACAAATTGTTAGGGATGTAGGATGTACAGGGTATACTGAAATGAAACGACTAGCACTAGATAGGGAATCTTGGAGAGCTGCATCAAACCAGTCAAATGACTGAAGAAAAAAATAAAAAAATAAATTATATTCAAACTACTTTAACTTTTCAACCAAGAGGTTTAGAGATGAATTAAAAAAAAATTAAATATTGAATACTGTACTTTTTGACAGTATATTTCAAATTTCAAAAATCATCAAATTAAAAAAAAAATCAGTGAGAAGAAAAGTTTTAAAAATTTGATAATTTTTCTTCGTGTTTGAGTGCATGGGAGAAACAAAATTTTTTCAGTATGCTGCATTAAAATCGTTTAAAAGCTTAAAACTTTAGCCTTAATTTCTTTTTTAGTATGTTTTTCTATGATTTTTCCTAACCTAAATATTCCACTTAAAAGAGAAAAGGCCACTTTTGTCTGTAATGCTGCATATCTCCCAATCTAAGCAAAGTATTGATACAAATAAATATGAAAATTAAAGGATTTTGATCTAGCTCAACTCAGAAATAGGATATGCCACATTTAAAAACAATAATTTCAAATGGTGTTTTTAAGAACGCGTCTTAAAAACAGAAATTACAATTATTACTTTTAACAGACAGTAAATAAAACAAATTTTTGGGGCGCTAGAAAATATTTGAATTTTCAATGTGGGTGGTGGGTGAAAAAGTTCTCAATGCTTTAGATTAAAAGAGCCTTAGTGGTGACCATCCATTGTGGCAACTATGGGAAGCAATAATCTTAGTCAATGATGATCCTAATACTGGTCACCTGTGAAAATAAGTAATAAAGACATTTATTATTATTACATTTCATTAATAATATGCACTGTATATGAAAATGATTATTAATACTTTATATTAAATCAATTAATAATAAGTTCCATTAACAGCCTGCTGAGCTATTCTAGTGGTAAACGTGTCACAAATTCCTTGTTTGACAGCTGATTTTTGATATCAAATGTTCTCAGATTTGAATCATAGTAAAAGTTGTTGTTTCTATATGGATTTGAATATTAGATCATGGATATCAGTGTACTTTGGTGGTTGGGGTTTAATTGACCATGTACCTCAGGAATGGTTGGCCATGTCTGTACGAGACACTTCATTTTGTTGCTTATTGTTCACTAGTTGAACAGAAACACATTAGGAATTAAAAAAAAGCTCCATTAATTACTTATTGTTTAAGACGGATATAGGTTGTAAAATGAAAAATACTTGTATAAATTAAAATTACTAAATCTTTTTACTTTCCTGGCAAATACAGCAGTATGAAAGGAAAAACCAACTGGGTTGGTCTTTTGGTGAACTTATCACAAATCAGCTGATTTCAAACTCAAGAATTCTAAGGTTCAAATGCTAGTTAAGGCAGTTATTTTTATACAGTTTTGAATATTAGATCATGGATACCGGTGTTTTTTGGTGATTTGGTTTCAATTTAACCACACGTCTCAGGAATGGTCAACCTTTTTTTTTCCCTGTTTAACCTCTGGTAACTACCGTTTAGATAATTCTTCAGAGGATGATGAGATGTATGAGTGTAAATGAAGTGTAGTCTTGTACATTCTCAGTTCGACCATTCCTGCGATGTGTAGTTAATTGAAACCCAACCACCAAAGAACACCGGTATCCATGATCTAGTATTGAAATCCGTGTAAAAATAATTGGCTTTACTAGGACTTGCACGCTGGAACTCTCGACTTCAAAATCAGCTGATTTGGGAAGACGCGTTCACCACTAGACCAACCCCGGTGGGTTCAGGAATGGTCAACCTGAGACTATACAACACTACACTTCATTTATATTCATACCTAGCATCCTCTGAAGTAATACCTTACGGTGGTTTCGGAGGCTAAACAGAAAAAGAAAGTACGGTGTCAGAAAGTATCATGTCAAAAATGGAGTATCAGGTTTTTTTTGCAAATTTTTACATTTTAAGGTTCAACTAGTTCATCTTGATCTAGTCAAATAAAACATTTGTATGTATATCACACTGCTTTTAGTCATATATCTCAGGACTGAACAAACCGATTTTCTTCAGATTTGACTCAAATATTTCTGTATATGGGGCATTGATAATATTAATTTTTTTCAAAATTTGTTAAGGGAATGTGAGATTATTGTGAAAAAACCAATTTCAGTGTTCTTCAAAGGCCCTTCAGAAAATATTTTACTTTGGCAAATTTGTTACCAGTGTTGTATATTATATAAATAATAAAAAAAAAGTTTTTATAAATTTATCCTCTACCATTTAAAATTGAAATATGTCTTTTTTGTTTTGTTTTTTTTTTCACTCCTTTGGTTTTTAATATTAATTGTTTTTCTTTTGTATTTTATACATCATATAGTTTTCCAAAATTTTAGACCTTAAACACAAAAAAGATTTTGAAAATTTTTAATTTTTTTGTGTTAAGGTTAGTTCTTATGAATATTTTTGGAAAATTGTTGTCACTTTAAGGGAAATTCAAATTTAATTAGTATTGGAGGCCCCCTATAATATACTCAGGACTCAAAATAATGACCACTTTTTTTTTTATTACTACCTTAAAATTATATATATATATATATATATATATATATATATAATAAAACAATTTTTTTTGTTGAGGGCCCTCGTAACTGCTTATCTTTTGTTAAATAAATTTTAGCTATATTGAAGACCCAGTATGTCAGTAACTATTAATACTACAGAATTCAAATCTTTTGTGGATACTGGTAGTTTATATGCATCTAGAATTATAACTGTAAACCACTTTCCTAATTTTTTTTAAATTCTAGATGTATTGAAAGATACATTCATATAGAATAATGACAAAAAAATTCAATTTTTTATCTTCAGTGGTTTCAAAGTTAATGGTTCATAAATATAGAAAAATATGATTTTTGGAAAACTGGATTTAAAAATTACATAAATAGATTTTTTTAAATTACATGTTTTAAAACTGCCCACCTTCATAATCTGGTCATCAGTGTTACCTTCCTGATCTTCAGTGACCTTTAGTCTTTTATTTCTGCTTCTCTGTCTTGCATTTTTCTACTAAATTACTTGAACTGTTTTTTCCTTCTCAGTTCATCGCCGATCTTTTTTAAAATTTGTATGGTATTAAGAACCAAATTGATTCCAAGATAATGAAGAACTTCATACTTGCTAATGTTTCCATTATTAAATGTTGACATTGCATTATACTCAAAACTCAAGGGTTTCCTTTCCTAAAAAAGATATTTTATTGCCACCGCTTCCAAATTATGTGGTTGAGACTCATTGGAGTTCTGCGTCTGTCAATGGAGATATTTTTTGAACAAATATTCATTAGATAAACTTTCAAATATTGGCTTTATATTACCTTGAATAACAGACACTGGAAGAGAAATTTTTGTGCGAGTAGGAACAGCTTTTACTGGTAAATTTGCCAGTTTTACTAAAAAATTTGCAAAGCAACTGTGATGCATTTTTTTTAAATCATAAAAAATTTATTTGTTAACATACATACAGTTATGAATCTTATATCAAATGACTCAGAAAATATTGAAAGAAAACAGAAGAAATTCCAAAAACAATTTTTTTGGCCCCTTACTAGTTACGAGTGTTCTTGATCACTTTATAAAAAAACATTTTAGTAAGTTGTTTCCACAGAGTAAGGAATCCATCAAAATGAATCGTTTTTTTTTTTTTATTTTGAATTTGGAAATTTTGATGCTTAAATCTTTATTTTGATAACCATTTTAATCAATTAAAATCCCTATTGATATAGAGGCCCCAACATTTTTAAAAATTCAGAAAATTGTTTTGTAATTTATATTTAATTAAACTATGAAAAATAAAATTTTAATGATTGAATTGCAAAGGTTTTGCAACGAAAAAATTTAATACTTTGCTAGTTTTTCTGTAGTCATCAGTCTGTTGACTGGTTTGATGCTAATTTCCATTCCTTTTTTTTCTCTTAGAGACTACTCTTTTAAGCTCAATATATTTACTATGTCTTGTATCCTCCATTATCTGTATTATATATTTCAATCTTTTTTCCCACACAGATTTTACCTTCTCCAAAGCTATCTAATACCACATTAACTAAAGTCTGGATGTCTTGATTTATGTATTCTCACTAATCCAGTTTTTCTTTCTTACCAAATTCAGCCATAAATTTCTCTCCTCTACTATTTGTTCTAAGTCTTGTTCATCTCGTATTTTATACCCATCTAAGTTTCAATATCCAATTTTAACACCACATTTCAAACGTCTTTATTCTTTTTATTTTTCTTCTTATTATTATTTCCAGGTTTTATTAACGTAAAATGTTTTCACACCAATATTTTCAAGAATAAGTCTTACTGTTGAGATTTATATATTTTTTTATAAGTAAACTAAATGTGCTTAATAGTAATAATTGATATTTAAGTTAATGAGTTTCTCATTAAATCAAAATTGAATTTCTCTGATCGTAATAAAAATATACCAAATAGTATTGTTTCTTACTTATTTTTGGTTTTTAATGAAAAAACAGTCTCATTATTAAGCCAGTGTGATCTCAATATCTTCTTATTTTCAATCTCAGTATTTTTTCTCTTCACACATATTTTCTTTTTTTCCTACAATTGCATCACTTGTATGGTTTGAAAATAAATAAGAACAAATTAATCATTATCCTCACTCCTTTATGAATTAAAACTTTCATTTCTTCGTCTTCTATTCCTGCTATGTAATATTAACTCTTAAAAATTATGAATAATTATTTCTTTTCTCATTATATAAATTAAAGTTGTAAAATTTTATTCTGTTTTTCATTTATTAGATCATTTCTGATTAGAATATGTGCTTAAATGCACTCGTAAATTTTCTAGTACCAGAATGTTTGATTTTCTATTATGGCAGGCTGCAAAAGTAGTCGACAGGTACAGGCAGCTGAATTACAAGACAATGTTATGAAAAATACACATTCATGTTCTATTTGATGTTTACATTGATAAGATTTCATTCATAATGTTCTGCCATTAGGGCAGGTTCTGTCATGGCTGCTGCTCTCTACTTTGTTCTATTCTTTGCTAACCTCTTTGTTTCCGCACAGTTTTCCCTTACCATAAATCCCATCCATCATTTGAAATCTCTTCCTTCCTATTCCTTTCCTTCTATTGAAAAAGCCTTCAGTCGCATCCATTAATGAACATCTCATACAATGTCCAAGCCAGTTCCTTTTCCTATATTTAATCACATTTAACATTTTCCTGTTCTCTCTGATTCTCCTTAATGCTTCTTCACTTGTTATTTGATCTTGGCATCTGAAATTTATCATCTGTGCCACACCTACATTTCAAAAACTTCCAATTTGTTTTCTGACTGGCTTTCTTATCAGCCACGTTTCATCAACATAGAGCATCACGTTCCAAATAAAATATTTCATTAACTTTAACTTTCCAAATAACAGTCTTCGCTTCTCATAAAATTCCTGCTTATTTCTTTATATTCTTGTTCTAATTTATACTGTAGAAATCAGGTCATCAGTTATTAAGCTCCCTAAGTACTGAAATTTTCTTCACCTACTCTAAAACTTCATTTCCAATCTCAATCCTAACCTCTTTTCCACGTAATACCATATATTTTGTCTTCTTTTTGTTTATCCTCATACTGATTGTCTTTCACAAGCTTCTTTTAAGTTATCAAGCATTTCATTAGTTTACTTGGACTCTCTGCCAGTACCACCATGTCATCGCAAAACATATACATTTTATTCTTCTTTCCTCGATCTTATTTCTATTTTCCCATTCAGACAGCATTTAATTATTTTTTCCAGATATAAACTAAACCATGTTGGTAATATGCAGCATCCCTGCCTCACTTCCCTTCAAATCCCTATTCTTCCTGTCATTTCGTCTCTTATCTTCACTTTTATTCTCTGGTTATAGTATTACCCTTTTATTAGGTGATACTCTTCCCCAGTCAGCTCCCTTTTAAGAAGAAAAATATATTTTACTTCTTAAAAGGAAGCTTGATCCAAAAGCAAAGGACCATTTTTGTGTGGTCTGATTTTTATAATCTACAACAGTGTACTTTGTTATTCACCATTTAACAAAGTGATAATATCGTTCATTAAGAAATACGTTAACAATAAATGTTTAAAATAAAACAGAGACCAGACCCTTAAGTTAAAACAAATTTTATATTAAGGAATAATTTTTTTTTTCTTTCACAAATAACAAAACTAGAATCATATTCTAGCACAAGTACACCCTTGTTAATGAGGAACTTCTCATTGGCAAAGAAAGGAAACATATTCAACATTATTATTCAGTGACTGTGAAAATTATTACAAGTGATTTTAGTGTGAACAGAGATATATTCTTTACCTAAGGGAAAATGTATACGTACATTCACATTTGCAAGTTGTAATATTTTCTACTGTAACAACAGTTTAATTTGTATTCTCCTGATTATTAGATGTGTTTAATCATTTCATTTGTCATATATAATCATCTCTGATGGCGCATAAACATGCAGCTTTGTCATATATATATGAATACATACTAATATCTACTACAAATATCTACTGAAACGTTAATGAGTTGTATACTAAAACTTACAAATAACATATTACATAAAATACAGAATAAAATCAAAAACAAACTTGGTAAGAGAAAATTTATATTGCTGATATATATCAACATATAAAATTTCCATATAAATCCATACATCAAATAAAATTTCAGGAACAATGTTATATTATTAAATCAATAAAACTCAGTATGTTCAACCCAACAAATCATGAACAGTTTTAACTTCTAGAGTTACATATAAATAATTGTTTCTTTTCTGTATTTCTTTAAAATAAATCTTATAAAATTTTTAAATAGTTTGTTACATACAAGTTGAATGTTTATTCCAGATTTAGATGTCGTGTACTTGGTTTTTGCTTTTAAAATTTGTTTTCAATAAAATAAAAATGAGTTTTTCATCCAAATAAAAGCAATTTATTTATCAAGGTTAGTTTTATATTGGGTAATTCACAAAGAATCTAACAAACTTTCAGGACATGTTCTACTTGTTAAAATAAAGAAGCTTATGTAAACATAGGTTCGTAAATGCTGTGTTAATATGTAGAGGCCAGTAAAATATTTCGCCCTTTTTTCTGATCGTTCTGTAAAATTAAACCAGCCTGTATAATTATTGGGAAATTAAAAGATATATTTTGTGGTTTTATGTGAAATATGATCTGAAAGATTTGTTATATGGGTCCTCCTGTTCGGAAATCTTTGATGATATACTTGCTGTTCAACTTATGCGTTTCTACAGCAGAATATATAAAAAAAATGATAACTTTGTATTCTTCACTGGAAAATTTATAAGCCATTGTTAGGATAATGATATATACCCACTATTCAATTCACATAATTAAATGTTTATTGCTGTCTAAATGTCGTGTAAAATAATTGTTAGAATCAGCTATTAGTATCGCGAACTTATGAAATATGTTACAAAAAAATTTAGATAAAATTAATTTTTTGATCTTTAAACATGTTTAATAAACTGTTTTATTTTCTAAAATATTTAATTCTTTTGTTTGTAATATTCAGAATTTTGTTTCGTTTAATGCCTAGTAAAATCTGTTGTATTTTATATATTTTCTTTTTAATAAATTTAGATATTTTTACATTTATATTTAGTTTTTGATGGCTTTATTCTTTACTGAAAATCTAATTCTAGTTTTGTTTAAAACTTTGCTTGTTTATTATCCACTAAAAAAGTTATTTTTTGCAAGAGATAATCTGTTTTTTTCCCCAATCCTTTTGTCTTTTTAGTAAAAGTACAGTTATAGGACATATTTTACAATTTTTCAGGTTAGATTTTACATAAAATCACTAAATTTTACACATTTATTTCGGTAATAAGAAATACAGTCTGGTTTAATTTTATTGAAGGCGCAGATATCAGGACGAAATCTTTCGCCAGCCGACACTTGTTATGGAAGAATTTATGAATCTATATTTATATAAAATTTATTGTTTATTTTCACAAGTAGAACATGTCCTTGAAGTTTGTATACATTATTTTTTAACGTTGGGGTAGGAAAAAGCTCTGTCAGTCGCCGAGTGGCGGGCTTTCACCCGCTAAAAAAAACCTAACCTCCTATCATGCAGGGGGCGGATCTAAGCCCCTGGTATGGGGCTTAAAACACAATTTTAAGGATATTAATAAAATTAACAATAATAAAAACAAAATATTTAGCGTAATATTTTTTTTTTAGTTATAAAAAATATTTTTAAAAAGGTTTAGTAAAATGTACGTTTAATAAAAAATGTTTGTGCTGCGATCTAACGTATTTTGTTTGTACTTAAGAGTTATTTACATGTTAAATACGTTATGTAGCAATAAACGCGCGCAACTAGCATCGAATACTGATCTCTACTCGAACAAACAACATACAAACTGTCTTAGTTGATTAGTTAATTGTGTTGTTAGCTAACCCCTGTAAAGGTAAATAGTGCGTGACCCTATTAATGCGTATGTTGGAAGTGTACGAAAATCAAATTTCATGTGTTTTTGAAGGTTTGTATTTATTATTTTATTAATATTGTATATTTAAACTGTGTTCATGTATAATTCAAATATATTAAATTTAATAAATCATTATACACGACCTTTTTACATTAATGTTAATACACCTAGTACCAATCAACATTCTAGCAATCACCAATATTCTTTATCAATTCACAACTGTATTTAAGTACTAAAAATGTTAATATATCTGGTTTTCTTTCAGGTTAGGCATGTCATTTTCACATGATACAAAAGTTGTTATTCATCTCATCCTCTGAAGCAATACATAACGATTGTCCCAAAGGTAAAAATATATATCTATATGTAGTTAAGGTTAATGCATTCATACTAATAGATAACATTATATTAATTTAAATATAGAACAAAATCAAAAGATATATTTATTAGAATAACTGTTTAAACAGTGGTTAGAATTAGATTGTATAAACCTAACTTTATTAAAACAATCAACATTAAAATAGTTTATCAAATGTTAACAGTTAATTTATTACATAATTCAACATGCCTCCTAAAGTTTTATTTTATTTTCTTTCTAAAAACTTATTTTACTTCAATAACTTTTATTTTTTGGCTTTTTATATCTACTTCTGTATATGAAGTATATATATCTGCATTTCTTTATATCCTAACAGTATTCCTAATTTAACTTTATCCCATTTGGATTTTATTAATTGATCTGGCATTATTATAACAAGACTTCCTAACAGTTATAAAAACTTGGCACTAGGGTTTTCATTAAAAAATATTTCACAAGGTGTTTTATGTTTTAGCTAGGGTTTACTTTTTCAAGTTATCTTACTTCTGGCCAATATTATTAAATTTTGTTTCAGACAACAAACATCTGACCATATTCATAATTAATCTTTGTTGTTCACACCATTTAATTCGTGAGTTAAATGAAAAAATCCTTTGGTTTCCCCGTTTTATTTATTTTTTCCAGTTGATTTCAACCTTATTTTACTTTCCAGTTATTCAACCGTTCTATTTTCTTAAGATAATATGTCAATTAGATCTCCAATATAATAGTAAGATGGCGGAATGATTTTTAACTTGTGTCTTAGTTCCTCATCTTTGGTGATTTTTGCCCTACCTACTTAACCTCATTTATTGTTTTCTTAAATTCATTAAAAAAATGTCGCTTCTAAAAAATTTTCAGTTTGTTACTTACAAGATTATTTCTGCATATTATTTGTAATGGTGTATATTCTTTCAAATTATATTTCATCAAACTTTTTTCATAACTTTACATGCTGAATTAAGTTCACTGATATATTCCAGTTGTTAATTTGAAATAGCACTATATACATAGTTTGTATCGTTAATAACAAGTGCTTTCTAAATCATCAGTATTGTCAACATCTCCTTTTTCTGTTGTAGTAAGTTTTTTACAATTTTTAAACTCAATAAATCTGAGAATTATTTTTTTTTTCAATTTGAATTCTCACTTTCATCGAAAAATCGTATCACAATATCATTTTTTTCATACATGCTACTTTGCTTAGCTTTTCATAATCAAAAAATAGAGCTTTTCTTCTTTTACAAGTTTTTTTCTTATTAATTTTCAATTAGTCAGTTAATATTTAACACTTTTTATTAATACAACACATACTACTACATGTTAGAATAACTGCTTCAATAACCATTAGAATTAGATTGTATAAACTTACTTTATTTACGTAATCAACCAAAATTAAAATAGCTAATCAAATGATGTAATTTTATATAGTAATTTTTCAGTTATTGAAAAGGTGATAAAACGTACTGTTCAGCTATTTTATTAAGACAGAAATTATTTATGTTTTTCATCTGTTACATGTATCGTAAATAAACAAAAAAACAGATTTATTAATTTTTACATAACAAACAGTATATATTACATACATAAGAAATTAACAAATTTTAAATAAGCCTACAGGATGGTCTAGTGGTTAACTCGTCGTTGCAGATAAGTTGTTTTTAACAGCCTGATTTTTCAAGCCAAAGGTTCTGAGGTTCAAATCCTAGTAAAAGTTAGTTGCTTTTATACAGACTTGACTAATAGGCAATGGATACCGATGTACTTTGGTTGTTAGGGTTTAATTAATCACACATCTCAGGAATGATCAGCCTGAGCCTGTACAAGACTACACCTCATTTACATATTACATATCATCCTCATTTCATTGAGCTATGAGGGGAGGGGTTGCTTATTGTTTTGATTTAATTTACAAAACATCTCAGGAATGGTCAGCCCTGGGTCTTTAGAAATAAGGTTCAAATCCAATTAAAAGTTATTAATTTTTTTATATTGATTTGAATACTAAACAGTGATTACCAGTGTACTTTGGTTGTTAGGGTTCTGTTAACCTAACCATACATCTCAGAAATGGTCAGCCTGAGTCTGTACAAAATTATACCTCATTTACATGTCATACGTATCATACTCTTCTCATTGTGCCATTGGGGTGTTACTTATTGTTCACTAGTTGAACAGATTGCAATGTACACCTTAGGGAATTAATAAAATAAATGTTTTTTAACAAAAAAACTAACTTTTAAACTAAGTACTAACTATTTTTAACAAAATAGATTATTCTTTTGCTTTCAAAACAAAAATAATATTCTTAAAATTAAGAAAATGCGTACTAATAAACACAGCAACCCATGAGTAAACAAGTTAATTGCAGTGATTGCATTTTTAATGCTACATCTAACTGACTGGTCTTGAGATGATGATGATAAACACATGTAAGCATTACTCAAAACAACAAAATAAAATTTTACAATTGCCTCATGTTTTGCAGTCAAGACATGTATAACATATCAATCACAACAAGCATAATTTATAAATTGTACATAAATCTATCAATATTTTAAGGCAGTAGAACAGTTAGAAAATTATGAACCGTATTAGATTTGATAAAAGTTAAATGTATAAATTGAAAAAAAATATGATATAAAAACAAATTAATTAATTATTTACTTACATACACAGTTTTTACATATAACCGTTTTTTAAAACATTTATGCCTCTATAGAACCAGGCAACAGAATTGTCTTCATGGTATCTTAATACTATGTTTAGACTTTCAAGAAATAGCGATATTATCTTTCCAATGCCATTTTCAATTAATTTTTTTTTTTGACTGGATCATCTAAGGATCATGAAGCACACCTTTAGACTTCTTTATCCTTTTTCAAAATTGTTTCATTCTTTCCCTGTTTTTTTCTTTATTGCATTTTAATTTTTATTTTTCGGTTTTCTGGAAATTTAAACTTGTCTATTACTTTTCTAAATGTTTCTATTTTCAATTATTTCTTCTGAGATATTTAATATTTTTAAATCCTTATCAACTTCTTTAAACTGTGCATTTTTTGTTTTTAAAGTATGTCAATAATTGTTTGGTTTGTTCTCATCTGTTTTGTATAATATCCATAAAAGTTAAGACTTCTTATTGTAGTTTCTATTATTTCCTAATTTGTGTAAGTTTCTTTAAGATTTTAAGCTTTCATTCTACATTGATGATTTTAGGGATGTGAATTTTTTTTAATATTCTCTTTTTCATTTTAATTACATTAATTTTTTGAAAAATTTTGCAAACATTCCGCTTCATATAGTGTTTCTTGTAAAATGACTGTTCTGCATTATTTGAGGTAGAAGAATTTTGTTATTTGGGAATTAGAATTACTAAAGATGAATGAAGCAGGAGTGATATAAAATGCTGAATAGCACAGGTGAAACGAGCCTTCAGTCAGAAATATAATTTGTTTACATCAAAAATTAATTTAAATGTCAGGAAAAGATTTTTGAAAGTATGTTTGGAGTGTCGCTTTATATGGAAGTGAAATTTGGACGATCGGAGTATCTGAGAAGAAAAGATTAGAAGCTTTTGAAGTGCGGTACTATAGAAGAATGTTAAAAAATCAGATGGGTGGATAAAGTGACAAATGAATAGGTGCTGCAGCAACTCGATGAAGAAAGAAGCATTTGGAAAAATATAGTTAAAAGAAGAGACAGACTTATAGGCCACATATTAAGGCATCCTGGAATAATCGCTTTAATATTGGAGGGACAGGTAGAAGGAAAATGTTGTATAGGCAGGCCACGTTTGGAATATGTAAAACAAATTGTTAGGGATGTAAGATGTAGGGGGTATACCGAAATGAAACGACTAGCATTAGATAGGGAATATTAGAGAGCTGCATCAAACCAGTCAAATGATTGAAGACAAAAAAAAAATATTTTTTGAAATTTGTTATTTTTCTAGTTTTCATTCCTTCTTTTTCTAAAACATTTGGCGTTATTACTTCTCCCAGATATTTAAATGCATTTGTTTTTTTAATTATTTTATTTTTAGATTATTTTGTTTCTATTACTTAATGTTGAAAAACCATTCTATCTTTTCAAAGGAGATCTGTAAATCTATTTTAATAGCACATTTTTTTAATTGTTGGCTTTTTATACTTGTTTCTTCTTCATTTTTGGCCAAAATTATTAAATCATCTGAAAACCCAAGGATGTTTACAATAATGAATTTTCCTTTAGTTTCTAGTTTTACATTCCTATGAATTTGTAGTTCTTCTAACCTTTTGTACCATTCTCTGATTGATCTTACTAACGCACAGTTAAAGAGGATCGGAGACAATATACTTGTTTTTATTTCAAAAGGTTTTGATAATATTCCTAAAAATTTTACTTTTGAATTCATTTCTGTAAGTGTATCTCTAATTATATTTATTGTTTTGTTATTGCTCGCAAATTCTTAAAGTATTTTAAACAGAGAGTCCCTATGAATGGAATTATATGTTTTTTTTTTAAATCTACATGTACTGTTATTAAATGTTCTGGGTTTGCTATTTTTTGATACTGTAAAATGAATTTTGAGTTAACTTAAAATTTGAAATCTGGATTAAAGTCTGAATCCATTTTGATATTATCCTGACTTTTTTTTTTTTTTACTATCCGTTGTATTCTGTTTAATAAAGCTTTCGATAATATTTTATATGGGACTGATAAGAGCAATATTTTTCTGTAGTTATTTGGATCCATTTTATTTCCTTTCTTATATAGCAGGTAAATTCTTGCATTTTTCCAGTGTTTAGGTATTTTCTCTGTTTCCCAAATTACTTTAAAGAGATTTTCTTATTTTATACACAGTTCTTTGGATGTATATTTTAGTATTTATATCACTATGTTATCTTCACCACTCGTTTTGTAATTTTTCAGATTTATTAATTGTTTAATTTTTTCAGAGTTCAGGGGCTGGAAGGTGTTTTCCCCTCTTTTTTAATATTTTTAAAAGTGAATGTTTCTGTAGGTTCTGGGCAATTTAACAAATTTTCAAAAGTATTTTGCTAAGGAATTTTTGCGTATTTATCATTATTTCTCGCTTTTCATTTTTAAAATTAAGGCACATCGGTTGATATTCATTTTATTTATTTTTGGAAGTATGGTACAAATGTCTTTGTGTTGTTTTTCTTAAAATCTTTTCTGAGTTTATCTAGTTGTTGTTTTCCATATTTTCTCTTTTCTCCTTGGTTTATTTTAGAGATAAATCTTTTGAATTGTAGCCACTCTTCTCTGTTCCAATCATTTGGTTTAGAGATATATTTTTGCCATGTTTTTTCTCTTCTTTTTAGTGATTTTTAAAATTCTTCATTCCAACATTTATGTTTTTTATTTTTATTTCTAGAAAATGATTTTTCTACCGATTTTACTATCTTATTTAAAAAAATTTTTCCAGTCATTCTCTTTAATTACAGCTATTTTATTTTTAAATTTATTTAATAATTCTTTGCTTACATTTTCTCTCCTTATATCAAATCTTCTAAGGTTTGATATCTGTTTTCTCATTTGCTTTATAAGAAGAAATCAAAATCTTATTTTTTGTTATTGATCTGAATTGAAATCAGCACTTTTGACTAGTGATTAAAATTTTCCGCATGTTTTCTTTAGAGATGACAATATGATCAATTTGAAATTGTTTTGACGTAAGATTGGGTGATCTTGAGGTTTTACTCTTTTTAGGGGACTTCTTTAAACTTGTTATCGTTAATCTTAAGTTAAACATTTTACACAAGTTAATTAATCTTCTACCATTTTCACAAGTCTTTTTATGAGCTAGGTATTTTCCTTTAATTTCATATTCTTCTTTTTCTGTTCCTATTTGGGCATTAAAATCTACTAAAAAAATTTTTACGTGTTTTTTATCCAATTTCTGAACAGGGTATTTGTATATGGTTTCTGCAAACCATCGCAGATTATTTAGTGGTGTTTACAGAGCCCACAAAAAGTGGTTACTTTGAATTGCTTTATCTATTTCTTAAAAAAAATAGCAAATAAAAATATACTATAAGCTGCCAAAATGCTATCTTGAGCAATATGGCATGTTGCTGGCTTCAGTGACTTCACATGCTTGTAAATAAACATCAAAAGTCACAAGTTGAGTTAGCATTCTGCTATTTGTGTAATATCTTACTGTGATTTATCCAAAAAAATTATTTACAAATTTTTTGTGCCAGCGTGCACAAATACTTCAGTAAAGACTCCGGAAAAACTATTTGTATATGTTCCAAAATATGCTAAAATGCGCAAAATGTGGTTACAACTTGCTCATAGAAATCCTGATGATGTAGTGGATAATTCAACTGTTTTATTCTGTGAAGATCACTTCTATATAAGTAAACATGTTATGATTGGAGTATTTCATTTATTGACATAATATTTAGATTATGGATGTTTTATTTTACCAATTTGTTTGAGGTTAGAATTCAATGGTGTCTTACCTAAGGAGAGTCCCGAGTCAGTCCCTACTAGTCATTTAGGTGTACTACTCCTCTCAGCTTCACCCAAGATCGAGTTATTTCATAATATGTAAAATTAACGGTATATTTTCTAATCCTAAGCATTTCTTTTTAGTAGTCGCATCAACAATTAAAATCATTAGCGATTTATCAGTGTAACGTAACTGTACCGGTAAATTTGTAACCTTCAACAAACTCAGGTCGACTACTCCTGAGTTGTGTGGTTAATTGAAACCTAACCACCAAAGAACATCGGTATCCACAAACTAGTATTGAAATTCAAAAAACCTTTATTAGGATTTTAACCTGAAAACTCTCACTCCAAAATCAGCTGATTTACAATGATTTTACCACTAGAACAACCCAGTGGGTTACAAAATTTGTAATTTAACATATTCAGAAAAACAGTCATGTTGTCAGTTCAATCTAAATCTATACACTTTTTACTGTAATTAAAAGTAGCAGGTAAGTCATTGAAAGTAACAAAACCGTTTTAAAATGTAAACTTTATGATTTTAAGAACAAACATTTGTCCTTTCCATATTTTCAGTTATTTCATTGAATTGAACAGTTCATTCTTGACAGTGTATATTAATTATTTCAAAATCCCAAAACACCAAGGAACGGCAAATCAATGACAGACATATTTATTGATTTGTGACGTCATCATAGATTCAATCAATCTAGACCGTTTTCGATCACATGGCACCAGCCAAAAAAAAAAAAGAAAAGTTTATCTGGGGTTTTTTTAGATAAATAATGGATTATTATTTAGTCAGGTTAATGCAAATCGCTTTTAAAATCCATAATCTATGCGGATATCAATTATTATTACATTTTTCGGTACTTACGTGTATTAACGCCACCGCAGCTTTAGCTTTATTTAAAAACAAGTAGTGAATTGGATTTCGGTGGAAAATGGGCCGTTATAACATAGATTCAAAACAGTATCTTTATTAATTTTAATAAATGGTTATTTATATATCTATTTATTTTATAAATATAATTTAACCAAACTTAATCTACGCTCGCTTTGCTCGCTAACCTTGACTAATTAACACCGTAATTTTTTGAGTATTTATTTAATAAATTCAGTAATTATTGCAATTTGATTATTTTAATAATAAATAATTGAATTTATTAAATAAATACTCAAAAAATTACGGTGTTAATTAGTCAAGTTCAGCGAGCGCAGGTTAAGTTTGGTTAAATTATATTTATAAAATAAATATTTATTTATTTATGTTAAACTCTATATCGGCCCATTTTCCACCGAAATCCGATTAACTATTTTGTTTTTAAATAAAGCTGTAGCTGCGGTGGCGTTAATACCTAAGTACCCATTTTTCACGGTGTCAAATAATCAATAATATTCTTTAAATTTTCCAAAAATGCATCCGCCTTTTCTGGGTTTCTTTGATTATCTTGGTTAATCAGAGCATGATAGTTGATTATATCGTAATATTATTTTTACATTTAATCGTTAAAATATATAATCTGTTGTTAGGCGATTCGTATTTAGTTATATTATTTTCGTAAGACTTATCAATTTAAAATACTTTGTCAAATATTATCAGGTTAGAATTTTTCAGTCCTTCGGCCGGTTTACCCTTTAGTATTTTAAATTTTCAAAAGGAAAATAATTTTCATCTGTGAATTTTGTTTCTTTGATTGCGAAAATTTTGATATGAAATTATTTAATATGTTTGTGAGTTCCATTAATTTTCCACCCGTTCATCTATTTCTTTGATTAGATTAATATTTATTATTTGGTCGTTAAAATGATTGGGGAATTTGTTAGAAAATATACTGCAGTTAATACTTTGGAAAGAGTTAATTTTGAAAAGAATGTGGTATAAGTATTTGGTCCTGCTGAACGAGTATTGTGCGGTGTATTTTTAAATTCAAAATCATTTATTTATTTGTTTATGTGTAGTATTACTTTCTTGACATATATTTGTCTCAAAGTAGGTACTTTAAATTCTTCAGATAAGCGTGTACAGGGATATAATCTTGGTCTACCAAGAACTTCTCTAATTAAATATTTCTGAAGCATAAATATTTCATTAATATGGATATCATATATTCCTTCCCATATCTCGATTCCATATTGAAAAAGTGAATGAACATTTGCAAAATATATAATTCTTATCATTTCAAGATCTTTATTTTAGTCTTGATGTTAAACCCTGTACGGGAAATTCCATTTCATAATATGAGCGTTCAATATTATTTCGAGATATTTTATCGATTTGACTTCGTCTATCGACTGATAACGGCAGTTACTGTCTATCAATTCGTTTTGTTTACTGAACACGTATGTAGTTTTAGTTGAAATTCACGAGGAGGTTTGCCGGTTTCAGTAACCGAGAATGAAATATATTTCATTTTATTTAGGTTTAGCGAAAAATATTAACCCACCGGGTTGGTCTAGTGGTGAACGCGTCTTTCCAAATCAGCTGATTTGGAAGTCGAGAGTTCCAGCGTTCAAGTCCTAGTAAAATCAGTTATTTTTATACGGATTTGAATACTAGATCGTGGATACCGGTGTTCTTTGGTGGTTGGGTTTCAATTAACTACACATCTCAGGAATGGTCGAACTGAGACTGTACTACACTTCATTTACACTCATACATATTATCCTTTTTTTTCGCTCAGCTCTCAGCTCTGTCGGTCCTGGGCCGGACCGACTTGTTGGTATTACGCCACCCAGGGGAGTGTCTTTATACTCAAATAGGCCTTCCCGCCTACCAGCTATATACTAGCATGGCAGGTCGGCCTACCGGTAGCTCTTTTTGAGAGTAATCTTTTATTTTATATGCCCCTTTCAGATACCACGCCATATCTGGAGTGTCGTGACGTGGTGTCGAGGTCTTTTCTCTATATCTTGTGTTTTATTATTCTATTATTCCCTAAATCCCCAGGAGTCCCCAGCGGCTCATTGGAACCGACGCACCAAGGCATGCTGGCCCTCCCCGCTGAGGCTGTCCTCCCTTCCCTAACCTAAATCAAAAACCCAGTCTCCTTTCGTCGATGTTTTTCTGCGATAAGATCTATCTGGTGTAACACGCTATTTTCTTCCAGTTGGATTCCCGACTAGTCATAAAAGGTACTATAGCTTCGGGAGTCATCCGGTCGATCGCCATGTCAAATCTGAGGGCGGCCCATCTTTCACGTATGAAGAAAGTATATTCTGCATCGTCGATCTCTTCGCAATACATGCAGATCGCCTCTGTTCTCCTTCCTACTTTATTTAAGTAATTATTAAATGAGCCATGCCCGGTGAAAAATTGCGTTAAAAAGTGATCCATCTCGCCAAAACCTCTTCTTATCCACGGTTCGATATCCGGGATGAGTTGTCTTGTCCAGCGACCCACACCGCTATTAGTCATGGCTATTAGTTTTAAAAGATCGTTGACATATATGAGGTGCGACAATAAAGTAATGAGACTGATGTGAAAATAAATGTTGCTTACCGTTTTAGTCATGTCTAGTGTTGTCTCCTTCAAAGTAGTTCCCCTCTGATAGCACACACTTATTCCAGCGCTTCTGCCATTGATGGTAACAATTCTGGAACTCATCTTCTGTAATATCCTCCAAGACCCTCGTCACAGCTTTTTTGACATCTTGT
Source organism: Lycorma delicatula (assembly GCF_047948215.1). Classification (NCBI taxonomy): domain Eukaryota; kingdom Metazoa; phylum Arthropoda; class Insecta; order Hemiptera; family Fulgoridae; genus Lycorma; species Lycorma delicatula. The sequence continues at coordinate 33,291,287 of NC_134467.1, read as the reverse complement.
GTCAAAAAAGCTGTACTGAGAGAGCAGTATGGGATGGCACATTATTGTGATGCAGAATCCAATTATCAGCAATGTTGGCACGGACACGAAGAACTCGTTTACGAAGTCTTTCTAAAATTTGTTTGTAGAAATATTGGTTAACTGTTTGTCCATGAGGCACCCCCTCTTTATGAACAATTCCCTTGGATTCGAAGAAGCACACAAGCATGCATTTCGACTTTGACATGCGAGCTTTGTTTGGTCTGGGTGATCCCTTTGAGCACCATTGCGAACTTTGGCGTTTTGTCTCTGGATCGTATTGAAAAAATCAACCTTCATCACCAGTGATAACACGGCTCAACAAATCTGGATTGATTTCCGTTTGCTCTAACAGATCGGCTGCCACATTTTTCCGTGTTTCTCGCTGTTGTTGTGTGAGATTTTTGGGGACCATTTTTGCACAAATCTTTCTCATACCAAGATCTGCAGTTAATATTAGACGAACCGTTTCTCGATCGATGATGAGTTCTTCTGCAATCATTTTCACGGATAATCTTCGATCAGATCGTACGATTTTATGCACCCTGGTCAAGTTGACATCTGTCCGTGAGGTTGGTGGTCGTCCACTGCGGTCTTCATCTTCAACATTCTTCTGCCTTCACTAAAAATGTTATGCCACCGAAAAACTTGAGCTCTTGACATAACCTTCTCTCCAAAAGCCTTCTGAAGTTTACCATAAGTTGTCGTCGCGTTTTCACCCAATTTATAACGCAAAAGGAAATGGCATACCATTGCGCAATATTTTGCGGTTTCATTTCTGTGGCGAGAGACACAAACAAATGTTCACTTATTACAGCACAATTCACGACTGAGCAGTTGCATCAATTTGCCGCTTGGACTAGAAGTAGCTTATAGACCAAGGTGAAAGATGGTGTGCTTACGCAAGCTTCAGGGTTGCCACATCTTGCAAAGAAAAATCAGTCTCATTACTATATATGTATGTATGCTGAAAGAAGTCTTTTAGTTTTTTCATTGAAATTTGATTTATTGTAACATCTCAACCCTTGAAAAATAACGCCTTACAAGGAAATGAAAAGAAATAATTGCGATCTAGCAGAGGATGAATACTGCATTTTTTTTTTTTATTACAAAATTATTACAAAATATGATTCATCGTTATCATTTTCATCGCACGACTGCCTCATCTTGATCGGTGATGGGAGCGGAGATATTGTAACTGTCGCTGGAACATGTCCCACATGTAGCACTGCAGAATTTGTAGTAGAAAAAAAAGCGATCTTTTTTTTTGCGATATCTCCGTCAATTTTGAAGTTATCTAAATCATCCAAAAACCGTTTTTCAGGGAATTTTAACGGCTACAAGATCATTTAAATTAAAAAACCTTCAAAGCCTTCGTTTTTAAAATTTTTTAGTTTAAAGGGCTTCAGAAAGGTGATAGTTGCGCTTGATTACAAAATTTAAATGGTAATATCTTAGGTAATTTTTAGAAAAATAAAAAAAAAAAACAAAATGTTTGTTAAAAAAAAAGATACATTTTTTTATTGTTGTGTTTTTTACGTAACATCTTTAGTTTTTGAGTAATTTTGAAAAAAAGTAAATTTTTTGAAAAATTGTAATTTTCATTATATCGATTTTTTTCTGAACCGAGGATTAAAGCCGGTTAAACTTCATGAATACATAAATAATACAAGAGTAAAGTGAATCGTAGAGGGAATACAATAAATTTTAATTATGGTGGACATTGTGTTAGTTTTACTGCTTCTCATTTTTCAGATCGACCCATATTTTTCTCATCGTAACTAGCTTAGTTTTAATTTAATAGACTTTTATCAGTACTCATTTTAAAGATCTTTTTAAGCCCTTCAAAACATTTTCTTAAATGTTACCCGAAAAATGTATCCGTTGTCCGTTAATTGACGTTAAATACTTCGACGCAAGTCCTTCACAAAAAATAAGTCCTCTTTAACAAGCCATAACTCACTTTGTATTGCAATTAGAGCACTCATAAAACAACAAAATTTCTTTGTTTTTTATAAGATTAATTTTTGCTCTTTACACTTTTTTTTTATAAAACGTTAGGTTTTTTTTTGGTAGAAAATCAACATTTTCAATACCAAATAACTCGAAAAGTATTGGTTTATAAAAAAGATTTCATACTAATTATTTTGATTGAAATTGGTCCATCTATTGATTCTCGGAGATATTTTGAGTGAAAAAATGTCCACCTCCTAGAAGGGGTGGTATCCACCCCCAGGGTAAAATCAAGTATCGGAATTATATAGCTTATGTTCCTTGAGCTCTTTTCTACTTTTTTTTTTTTGTCTTCAGTCATTTGACTGGTTTGATGCAGCTCTCCAAGATTCCCTATCTAGTGCTAGTCGTTTCATTTCAGTATACCCTCTACATCCTACATCCCTAACAATTTGTTTTACATATTCCAAACGTGGCCTGCCTACACAATTTTTCCCTTCTACCTGTCCTTCCAATATTAAAGCGACTATTCCAGGATGCCTTAGTATGTGGCCTATAAGTCTGTCTCTTCTTTTAACTATATTTTTCCAAATGCTTCTTTCTTCATCTATTTGTTGCAATACCTCTTCATTTGTCACTTTATCCACCCATCTGATTTTTAACATTCTCCTATAGCACCGCATTTCAAAAGCTTCTAATCTTTTTTTCTCAGATACTCCGATCGTCCAAGTTTCACTTCCATATAAAGCGACACTCCAAACATACACTTTCAAAAATCTTTTCCTGACATTTAAATTAATTTTTGATGTAAACAAATTATATTTTTGACTCAAGGCTCGTTTAGCTTGTGCTATTCAGCATTTTATATCGCTCCTGCTTCGTCCATATTTAGTAATTCTACTTCCCAAATAACAAAATTCTTCTACCTCCATAATCTTTTCTTCTCCTATTTTTACATTCAGTGGTCCATCTTTGTTATTTCTACTTCATTTCATAACTTTCGTTTTGTTCTTGTTTATTTTCATGCGATAGTTCTTGCGTAGAACTTCATCCATGCCATTTATTGTTTCTTCTAAATCCTTTTTACTTTCCGCTAGAATTACTATATCATCAGCAAATCGTTGCATCTTTATGCTGTTAATCCGGATCTAAATTGTTCTTTTACATCATTAACTGCTACTAAAGATTAAAAAGTAACGGGGATAGGGAACATCCTTGTCGGACTCCCTTTCTTATTACGGCTTCTTTCTTATGTTCTTCAATTGTTATTGTTGCTGTTTGGTTCCTGTACATGTTAGCAATCGTTTTTCTATCTCTGTATTTGAACCCTAATTTTTTTAAAATGCTGAACATTTTATTCCAGTCTACGTTATCGAATGCCTTTTCTAGGTCTATAAATGCCAAGTATGTTGGTTTGTTTTAAATAAACATTTTATAAAACTAAAATTAAAATCTTTTCATTAATTTTTAAATTAAATTAAAATTTTCATCCAGAGGTTTTGGGTTTTGAATACCGGTCAGGCTTCGCATTTTTCAAACGGTAAAAAATTTAATTTCCATATCCCAGGCACAAGCTTGGATATCGCTTATTTAGGGAAATCCAAGAAAAAAGAGAAAAAATTGATGACTTTTGTATCAAATTAAGGGTTTTTATGTCTTTTTCTACTTCCTTGAACGAAGTAAAAGGAAGTATTGTGATCGCGAAAAATTTCGATTTTCAGATTTCAACGGAGATATCCATTTTGACTATTCGTAAATCCATTTTGACTAGTTTCGGCGTGACGTCTGTACGTACGTATGTAAGTACAGACTCATAACTTAAAAACGATTAGCCATAGAACGTTGAAATTTTGGATTTAGGACTGTTGTAACTTTCTAGTTATGCCTCTACCTTCCCTTTTGATTGCAATTGACTGGACCAAAAGTGTCATTGAGAGCTTTTCAACGATATATCAGAAGTGGTACTTATTTTCATTGGTTCCAGAGTTATAGCCAATAAAATTTTTGGATCTTACAAGGAGAAGGCACATCGGTTCAAATCCGTTTTCTCTCTTTTTTAAAATTTAAATATATTGATTTATTAATAATTTATTAACCTCTGTTTGAAAAAAAAAATTACAATAAATAATAATTCAATAACATTAAAAATATTAAAAAAAGATCAGAAGTTATTAATGAAATATTATTTTATGATTTCATTTAAAAAAAATATTTATATGTTATTTTATAGGCATACAAGGAAGTCATGTGATGTCCACATCAAATTTTTTTATTGACACAGGCTTCAAAAAATAAATATTAAATTTTTTTCATGCTTATTGTAGTCTTTTTTTTATTAATTTTTCCTTTTTTTAAAATATTTTATTTATCTATTTCCAAAATTAAAACACTAGGAAGTAAATGAAAAAAAAAATACCTGATTTCAAAATTGGGAAGAAACGTTATGAGTAATTTTTTTACTTTATTGGCATAATAGAAAGCTGTACTGCAAGAAAAAAATTACGGTAATCAGTAAAAAAATGCGCTTTTTTTTCATATTTCATGACCCATAGACCGCCCAAAAAAAAAAAAAAAAAAAAATGTGGGGTGGTAATTTTTGTTCGTACGGACGTATCGTGTGTTAACGTGGTTTTAGCTTAATAAATTTTGAATGAAATAACAAATTTTTATGAAATTTTGTACAGAAATTTTTTTGTATGGGCTAAGTTGTTGGTAAATGCCTGGAGTCAGTACCCCCAGGGTATTAGGATAGATAGTTTCTTTAGGGTTAATTTTTTCAAAAATTTTCAAACATAACTTTAGTATATATTAAGTTTGCTACATACGTACACTATTAAAAACAAATATTTCCCCTCCCCAAGATCGAAAAAATTATCTTTTTATTTATTGCTTTTTTTTTTAACAGAGTTTTTTTTAACGTCTTTCTATGCATATATGCAAGCGGCCCAAAATAATTCTTTGGGAGGGGGGAGATTCGGTCAAAATTTAAAAATATCGATTTTTTTAAAAAAATTTTCACGTACTGCAATATATAAATCACCAATGCTAAGAAAGTATAATACAACTTTATTGTCATATTTTTCTTAATTTTATTTAAATGGTTTTTAGTAAGTAAAAATACCTTGAATTTTTTTTTTTTTTTTTAAATAAAAAAATGAATCCGGTTAGCTGTTCTTCGATGATTCTTAACACAGATAATCGACTGATTTTGAAATTCAAATAAATCATTTTAAAAAAAACTTTTATACGTATTGAACTAATTACCGTACCTCTTTCAATATAAAAAAAAAATATTTTATACGTTTATTTAGATATACATAGCTGTTAGTTGTTTGCATGTGTGTGTGTGCGCGCGCGTGTATGTATGTGTTTGTTATGTGCAGGCAAGTCGGCTGGCGTTCGGGACGCGGCGTGCGGCGTTGTGAGAAGAACTGTGTCAATTGATGACGGAGGGTGAAAAATATACCGTAGATCGATAGAGTGATAAGTGTGTTACTGTACGATGGCGCTATCTGACGTTAATATAGTAGAACTAAATGCCGGCGTTATCCGGGGTTTGATTTCTGTTTATATATATTATACTACAGTACGGTGGTGCTATCTGTGTTGATTTCGTATAAACTAAGTGTTGACCCGGGCTAAACTGTTTCGCGCATGCTTATGAATGTTATAATACTATCATTCTCTCTTAGCAAGTGAACTAGGGAACACTGTTTTTAAAGGAGTCAGGAGTTTTTTATTTAGTTATTGTATATAAAAGGGGTAGTACAGGGTTGTTTGTTTATTTAATATTTTTTTATTGTTATTATTGCTATAATTATTAATTATATCTATGTAAATTATTTATTACTCTCAGTTTTTTTTTATTTTAAAAAAAAATATATAATTAAATTTATTTAATAATATTTATAAAAAAAAATTAACAAAAAATAATCTGGAAGTCTACTTTTGTATGAATTAGTTAATTATCATTTATATACAATTCAGATGGTGTGATTTTAACCGCGTCCCGCCAGATCGCACTGCAATCGGCCGGGAAAATATCGAGCGACTTATGTTAGGCTAGAGTTTACCAAAGATTCATCCGTTTGTTAGTCAGATACGAGGACGTAACGATATTATACGTATGCCAATGTTGAAGGTACGTTACGGGCGCGTTTAGTATTAATTTATTCATCTTCAGGCGTCCATTTTTATTAAAAAAATTGATTAAAAAAATAACTTTAATATATAAATTCTTTATATAATAAAATGTTTATAAATAGATATGACTTTTAACATTAGAATCAAAATATGGTGTCACTTTGTACGTACACCCACTGGAGCTTCAATAAGCTCTTCAAATTATCACTTCTACTTGCCATTGACATCGCTTGGAACTACCCAGATAGTGCTCTTTCGGCTCCAGCTTCTACAAATAAACGAGGTAATTTATTTTTATTATTATTATTTATTGTTAATAATAATATTAATTGATTTAATTACTGGCGTTATTGTTAGGTTGCAAAATCTTAAATAAAATTTAAAAAATATTTTATATATATATTAAAAAAAAGATATATATCGCTAATAATATTTAATATAAATTTCTTAACATTTATTTTTATTGATTGATCGTTCACGTACATTCTAATTAATATAAACGATAAATTATAACAGAATTTACGTCTTATGTACAGAAAAAAATAATTGTTAAAAAGGAAATTAATATTTGTAAAATAATAATATATTTTGTTGAAATTTTATATATATATTTTTTTGATTTATAAAAAAATATAATTTTTTATCAAGAAATTATTTTCAAAACAACAAATATTTGTTTTTTAATTTCTATAATTGATAAGAAATTGTTGTAAGGGTGGAGTCGTTTTTTAAAATATTTTTATTTATTTATAAAAAAAAATAAATAAATAAAAATTTTAACCGATTTATATATTTATAAAAACTATGTTTAATTTAAATTATTATTTTATAAAGTTATCTCGTTTTAAATTAGTATTTATTTACATACAGGAAAAGAAAAAAATATGTATAACAAATTATAGAATTTTTTTTATTTTTAAATAAAAATGTAATTTTTATCGCGTTAAAATATTTTACTTGATTAAGAATCGAATCTAGAACCTTCTTAATAATTATTAGCAAATAAAAATTAAAGTGCATATAAAAAATTCATTAAATTGTAACAAAAATTTTTTATTTTATTTTTATTTTTTTATTATTTATTTAGATTTTAATAACTCCTTGATTTCGTCGGTTGATTTAAATGTTGTTTATAAATTATTATATTAATCTTCCAGAAAAAAATAATTATATTCTTGAGATAATAAATTTTTATTGGCCATAAAAATATAAATAAATTTAAAAAAAAATCACGATCTGGTTTTTTATTATTTATTTTAATAAATAAATTTAAAAAAAAAGTTAATTTAAAATTTCAATTAATAAATTCAGTTTCAATATTTCACATAAAATTTTCAAATTTATGTGGTGATATCATTAGGAAAAGTATAAAAAAAAACGAATCTCGGGAAATTATTTCCCGAGAAAAGTTAGATATATTAATAGCTGATCGATTAATTTGAAAACAGTGTTATTAATTAATCCCCAACGATATAATTATAATATTTAAAAAAAATATTTTATTGGATTCGAATTTGAAGAGTATTTTTTTTTTTTTATTATGGTGGAGGTGGATGATTAGTGGTACAGTCATGTTAAAAATAAACTACATATAAATTATATTAATAATAAAATCCAATCTTTACAGATTTAATTAATATTTTTGGGGAATTTTAATGTCTTATTTTTATTGAAGATATAATTTATATACAAAGTTTTGTTTCTGACCAAATTATCGTTTAACCTTTTTTTTTAATTATTTTAATTGTTAATAAAAAATAGTTTTTAAAAATTAAAATATCAGTAATAGTTTATTAGATTTAAATAGATTGGTGTATAATTGTTTAAATTTATTTAAAGGGAATATTAATTAATTTTTTTTTTCAAAACACGTGCGTATTTTAAAAAAAAAACTTGTAGTCGTTATTATTTTTATTAGTTATAATTCTACGGGAAAAAAATTAAATGGATTTATATAGATTTTAAATTTAAATGGATTTATTTTTTTTTAAATTATTTAATGTAATTTTATTTAAATAAAATATACTTAAGTAATTATTCATTCATTAGTTTAACAACAGGCTTTGAATCCCAATTTTAATAAATTCCATTTTTTTTTTTTTTATAATGATAAAAAATAATTGGAGATCCATATATTTTTATTAACTGAATATTATTTACCTAAATTTTCATCAATATAATTTCCATAAAAATTTAGTTCATGTTAATATTACGAAAAAAATTATTACGAATTTATAATTTTTTAAATATTATAATTTTTTATTATTTTAAAACTACAAAATGATGTAATTTGTTTATTACAATTACAATTATTTATTTATTACAATTCTATTACCTTTGAATATTAAAGAAAAGATTTTATAAGGGAAAAATAACAGGCATTTAGGGAATTATAAAATTTCTGAATGACACTTTAATCTCTGTAATTCATGGTTATTTATAATATTATAGGAAGTATTATTTAATTTATTCTACCCTTAAATAAATTGAAATCAAAATTACATAAATAATCCACCGTGTGTTGGTCTAATGGTAAACTCGTAATCGTAAATAAACAGATTTCGAAATTCTCAGGTTCAAATCTTAATAAATGTTTTACTTTTATTCAGATTTGAATACTAGATCGTGTAGATACCGGTGTTCTTTGGTGATTGGGTTTCAATTAACTACACGTCTCAGTAGTAGTCAACCTGAGTTTGTTCAAGATTACAAATTTACCGTTACAGTTACATTATACTGATAAGTCGCTAATTACTTTAATTTTTGATGCGAATAAATGTATTTAAAAAAAAAGAAAATTACTTAAAATTTATTTTTATCGAATTTTCATTATTTTCGATCGTACGGTTTTTGTTTGGGGGGGGGGTAAAAATTAATTTTTGTTGAAGTTTTGAAGTATGAGGAGTACGAAAATATTATTCAAAAATTTAATTTTCTTTCTGTAAATTTGTATAAATTTTTGTGGCTAGTAAATCTCCAAAAATATTTTTACAGTTTTCTTGAAATTTAGATATGTTGTACTAGTGTATCTGAAGATATGCACGTAAAAATGTTAAAAATATTCGTTGAATGGTTCTTGATTTACGCTAAATTTAAGATCAAAAACGTTTAAGTAGGTGAAAATCAGAAGCATGGTTCGTTATGATGCTATAAATTTGAACGTTGACGTTTCTTTATCTGAGGTCTATTGTTGGAAATATTAAACCAAATTAAAACTAAATTAAATTAACGAAAAGTCGGTTTTTCTTGCGCAGAAATCGCAAGATTTTTGTTTTTGTACATAAATTAGAGTTTTAAAATTTATTACCTTTGAGTATTAAAGGGAATTTTAAAATATATGAACGACGCATTAAGTCTGTATGAATGTTATTTATATTACACAAAATATTTTAAAAATGTAAATAATCTTGTAATTTATTTTATCCTTAAAAAAATAAATGGAAATCAAAATGTTCTTTACATAATTTTATTTTTACCGAATTTTTATTACTTTCGGTCGTCTGGTATTGTGGAGGTGGATGAAAAGAATTTCCTTTAAATTTAGAGGTATCAGGTATACGAAAATACCATTCACTTAAAATTTAATTTCCTTTATAGACCTACGTATAAATTTTTGTGACTCAATCTCCAAAATTACTGGATCAATTTCATTGCAATTTAAATGTGCTGGAGTAGTTTTTTCTGAAGTTATATATGTAAATATTTGATGAAGATTGGTAGAGTAATTTTTGAGTTACGCTCAATTAAAGGTTCAAATTTTGTGGCTTAATAATCTCTAAAACTACTCGATCAATTTCCTTGAAATATATATTTATGTTTTAATGATATATCTGAAATTATGTATAGGAAAATTTGATGAAGAATGGTTGAGTCGTTCTTGATTTACGCTTAATTAAAGATCAAAAAAATTTGAGCGGGGAAAGTAAAGTAGTATAGTTCGTTATGATGCTGTAAGTTTGAACGTTGACGTTTCTTTATCTAAAAACAAATATTAAAACAAATTAAATTATATGAAAAGTCATTCTTCTTGCGCAGAACTCGGAAGATGCCTTTTAATATACAGAGTTGATTTTCAAAATTCTATTATCTTAGAGAATTCGTTCTCAAAGTGGGAAATAATGCCCCCTTGTGGGCGCTGGAGGCCTTCAGGGGGCGGTAGAAGACCTACAGAGAATTAGGGGCGTTCAAGCGGTCTTGGAAGGGTGATTAAAAAAAAGGCAAAAATTATGTTTTCGTGATATTTTCAAACTAAAATTAAATACCTGCTACACTAGTAAAAAAAATTAAAGGGACATCTATATTTTATGATAAAAAATATCCAAACTACTTTAACTTTACAACCAAGGGGCTTAGAGAGACGAATAAAAATAAATTAAACTTCGAATCCTCTACTTTTTGATAGTATACTTCAGATTTCTAAAATCATCAGATTAAAAAAAAAATCAATGAAAATGAAAAGTTTTTTCGCGAAAATTAAGTTTGATTGTTGAACGATTTCTCATAGCATTCTCATCGTTGTATTTGCCCGAACGTGGATTTAATGCTGTAGCAACGTTGCTAAACAAAAAGAGAAATCGGTTGCATGTTACCCAACACGCGACTTATGGCTGTTTTTAAATAAATTCGAGCCAAATAATAACAAACTCGTTAAAGCACATCAGATTCATCTTTCACGTTAATGTTAGTGAAATTTTTCAATTTAAAGCTTTTTTTAATTATTTTATTGTTATATTGAATATCCTATAACTACTGTATAAATTCAATTGTAATTTTTTGAAAGTAATTTTAATAAAAATTCTTCCAAATAAGATTAAATATGCCTTTTAATTGCTCTCGTTTAAAATGTAAGTTTCAACTAAGAAATAATGGTATGCCACGTTTAAAAACAATAATTGTAATTGCTGTTTTTAAAAGCGCATCTTAAAAACAACATTTGAAATTATTATTTTTAACAGATGATAAGTTTAAAAATTTTGCGGGCACTAGAAAATTTTTGATTCTCAATGTGGGCGAAAAAGTTTGAGAATCAATGCCTTAGAGTAGTGATTCTCAAACTGTGCGCCGGGATCTCTTCACAGGGACACCGCGAAATATTGTAAAACCTTCATAATTAATTGAACCGACATTTATTTAATTTTAATAAAGTAAAAAAATAATGAAGATAATACGAGTTTTATTTATTTTTATCTCTTACTTACGAGTAGTCATACTTTTACTTAGGATAGGGCGCCATGGAAAAAAAATTAATTGAAAAAGGGCGCCGCAACTCGGAAAAGTTTGGGAACCACTGCTTTAGAGTATTAAAAAATGATTTTATAAGGGAAGAATAACAAGCGAATTATAAAATTTTGAACGACGCATTACGTCTATAATGTATAATTATTTATACAGGATTACAAAAAAGTATTAAAAAATAATTTTTTAATTTCTTTTAAGCATAAAAACTCCCTCTATGAATCATGATAACTTGCCGATGGTGAAGGGGCTTGAGTGCTCAGTAATACAAAATAGCTGGATCAGAGGTGCAACCATATCGGAGAAATATTTTTTGAGAGCCAGACTAAGGAATGATTCCTGAAAGAGGACAGCAGCTATTTCAGTAGTTATTAAGGGCGTAGATCAGAAGGATTTAAACGGCCATATTATCATCACTCAATCCTCTACTGCGCAGCTGAAAGCAATGGAAAACTACAGCTTTATTTTTTTCCAAGAAAATGTAGCTCTCTGCATTTTAATATAACAATGATGGAGGCGCCTTCCTTAGTAAAATACTCCGGAGGTAGTCTACGGTTCGGATCTCCGGGTGGGGATTATTAAGGAAGGGGTCACCAGAAATGACTAACACTAGATAGGGAATCTTGGAGAGCTGCATCAAACCAGTCAAATGACTGAAGACCTAAAACCAAAAAAAAGATTAAATTTTTTTTTAAATTTTGTTTTTGCAAGGTTATGAATGTACAAATATTTATGCGTCGTTCATAAATTTTACAGTTGTAAAATTATGAAAAATCTACTGTATATGTATAAAATATCATGAATATTTAATAGCTTTTTTTTTCAAACAAAACAAAATATAAAATGTTATATTCAGTATAAAAAATATAAAATGCGTGTAAGTGTATGCAAAAATGTTAAAAAGAGCGATATGCAACTAACAAACTGTTACTAAAAAAATAAAATTAATGTTTATTAATAAATTTATTAATATCTTGTTTTTAATTTAAATTTATACATTTTTATACTGTAAAGAATTTTGTACACTGTTAATTTTATACTTTTCATTGTTTTTGTATAAATAATTCTTTTTTGAAATGTAATACTCCATCAATTCGGTTTTTTTGTAATTTATTTATTTTTGTATCATCTCTATTTATTTCTATTTCTCTATAATATATAATAATATAAATTATTATTATAGATTTTTGGGAAGGTTTGAGAGGTGTAACCTATTGAACCAAATTTTGAAAATATATTTTTTTACAGATGAAGTTCAAATATTTTCATTTAATCAACGTAAATCGAAGTTGATTTTCTTGTTGAATTTTCAATTCATCAGGGTTGGTGGGAAAAAGAGATTATGATAGATCAAGGAGAAGATGGTTGATTTTTTTTTTTTTTTTAGCCGGACTAAGTTATTTTATTAATATTAATTAATAATTAAAAATAAAATTTATTTTATAAATAATTCAATTAATTTCTTAATGTAGAATTTTTTAATATATTTATAAATCTTAGCATAAATAAGCAAATAATTACGTGTTAAATTAATAATTAAAAAAAAAAAATTAATTGTAAATAGGGTAATAACCCTAGTTAAGATAAAATGCAATACAAAATTATTTATTTAATTTAGAATTTTTTTCCTTTTTTTGGATGATTAATTGTTCATAAAAGTTTGAAATTTGTGCATGAGAATATGAAAATGAAAATTTTGTAGTGTATGAAAAATGCCATGCCTGACCGAGGGGATTCGAACCCTGGATTTCCGAATACGTTATAATATTCAAACAATTACTAATTAAAAATTAATATGTCTGGAATTTGGTTGAACAAAAGTTTTGTTTACTGCCGTATATCTTACTCAACCTAAATTAAATTTCCGAAATAGTACGATAATTTATAAATAAGAAAATATACTATAATTATTACGAAGTAAAAAAAATAAAAATTATAATCCTTACTGGGATTTGAACCAAGATGAAAGAAAAATACTACTACCGATCCAGTATGTTCATGAAAAAAAAATACAAATTTGATAATATTATCCGTAGAAAAATTATATTTTTTCAATTTTTTTTTTTGTGCACGCGTGGCGGGTATGTATTATTTATCCAAATGAATAATTGTTTTACATTCCGTATAATTATATAAATATCAGGAAATGTTTAAACACATAGTATAAAACAGGGTAATATCCGTTGCATGTTGAATACGTTTAATCTTTAAATCAGTGGGGTAGACTTTACAATGTATTGAAAGTTGCCTACAGTATGGAATTAGGGCGCAGAGTTGATTTATTGCTGACGTAGTGAGTACGTTTTTTTATTTTATTCAGTCAATTTCTAATATTTTCTCGTTTTTATTTTTGAAATATTATTACATTTTTATTGTAATTGTTATATAATAATAAATAATTTCAATTATTCTTATACACACATAAAACATTACTAACATTAAATGGATAAAATTTTCACTATTTTAGAAATTAGTGAAAAAAAAGACTAATAAAAAGCCCAATAAATCATGAAAATACATATTTCAATAATTTTTTTTGGTTTTTATATATTTGTTTTATTAATTTTGCATCGAATTTGGAACGTAGAAATTTAAAAACTTTATAAAGGGTGTATCACGACGTTCTATCAGAACTTTCATAACCTATTTTACTCGTGAAAATAATGAAAAAAGTTCATATGTCCTAAAATGGAAGTTACAGCTAGTAAGATTTTACTCGGATTTCTGCTACTCCTGGTGAAATGAATTTATCCAGAAAATTTTAGGATTTAATTGAGGGGAAGAATAAGTGATTTCTTATGATTTTTGACGTAAAAATCTAATGAAATAGGTCACTGAATCGTTTCTACAGTAGCTTTTGAAAAATTTTGGGTATAAACCAGTAAATTGGGGTGAAAACCCGTGTTTTTTTAATATTTGACGTACAATAACTTTGTTAAATGGGTAATAAACACATAAAACTTAAAGATTCAAATTCTAATTACATTTTTACGGATTTGAATACTACATCGTGGATATCGGTGATCTTTGATGGTTGGGTTTCAATTAACAACACATCTCAGGAATGGTCGACCTGAGACTGTACAAGGCTGCACTTCATTTATATTCATACAAATTATCCTTTAAAGAAATACCTTACGGTGATTCCTCGATGCTAAACAGAAAAGAGAGGTCCAAATCGGTATCAAAGTCGCTGTATACAACAAATGATCTCTTGCTCAGCAGTCTGTACATTTCCCTAAAACTTTAATATTCACTTTATTTTCCTTTGCGTGAATCTTCAATGTCGGATGACATACGATTTTACTGTATACCCTCAGCCTGCGGTATGAAAATCTTTGATATTTACCCGTGGGCAGTCTCCTCTCCTCATTGCGAATATCAAAATTAAGTAATTCACAAAAGAAATCTGAAGAAAATCCATTTAAAAGTAGACATTATCTAACTGCCTATATTGATAGCCATTAATACACGAGTGCAAAATTGCTACGCGAACCTTGGTCAATGTCAAAATGTTGTTAATTTCGCAAGAGTAAATTAATTACCATTATAGAGAGTAATATTTCTACTTATTTTTTCTACGGCTGAGAAAATATTAATGTTATTAGTTAAAATTATGATAGAATACATTTTTTACGGAATATTTAAAATATATATATATATATATATATATATATATATATATATATATTCCGTGGGAATAGGTTATTATTCATAAATTCTACCTTTTCTTGAAGGTATTTTTGTTAAGGTAGTTTTCCTCAGAATCCGACATAATTAACAAAAGGATGTAATGTAGAAACAGCTGTTTTTACAGTGTAATTACAAATTCTACACTGTTTCAGTGTAATTTCTATACTGAAACAGTGTTATTTTGTACATTACACTGTTAACATTAACAGTGTAATGTACCTATCGCTGTACTTCCAAATTTACATCCAGTTGCTAACTACTAAATCGGATTGAAATAAAAAAAAAATCCCTTTCGGCACGCCAGAAGGCGGAGGTAGATTTCATCGGTGCTAAGTAGGGGATAAAAAGATTTCCACCTTAAAGTTAAGAAAAATTTCAATTTATTCAATACGACAATGGTTACATATGAAAATAGTTTCACATGTTTAGCGTACGACAAACCTCATATTTTATAAATTCCAGCAACATTTTGGTCATCCCTTGCCGTAAGGGTTGGTCATATAAAAAATTGTTACAGATAAAAGTTTTAGGTAATGTTTAGAGGGCTAACCATCAATTTAAACCGATTCGATAATGTGCTTATTAAGGAAGATATGATTCTTTTTGTCTTCGAAACTCCATTTTTTCCACCCCCTGAACCAATTGTTGGTGATATCAAAAATGTATACTTATATAAGTTTTAGGCTCTTATCCAAAGAATAGTTAGAACATAAATGAACTCGATATTTTACTTGATAAGAAAATTATAGCGATAATTTTTTTTTAAAAAAAGCCCCCATTTACATCCCTATGGACCGATTTTTCCCATTAACAAATTCGACCTAGATTTTGGGTCTTTATATTTTATGTATCAATTTGAAAGTGATTGGCACAAAATTATGTCCATTGGCGCAGTTATCGTGTTCACAAGAAAGTGAAATATATAAACTTTTAAGCTGATGGTGCTTTTGGGATTTCGGGGATGTAAAATGCAAAGACATGTCGAAATTTTCTCGAAGTCGAATCATAGTACCCATTACAATAGGTAGCTTTCTTATGAAATCTACCTAAAAGCACTGTAAGTATTAAACAGTACTCGCTTCTGATTGGTCAGTAGTTATAAAGAGTAAAGAGTAGGCTTTTGATTAGAGTTTAATATCTTTATCATAATGAAATCTGTTTCATAATGATTTTTAACTTATGGTACAAGTTCCTGCGTTTAATTTAAACTTTTTTATACAGCGTAGAAAGAAATATTGAAGTTTACTGTAAGGATCTTAAAATTGTATTGGTTTGTAAAGGAGATTAGGATGTTAAAATTGTAAAGGAGATTTTATTTAAATAGATTTTGATAGAAAAACAGGTTTTTGTGTTGAAACCTTCGGTTTTAAAGGAAAATGCGAAGATCGAGCTTCTGAGAATCGATTAATTTCATAATTAAGGGTTGTAAGTTAACGGTAGGTAATTGTGGTTGGAAGATATCATACGAAGGCGATAATAGGTTGATTAAAAATACACTGATGGAAATTACTGGCGAGAGGCATTTTACATAGGTGATATCCTGGACAGAGATGAAGCTGATTACTCTGTTGTAGTATCAGGTTTAGAGGGTGTAAAAGACCCTCAAAACCTGATACTCTAGACCCGTCCGGTACATCCAATCAGGATTAGGAACGGAGGAGATGGTGTGGTGTCAGGGATCGTCACAACGCGGGTGTCTTCTCCTACGGGAGTCTGGCTAGACAAACAGGATCCCTTTTTATAAAAATAATATGTCCGTGATAAAAACCACAAGGAAGGTGAAAAATTTGATTAAATAGAAGATGATTTAATTTAAATTTTAAAAATATTTTTGTTGGTTTTTTTATAAATATTTTTTTATTAGAAATGTCGTGTATGGAGAGATAAACTACACGTAACCTACAGTTTTTAATTATGGCAGGACATCCATTACTGGAGAGTTTTAACAAATAAATGTACCCACGAACGGAAAATTTAATTTGTTTGTAATACTCGTAGAAAGAATTTTCCTTTCTTTTTTTTTGTAATTAGATTTTTTTAAAACTAATAATTCATTTTTTTACCTTTCTCTTTCTCTCTTTCTCTCTCTCTCTCTCTCTCTCTCTCTCTCTCTCTCTCTCTCTCTCTCTCTCTCTCTCTCTCTCTCTCTCTCTCTCTCTCTCTCTCTCTCTCTCTCTCTCTCTCTGTGTGTGTGTGTGTGTGTGTGTGTGTGTGTGTGTGTGTGTGTGTGTGTGTGTGTATAAAATTCACGGTTTGATATATATATATATATATATAAAACGGGGAATTTTTAAAAGTAAATTATCAAAAAATAATTAAATTATCATGCCTTTAAAATATATTATTAATATTTTTGTATTATTACTGTTATTATTATTATTTTTTTAATGGATAAACCTAATTTTAATTTTATTATTACGTAAATACGTTTTTAGAGTGATATCTAGAATTTAACCTAAGTAAAAAAAAAAAAAAAAAAATACGTATAATGCCGGCCTTCGTGGCGCGAGTGGTAGCGTCTCGGCCTTTCATCCGGAGGTCCGAGGTTCGAATCCCGTTCTCAGGCATGGCATTTTCACACGCTACAAATCATTCATTTCATACTCTGAAGCAATAACTAACAGTGGACACTGAGGTTAAACAGGAAAAATATTACACGTAGAATAAAGAAAAGTAATTAATATATATATATATATATATTCATATATTTAACAGATTTTAATAAAAATGGGAAGAAATTTTATATTTAAACTCATTTTCTCTTCTCATTATCTTCAGTATATGATAAAGTCTTATTTATCAACTAAGTGAACCGAAATCTATACTGGTATTCAACATTTCTTGTATCGTGAATGTAACAAACTATTAGATTATGTTCTATTGGTGAAAATAGAGAAGAAAATTTATATCCAAAAATATTACAATGAAATTGTAAAACCTTACGGTAAGAGTCTCGCATATATTATTTCTTGTGCTAAAAAAACCCAAAAATTTCTGTAATATAAATAAAACTGTTTGTAACAAAACGATAATAATATTAAAAAAAAGGTAAGACACTACATTTCTATTATGAAAATCTGTTAACAATATAGAATTTTCTTTAAAAAAATACATGTTAAATATATGTATTAGACAATAAATTTACAATAATAGATAATAAACAATGTTTAAGCGTTCCATTTTTTTTTTGTTGTCTTCAGTCATTTGACTGGTTTGCTGCAGCTCTCCAAGATTCCCTATCTAGTGCTAGTCGTTTCATTTCTGTATACCCTCTACATCTTACATCCCTAAAAATTTGTTTTACATATTCCAAACGTGGCCTGCCTACACAATTTTTTCCTTCTACCTGTCCTTCCAATATTAAAGCGACTATTCCAGGATGCCTTAGTATGTGGCCTATAAGTCTGTCTCTTCTTTTAACTATATTTTTCCAAATGCTTCTTTCTTCATCTATTTGCCGCAATACCTCTTCACTTATCACTTTATCCACCCATCTGATTTTTAACATTCTCCTATAGCACCGCATTTCAAAAGTTTCTAATCTTTTCTTCTCAGATACTCCGATCGTCCAAGTTTCACTTCCATATAAAGCGACACTCCAAACATATACTTTCAAAAATCTTTTCCTGACATTTAAATTAATTTTTTATGTAAACAAATTATATTTCTTACTGAAGGCTCGTTTAGCTTGTGCTATTCGGCATTTTACATCGCTCCTGCTTCGTCCATCTTTAGTAATTCTACTTCCCAAATAACAAAATTCTTCTACCTCCATAATCTTTTCTCCTCCTATTTTCACATTCAGTGGTCCATCTTTGTTATTTCTACTACATTTCATTACTTTTGTTTTGTTCTTGTTTATTTTCATGCGATAGTTCTTGCGTAGGACTTCATCTATGCCGTTTATTGTTTCTTCTAAATCTTTTTACTCTCGGCTAGAATTACTATATCATCAGCTAATCGTAGCATCTTTATCTTTTCACCTTGTACTGTTACTCCGAATCTAAATTGTTCTTTAACATCATTAACTGCTAGTTACATGTAAAGATTATAATGTAATGGAGATAGGGAACATCCTTGTCGGACTCCCTTTCTTATAACGGCTTCTTCTTATGTTCTTCAATTATTATTGTTGCTGTTTGGTTCCTGTACATGTTAGCAATTGTTCTTCTATCTCTGTATTTGAACCCTAATTTTTTTAAAATGCTGAACATTTTATTCCAGTCTACGTTATCAAATGCCTTTTCTAGGTCTATAAATGCCAAGTATGTTGGTTTGTTTTTCTTTAATCTTCCTTCTACTATTAATCTGAGGCCTAAAATTGCTTCCCTTGTCCCTATACTTTTCCTGAAACCAAATTGGTCTTCTCCTAACATTTCTTCCACTCTCCTCTCAATTCTTCTGTATAGAATTCTAGTTAAGATTTTTGATGCATGACTAGTTAAAACTAATTGTACTGTATTCTTCACATTTATCTGCCCCTGCTTTCTTTGGTATCATGACTATAACACTTTTTTGAAGTCTGACGGAAATTCCCCTTTTTCATAAATATTACACACCAGTTTGTATAATCTTATCAATCGCTTCCTCACCTGCACTGCGCAGTAATTCTACAGGTATTCCGTCTATTCCAGGAGCCTTTCTGCCATTTAAATCTTTTAATGCTCTCTTAAATTCAGATCTCAGTATTGTTTCTCCCATTTCATCCTCCTCAACTTCCTCTATAACACCATTTTCTAATTCATTTCCTCCGTATAACTCTTCAATATATTCCACCCATCTATCGACTTTACCTTTCGTCTTTTATATTGTACAATCTTTGTTTAACATATTATTAGATTTTAATTTATATAGCGTTCCATATAGTACGCAAAAAATTTAAAAAAATTGTTAAAAAACTCTTATCGGCTCGATTTCATTTATTAAACAAGGAATAATCATTAGAATTGTATTATTTGTGTAAATGTGATATGTATTACATATAAATGAAATTGGGGGAGGTAAGAGTTTTGTAAGAAATATTTATTTTTTTGCTTATTATATGGAATGCTATAAACATTGTCTATTATCTATTATTGTATATCTATTGTCTATTACATATTTAAAATGTATTTTTTTTTTTTTACAGAAAATTCTAAATTAATAACAGATTTTGATAATAGAAGTGTAGTGTCTTATCTTTTTTGATGCATCAATTTTATTTATATTACAGAAATTTTTGTTTTTTGAGTGGAAGAAATGATATCTGCGAGACTCTTACCGTACGGTTTACAATTTCATTGTAATTTTTTGAATATAACTGCGTTTTGTTAGATTATTCTTTTTTTTTTTTATGAATTACTGATTGTTGTCTTATGGATTTATTATTAAAATTTATTGTCTTAGAACAAACAAATTGAATTTCACGGCCGATTTTTTGTTGTTGTTGATAGTCAAATCATTCACTTCATATCATATGTATCCTTTTTTAATAAATCTAATAGTATGACCTTCATGAATCGAAAATCCGTGATGTAATATTGCACTTATTACTTTGAAAGTGTAATCCTCGATTTTTATCGTTAAATTCGTTTTTACCAATCGAATTTATTTATTCTTTTTTTAATAAAACTAGAATAATCTCTTGTAAACTAATACTTTATATTTTTTTTTTTAATTGATAGGAATTAAAAAAAATTGCTTCATTTTCAGTACTTTAATTTACATAACAGCATTTACTATTAATACTATTTATACTGTAGTATATTTTCTTTTAAATTTTATTATTTTAGGTTCATTATCAAGTTACATTACCTAGTACTATCAAGTACTGCTATCTAGCGGCGCAATTCGGTTAGGTACATCAATAAAATGACATATTCGAGTCCCGCGGTTCATCAAATGGGAAAAAAACGTTGTCTAATAAAATTCGTGGTATTTTATGAAAGTATTATTTATTGCTATCTATTTGAACCTCTTTAGAACGTCTAACTGATTACATCTCACAGTCATCAGCCAGGCCTCAGTCGGGATACCACCGATGTAAATGCCTCGGCAGACATTTGCATGTCTGCCGACAAAAATAAATCAAATTAAAAATACAAATAAAATTTCACGTTCACATAGGCCTCAAACGGACATCTTCACATCCAACCTAACATGATTCCCTCAAACTAACTAACCGAAACCCCGGACCCCGCACATAGTACAAATTTGACAACACGTTCGTGACTGTGAATCCCTCAAAAAACGAACGAGTTTAAAGTTAAATCAGTGCTACATTCATACCTTTTCTTTCTTTTTCCTGTTTAGCCTCCGATAATTACTTTTCAGATAATACTTCAGAGGATGAATGAGGATGATATGTATGTAAATATATATGTATTTAAAATATATATATATATATGTATGTATTATTATATATATATATGTATGTAAATATATATATATGTAAATGAAGTGTAATCTTGTACAGTCTCAGTTCGACCATTCCTGAGGTGTGTGGTTAATTGAAACCCAACCACCAAAGAACACCGTTATCCACGATCTAGTTTTCAAATCCTTGTAAAAATAACTGACTTTACTAGGACTTGAACGCTGGAACTCTCGACTTCCAAATCAGCTGATTTGGGAAGACGCGTTCACCACTAGACCAACCCGGTGGGTGCTACACTCATACATATCAAAATTGTGTTTTACGCAACATAGAAATTCAGACCTACAGGCAAATAAATCGATCATTTTATATAATGAGATGCAGTAGTTGGATTTTCGTGGAAAGCGAGAATTGTAGCATCGTCAGCAAACGTTGCAACTGTGGTATCTGCCGTAATTGGCAAGTCGGCCGTAAACAGAACATACAAGTTGGGTCTGAGAACGATTCCTTGAGGTACCCATGATTGTATAAGGAACAAATCTGTTAAAACATCTTCATGCTTCACTTGAAAACATCTGTATTCTAGATGAGATTTTAGCAGCACATTGAATTCATGCGGTAAAACCTTTTTCAGTTTATAGAGCAACCCTACAAGCTAAATTTTGTCAAAAGCTTGATCGAGGAAAACCTCTGAACATTTTTTTTCTTCTAGAGCATGCTTTATAGCGTAACAATCCTGTTTGCTTCCTCCACAGTAGCATATTTCTCCCTAAACTCAAATCCTTGAATAGGAGTCTGTTCGTTCACACAACTGCTTCAGTCTGAAGCATACCTTAGAGAGCACATAAAACAGACTGATATGCCGGTAAGATGTTACATTTGTCGGGTCTTTACTAAGTTTTTCTATCACAATTATTTGTGAACTCTTCCACAGACCAGGAAAATTACAAATTCGAATAACAACAATAAAAATTAGAGTAACTAAACGTATCGCATATCGAGGCAATGCCTGAAGAACCCGTTCGGTGATGAAATCTTATTTCGGCCCCTTTTTTGGACGTATTTCATTGTCAATAACTGAAGAGACTTCGTGGATTGTAAAGAATTTAATTGGTAAGGATATCTAGAAAGGAGAAGTCAAATATTTGGAGATCTCTCTGATTTCATCTGGATCCGTCACATTATTGTTGGCCTGGAATACGTCGGAAAAGTGTTCAGCAATTAAATTCGCTTTCTCTTGAAAACTTCTAGCCTATGTTCTAAGTGTATTCAGCAGCCTGACTATCAGAAATATTCTCAACGTAAGATTGAAACGAAGTGTTCTTAAAGAATCTTTTTAGTTCTTGAGAAGCCCTGCTAAATCTTCTCTTATCAGTAGGGTAACGAGTTCTCTGCTTTACGCGTCGTAATCTCCTGCACTTCTCTCTGATGAAGACCGGATACGTATTTTGGGCGGGGGAGCAAAACAAAAATTGGGCGCGGAGGACCAAACGCTTAAATTAAGTAACAAATATATATTTATTTATTAGTAAATTAGAGAAAATTAATATTTTTTTTAAGCTCCTATTAAAAATAAATTTCAATAATTTGACTACTTTTCTTTTCTTTTTTTTTAATTTAAAAGAAAGTTTTTAATTTTAATTTTTGAATAAATAAATGAAAAGAAAAAAACGCTTCAAGGTAATGGTTCTAAAGCGTTTGAATCAAAAAATATTTTTATATATATACTTTAGTAATATTTTTTTTTTCATATATATATATGAGGCAAGGCTAGAGAGGGGTTGGTGATTTTGTAAATTACTTTGATCTTAACAGTAATGAATGAAGGGGGAAGTTTCAGAGTAACAGCTCTTTCTGATGCAAATTTTAATGTAATCAAGGTACTTGGTATATATATTACGTAATATACATCTATATATATATATATATATATATATATATATATATATATATATATATATATATATACACTCATGTACACGCATGTATGTTTATTTTATAAGTGAAATAAAAATAAAAAAAAAATACACTCGTACATATAAGTATATATTTTTAATTTTAGTGAAATTTAAAAAAAAAAAATGACATTTAAAAGTAACATTTTTGTGTTAAAATGTTGAAAACTAAAGTTTTAAAAATCAGCAACTAAAAGAAAAGTCTTAACTAACGGTAGAACTCAAACTACAATCGATTTAGTTGAAATAATAATAATAATACAAAATTTAATTACATCACATATTTGTAGATTTGATTAAAGAAAGGTTAACAACATGTTTCATAAATGTAATAACCATAAAAAATTGCAAAAAACTTAACAGGGAGTTGAACCCGGACCTCTAGGATTAAAGGCTGAGAGGCTACCACTTCACTAAGGAGATAAATCAGAAAATGATTATAGTAAAGTATAAAAATACTATTATAAAAAGTTATAAAAAGTATTATAAAAGTGGTAGCGTCTCGGTCTTTAATCCTGGACGTCCCGGGTTCGAATACTTTTTTTCCTACTCCCTGGACTGGACATATAATTTAGTAAAGCTCAGCCCAAGGGAGTATCCTTTGAACTCTAAGGAGCCTTCCCACTTACCGGCATAACAGGTCGGCTCCCCGGTTGGATCTTTTACATGCCCACCTCCTGTCACTCGGGAAGGGTAACCTTTTTTTTTCCTGTTTAGCCTCCGGGAATTACCGTTCTGGTATTATTTCAGAGGATGATATGTATGATTGTAAATGAAGTGTAGTTTTGTACAGTCTCAGTTTGACCATTCCTGAGATGTGTGATTAATTGAACCCTAATCACCAAAGAACACCGGTATCCACGATCTAGTATTCAAATCCGTATAAAAGTATCTGCCTTTACTAAGACTTGAACGCTGGAATTCTCGACTTCCAAATCAGCTAATTTGGGAAGATGAGTTCACCACTATACCAGCCCGGTGGGTTTTGGAGGGGTAAACAAGCCCGACTATAATCATCACTTTGAAATTGTTCCTTAAAAATAACTCGTCCTAAAATCTCGGTCGAGTTCGTTAACGACCAAAATCGGACCATGGAGGTGGAAATGGACCATGGAGGGGGGGCCTTTTTGAAAAGACAAATGTATAGTGACATGTTTTACGGTTATAGGCTACCAGGGTCACTGCAGTAGATGTGTTCTTCTAGGGCTGGGCCGATTTTAATGCGTTTTTTTTTTCAGTCATAAGTATCACGTCAGAGCAGGTTCTAAGATTAATTTTTCGGTTATAAGCCGCCAAGAGGCGTTGCATGTTTCTTCAAAACGGCTTTTGAATGTTTCTATGTCCTTTTAACTTCAGTAAGATTACATTATTGTGTGGATTATTATATGGGCTGGTCTTTTATACTGAACTGTCATCATCAGGTCTGATAGTTTGAACTCATTGAGATATTAAGCGGGGTTCTTTAAGGGAGCTAGGACTAAATTTCGCTGTGTAAAACTTTAGTGGGAAGTTTTGTTGAAGTGAAGTGGTAGTTTGTCGGATCTGAGACATTCAGTAAGTTGGCTCATTAATAGTTAGTGCTAGGCGCGGGTTCTTCATTCCGCGGTTAGGCTTCTAGCTTAGTTCCTGAGGGCGACGTGGTAGCTGCAGGTGTCCGTTGTCTTCATTCTGAAGGCATAAACACGTAAAACTATCTCGGGGGGAACTTTACCGATGCAGATGTCCCTCGGGGCATCTGCATCGGTGGCATCTCTGCGGGGCCTGGACTGAAAGCTGTGGTGCGCAATTAGTTTGAGGGCGAGGAGATGTCCTCCGTTAAAGCCACTACTGGCTAGGAACGGAGGGGGTGGTGTAGCGACCTGACACGCTACGAGGTGGGATCTTCTCCCCTCGAGGGGGGAATCGAGATGTCATCACCAGGCTATAAACTTTTCACTGTTGGGCACAGGTCTACTAATCTTTAATCTGTTAATCTTTCGGCACATCGGAATACGGAGGTGGATTTCACCGGTTCTAAGTAGAGGATGAAAAAGATTTCCACCTTAAAGTTAAAATTCAATTTACTCAATACGACAATGGTTACATGTGAAAAAGGTTCCACATGTTTAACATACGACAAGTTCCATTGTCTTACAATTCCAGCCAAGTTTGGTCATCCTTTGCTGTGTAAGGATTAATCATATCAAAAATTGTTTTAGACAAAACTTTAGGTAATATTTAGAGGGAAAACGATCAATTTAAACCGATTCGATACTGTGCCTATTAAGGGAGGTATGATTTTTTTTGTCTTCGAAACCCCATTTTTTCCACTCCCTGGACCAATGGTTGGTGATATCAAAAAACTTTACTTATTTAATTTTTAGACCCTTATCCAAAGAATAGTAGAAATTTAATCGAATTTGATATTTTATTTTAAAAGAATGTTAGAGATATATTTTTTTTTCAAAAAAGCCCCTCATTTCCACCCCAATAGTTCGATTTTGCCCATTAACGAACTCGACCGAGATTTTGGGTCGTTATATTTTATGTATCAATTTGATTGGCGCAAAATTACGAAAGTTATCGTATCCAAAAGAAAGTGAAACATATAAGCTGAGTTATATGAGTTATAACTGAGTTATATGACCCCCATAGTCAACTGACGCTGAGTTTGGGGTCTGGGAGATGTGAAAGGCGAAGATATGTCGAAATTTTCCGGAAGTCGAATCATGATGTTATCCATTACAATAAGTAGCTTTCTTATGAAATCTACCTAAAATTTGAAATAAGTGAATTTTTACTTTATAATCCTCTGTATCATAGTGATATTGTTTTTAAAACAATAAAATTTAGATTTTGATTGACCGTCGTGCATGACTCGTAGACTACATAAATAAGCTTTAATTGCCGTCATACTCAGTGTAAAAATTAAATTATTTAATTATTTCATATTTGTTTGTCGTGGGTTTTATAAAATGTTTAATACTATTTTTTTTATTTATTACTTTTTTATTTGATACATTTAATTCATTTAGAAAAGTAACGTTATAACATAGAAAAGGAAAAAAAATAAAATGCAATTTTTTTTCTCTAATTTAACGTAATTGAGAAGTTATTTTCTTTGAAGTTATAAGTCAATTAAATTAAATTATACTTTACTTGTGTATATGTTTTTCCTTAAATCATTATTTTTGATAAAACTGTCAGGTGTTGTTACAATAACTTCTATGTTGTAATTTTTTTCTTGTTTATTTTTTCTCGTGTAGATTGTCAATCTTTATTGCGTTGATGGATTGGTGCTTGTAATCTCTTGACCTATATGCTTCGTGTATATATATATATATATAGGTTGCAGTAATAGAAAAATTGCCCATGAATCAGCTATCCCTCGTCGACTAAAAACACTTTTTAACCTGTTTATCTCTTTTTTATCTTATATTTATTATTTTCCTTTATAACCGCTTCTTCGTTCTTGCAGTTTTTTTTTTTAATATATTTCGTGTATAAACACGCTACCTCCAATAACGATCAGATTTACGTCAAAAAGAAAAAAAAACATGAAAAAGTATTTTGTAATAGATTATAATAATGGTCAGTTATGTGTTAAATCTTACGTTATTATGAACAAGGTTTCTTTTTTTAAAAATATATTAGTAAATTTATGATTAAGATATAATAAATTTTTTCAGTATTATTTATATCGATAATTTTAGAAAAATTATCGATCTATCGATAATTTTAAATATATTTGTGAAATAACATATTATATATATATTTTTTTTATGTGGTTGATGAAATTGCGCAGAAGCTTTGTATGTAGAATATGGAAGTGTAATTTTTTAATATATGTAAAATGCCAAGCCTGACTGAGATTCGAACCCGTGATATCGGGATGAAAGTCCGAGACGTTACCACAACGCCAAGGAAATTCTCCGTAATATATGATATTAATTAATAAATTTTGGATGTTTTTCATGTTATTTCTTGATAACTATAATGCGTTAATGACCAGTTATAGGAACTTATTATTGGTCATTAGAAAGCGTGTAAAATATTTCTTATCTTTTGATCGGGATTCAAATCCAGGACTTTTCGGATGAAACACAAAGAAGCTATACCGATAGTCGCCATATATAATTTAATTTAATGGAAAATACCAGTAATCTAAAAGTATCAAATGATAGCAAGTACAGTGTAACTCCGCTAAAATGGAGTGGCCAAGGGACCACTTAAATCAATTTTAGTTAAATATTTTCTTAGAAAAGCGTGCGTTATTTTACTCTTCCGAGCTGCCCAGTATTTCTTCATCCGTTCAGATCTTGCTTTCTTTTCTTCATCTGTAAACACCCTCTTCGTTGTATTTTGTCGTTTTTCTGTCTTTTGTTTAAATCTAATGTTTTTGTCCTTTAGCTTTGTAATTTTTCCAGTTTTATTCTGTAGGTCAGTCAGGGAAATTCCCAATTCTTTTATATCTTCTGTAATTTCTTTGATCCATCCTACTTCTAGTTTTTGGAACCAGAGCTTTTCAATGATATTTCTCGACAGTCTTGTTTCCGGTGTCCTTATGAGATGACCAAAGAAAGAGATCCTTTTTTTCCGCATAGTATCAGTAACAGGCTCTATTTCTCGATACACCATCTCATTTGGCACATTCCACCATCGGCCTTATTTTTGGTGTTTTTTATTTATACACATTCTGATGACAATTCTCCTTTCTATTTTCAGAATTTTATCAATTCGGTTTTTCTGAGTGATTTTGAAAAGGGTCTCGCTTCTGTAGATGACTTCTGGCTGAACTACAGTTTTATAATGTTTAAGTTTTGTTTTAGTCGAAAGGCATTTTTTGTTATATGTTGATGAAGTTAATTTTTGGGATTTAATCATTTTATTTGTCCTGTTTTGCCATGTCACTTTTTCATTTAAGTTATAAGTTATTATATATATATATATATATATATATATAAATTGTAAATTTCATTGTTTCTCCATTTTAACCCTTTAAACTGGGAATTTCAAAAACTCGTTTTGTAGTGTGCACTTAGACTGTAAGAAGAACATGTATACAAATTTACATCAATTTATCATCGGTAGTTGTTGCTGGGCGTTGATGAATCAATCAATCACGTCGGGGGACATGTTCTTCTTTTTTTTGTTGAATTTAGTTAATTATAGATCACAGGATAGGATCACTTTAGTTCAATTTGTAGGCCAGTTCATTTTGTAATCGGTTCTTCTTATTTCCGAATCGTGAGTGGTTTTATTCCTGCTTCTTTCCTTTTTGCCCACATCTCTTTGAGGCGTTCTGATCTTTGGCGCTTGTCCTCGTCTGAATACATCCTGTTGAATATCTTTTTGATTTTAGGTTCAAATGTTATCATATTAGTTTGTCGTATTTTCCAGATTTTTTGATTAGATCTTCTTTGGAGATTGTCAACTCTTGTATGTCTTTTTGGACTTCCTTTATCCATTCCGGTTTTGTTATTCTTTCCCAGTTAATAAGTTAATCATTTGGTTTACAAATCTGGTGTTTTCTGCTCTAAGTAAGTGCCCTAAGAATGAAATTATTTTTTTCCTAAAGAAATTTGTTAGTGGGGATTTTATTTTATATACTTCTTCATTTCGGATTATCCTCTACTGTCCTTCAACTATGTTCTTCTTGTTTATGCATTTTCTGACTATTTTTCTTTCTATTTTTTCGATCCTTTCTACTTCTGCAATTTTGTATGGTCCGAAGAGAGTCTCGTTGGCGTATTGTATTTCTGGAAGAATAACTGTTTGATAACGTCCGATTTTAGTGTTTGTCTATTATATGCATTTTTTATTGTATGTGTTTTGGGTAGTTATTAATGATTTTTTAAGTTTCTCAGTTCTTTCTTGCCAGTTTATTTTCTCATTAATGTTATGTGGTATCTCCTAGGTATTTAAAAATTTCCACTAAATCCTCTTTGTTTCCTTTTTCGTTTACATGAATAATGCATAGTGAATCCCTGACCATAATTTTAGTTTCTTCGTATGATATTTTCAAACTATTTTTTAGTAAGTTGTTCTAGGGTTTTTATTTGAGTACTAGCTTCTTTTATGTTGTTTGAGAGGAGTGTTAAATGTCCATTTATATATATATATATATATATATATATATATATAAAATTAATTATTTCATTTTGTAAACTCAATTTTAAATTAAAACTTTAAAACGGTTCTTTACAATATATTTATAAGTGATAATAATATTTATATACAAAGAAAATAAAAAAAAGACTCTTTTCATCTGGAGGTCCCGGGTTCGAATCCCGGTCAGACCTGGCATTTTTTAAACGCTACAAAAATTGTCATTAATCTAATCCTCTAAAGTAATACATAACGGTGGTCCCGTCCCAGAGGTTTAAATTCGTAAAGTGATGTTCTTATGATAAAAGGATTTCGGTTAAGGTTTAGGATTTGAAGTAAGTTGCCGGGGAGGAAGAACAAAGAGGTTAACATAAGTGTCTATATGCCTTCTGAGATGTTGTAATACCATGAGTATACGGGAAGAGAAAGTTGTTAGGAGTACATCCCAAACTTAAGGGACGTCCCGGAAGTCGTCTGAAAACGGAAAAGACACATCAAAGCAAGCCTTAGTGTATTCTGTACTTTATCTTTTCCAAACCTTTCTTAATCTATCTCTCTTGCACTTTCTTTTAAAACCATTTCGCTATCCCGTTCTGTTACTCTTTGTTATAATTAGCGTTGACTTAGTACCCTGTTTAATAATAAATTCCCTTGCCGTTAATCCTTATAGAAGAAGGTTTAAGAATTAAATCTCATTTTCGCATTTTCACTTGAATGAAAAGATTATTATGTTTATATATTTATCTAAATAAATTTTCAATTTCAACATAATATATTAAACAACAATTTAAGTTCGTTCAATATTTTTGTGTTTGCATGTGCGCGCGTAAAGAATGCTTTAAGTAGAATGCTTTTTTTCAAAATGTTAAATTTTCAAAAAAGGTTCGTATAATTTAAAAAAATCTGATGTGGGCACCACATAACTTCCTTATACCCCTATTAAAATACATACACACTTTTTTTAAAATTAGAAGTACCTGAAATTTTATTTGATTAATAACTAATAATATTTTTTCATATTTTTTTTTTAATCATGAATTATTATTTATCGTAAAAATGATTTTACAATCAGAAGTTAATAATTATTAATAAATCAATATATTTAAATTTAAAAAAAAAAAAAAATTAAAAAAGTAGATGTCTCTTTCGAACCGATGTGCCTTCCTCTTGTAAGATCCAATTATTTCATTAATTAAAATTTTATTTGGCTATAATTCTGATATTAATGAAAAATAATTACCACTTATGATGTATCGTTGAAAAGATTTCATTGAATGCTTATTATTACAGTTAAGAAAAAGACCAAAATCAAAATATTTTTGATTTTGGACTCTTTTGGATACTGTTCATCCGCAATTGCAACCAAAATTGGAGGTGCACAACTAGATGTTACAACAGTTTTAAATCTAAAATTTCAACACCCTACGGCTAATCGTTTTTGAGTTATGCGAGATACGTACGTACAGACGTCACGTCGAAACTAGTGAAAATAGATTCACGGATGGTCAAAATGGATATTTTCATTGAAATCTAAAAACCGAAATTTTCTGATATCACAATACTTCTTTTACTTCGTACAAGGAAATAAAAATTATGTATTCAAACATTGCTCTCATTTAAGATGTAATTTTTAACTCAGAAATAACATATGCTACGTTTAAAAACAATAACTACAATTGCTGTTTTTTAAAGAGCGCATCTTTAAAAAAACAGCAATTGCAATTATTATGAAATTTAGTAGAAATAACAAAGATGGACCACTGAATGTGAAAATAGGAGGAGAAAAGATTATGGAGGTAGAAGAATTTTGT
This sequence comes from Lycorma delicatula, assembly GCF_047948215.1. Lineage (NCBI taxonomy): Eukaryota > Metazoa > Arthropoda > Insecta > Hemiptera > Fulgoridae > Lycorma > Lycorma delicatula. The sequence goes on along the minus strand of NC_134467.1, from coordinate 33,260,037 downwards.
TATTTGGGAAGAAGAATTACTAAAGATTGACGAAGCAGGAGCGATATAAAATGCCGAATAGTACAAGCTAAACGAGCCTTCAGTAAGAGATATAATTTGTTTACATAAAAAATTAATTTAAATGTCAGGAAAAGTTTTTTGAAAGTATATGTTTGGAGTGTCGCTTTATATGGAAGTGAAACTTTGACGATCGGAGTATCTGAGAAGAAAAGATTAGAAGCTTTTGAAATGCGGTGCTATAGGAGAATGTTAAAAATCAGATGGATGGATAAAGTGACAAATGAAGAGGTATTGCGGCAAATAGATGAAGAAAGAAGCATTTGGAAAAATATAGTTAAAAGAAGAGACAGACTTATAGGCCACTTACTAAGGCATCCTGGAATAGTCGCTTTAATATTGGAAGGACAGGTAAAAGGGAAAAATTGTGTAGGCAGGCCACGTTTGGAATATGTAAAACAAATTGTTAGGGATGTAGGATGTAGAGGGTATACTGAAATTAAAAGACTAGCACTAGATAGGGAATCTTGGAGAGCTGCATCAAACCAGTCAAATGACTGAAGACAAAAAAAAAAAAATATTATTTTTGACAGATGGTAAGTATACTAATTTTTGGGGGGCGCTAGAAAATGTTTGATGTTCTGTGTGGGCGGTGGACGAAAACGTTTTAGGACAATGCTCTAGAACAATGATTTCCAAACTTTCCTGAGTCCTTTTGCTCTCCTGAGTCGTCGTACCCTTTTATAATTAAAATTTTTCTATTGTGCCCTACAAGTAAAAGTATGACTACTCATAAGTAGAGTAATAATTAAGTAAGTAATAATTAATCTTATTTTTTTTTTTTTTTTACTTTATTTACATTAAATTAATAATTATAAATGTCTTGGTTTTATTAATTATGAAGCTTTTACAATATTTTGCGACGCCTCTGTGAAGAGGTGGCGGTTTCCCTGATGGTACACAGTTTGGGAATCGCTGCTCTAGACCTATGGTGTCAGGAATGTAAAAATATTTTGTTAGTTTTTACTCATTCATAGAAATGAAAGTTGTCGTTCAATTAAAAAAAAAAAAAAATATTTAGCTGTATTAATTAATAGTTCGTTACTAGATACTTTATGTAACAATATTGTACATTCTAAATAATATTTGACTGTAATTTGTATTATAGATTCTGGTTTCAGATGAAGGAATATATATATATAAACCTAAAGGACAGTACGGTAGTGAACTAGATATGCAAATTAGATTTAAGGTTTGACGATGGTCCGTTTGTTAGTCGGATATATGGGGGTTGTAGACTACATAGTTGCAAACAAGCCGGCATGCAAGTAAACTTACATGCTGGCTTGTACAGTAGGTACGGGTCACCCGGTATCGTTGATCAAGGAGCTTGCAACACTGTTCTCGTCCCGACCCATCCACAATATGTCAATTCTCTACCCTGTTTTCTACTTCCCCATCCTCTAAAATATACGTTCCTTCCTTTTCACTTTACACACACACACGCCAGTTAGCACGGGTTGTATATATGACTAGTAACACCCTTCTGCATATACACTATAAACCTCCTACGCTTTTATCCGTTCTCCCTATGCTGCCGTTCTATACTGATGACATTAGATACCATCTATAGAACGTAATACACTAGTAGTAAATATATATATATATATATATATATATATATATAAAAAAAGTGAAAGAGAGAGTCATGCGATTACGTAATCATTAGTTCTCCCTAACATTTAATTACTGTACCAAATAATTTTTACCGAATATTTAAATACAGCTCAAGATTTATAATTTCCGATTGTTTAATTCGTTGTACAAAGTAAAGGAAGTAATGTTATATCACGAAAAATTTCGGTTTTCAGATTTCAACGGAAATATCCATTTTGACCATCCCTGAATCCATTTTGACTAGTTTCGGCGTGTAGTTTGTACGTACTTATCTCACACAACTTAAAAACGATTAGCCGTAGAGTGTTGAAATTTTGGAATTAGGACTGTTGTAACATCTAGTTTTCCACCTCCCGTTTTGGTTGCAATCGAATGGATCAAATGTGTTCAAAAAGTACAAAATAAAACACAAAATTTGGATTTTGGTCTCTTTCTTAACTGCAATAATAAGCCCTCATTGAGTGCTTTTAAACGATATATCATAAATACTCAACTTTAATGTATTTATTGGAATAATAAACAGTACTTCGCATTATGCTATGATACTAACATAACATGTAATACATATAATCACCGAAATCAATATTATTTTAAAAAATCATTAGTGCAATATTCTTTTTTTAACTAAAACCGGAAATTCGCCCTTCTGACGCATTTAGTGTAACTAGTTTTTTCTACAGTTACATATTAAATTTATTGCATTTTAACAACGTTTATAGTCATAATCTTTGTTTAAAAGCTGATTGTACGATGAAATATTGAACCATAAATTGTTTATCGTGTCAATACAGGGGTACTGGGAGTAATTTCACAAGATATTTTACATAGTTCATCTTTAAATTTATCTAAAATTTAGTTTGTTAAAGTTTAAGGTTTTTTATAAATCAAGTTTATCATAATTTCATTTCATAGAGATTTTATGTATGCATTTCTACTCTTATGATAATTCATAAGACACATCACCAGTGAAAGTTAACAAAATTATTTTATCGATTGAGATTTCATTTTATGAATTTATAAAAAAACTAATTAAAAAAAAATCCCTTTTGGCACACCGGAAGACAGAGGTAGATTTCACCGGTGCTAAATAGGGGATAAAAAATGTTCACTTTAAAGTTAAGAAAAAATTCAATTTAATACGAAAATTGTTACATGTTAAAAAATGTTTAACATAGGACAAGCCCCATTTTCCAGCAATATTATTATTATTCCAGCAATATTTTGGTCATCCCCCTTGACGTAGGGGTTGGTCATATGAAAAATTATTTCATATGACCAGAGGACTAACGACCACTTTAAATCGCTTCGATACTAAGTTTATTAAGAGAGGTATGATTTTTTTTGTCTTCGAAACCCCATTTTTTCAACGCCCTGGGTTAATAGTTGGTGATATCAAAAAACTTTACATATATAAGTTATAGCCCCTTATCCATAGAATAGTAGAAACTTTTAAACGAATTCGATATTTTAATAAATAAGAAACGTATAGCGATATTTTGTTTTTTTCAAAAAATCCCCCTTCCATTTTTACTCCATAATCCAATTTTGGCCGTTAAAGAACTCGTCCGACATTTTGGGACGAGTTATTTAAAAAAAAAAACAATTTGAAAGTGATTGGTGCAAAATTACGGCAGTTATCGTATCCACAAATATGTATATGAACTTTTGAACTGACGTTGGTTTTGGGGTCTGGGGCAATGTGAAACGCGAAGATGTATCAAAATTTTCCGGAAGTCAAATCATGGTACACATTACAATGGGTAGCTTTATTATGAAATCTATTTAAAAAACGCAATAGAATAATTTTTAGATGTGTAAAAACCCCTTTTGAAGTATCACCACTAACATTTATTTTCCTATTTAAAAAAAAAATTATTTCATCTTTTTTTTTTAAATGACCTTTAACAAAAAAAAAAATTATTTTTATTTATTACATTATTATAAGGAAATTTTAATGGATAGCATTAGAATTAAAATCCTTAAAATGACAACAAACTTGAAAATCGTTCTTACTTAACACACACACGCGTGCGCGCACACACACACACACACACACACACACACACCAGAGAGAGAGTGTGTGAGTATGTGCGTGAGGGAGAAAATCGAATGGTATTCTTATAATTAAAAGGGTCAGATAAAATATAGTACTCTATATGATGTGGTTACAATAGAATGGAAGAGAAGTACCCAACAGAAAGTAGTTGATGGTTTACGCGAGGGGGAAGATAAAAAAAAGAAGGGAAGAGAAAATGATGAAGAGAAGAAGGGTAAAAATAGAAACGGATAGAGGAAGAGGGAAAGAGTTTATCTCGCACACTTTTATAATACTTCTTCCCCCACGATGTACTGAACAACTAACCTCCTTTTGCATTCCTATTTTTTTTTCCATTCTGCCCACCGCCCCGACCATTTCAGTATCGTAGTGAATCTTTCTCGCTCCCACACTATTCATTTGTTCACATGAACGATTCAGTAATGAGTTGAAAGAACGGTCACATTGTTTAAAGGAGGTATGGGTAGTACATGGTGACATAGTTCACTAAAGTCTATGTCAGTATATCTTGGCGCCGTTACGTAATACTAGTTAGGTACATTCATTGCAGAAAGTATTTATTTTAATTTATATAGGTTGTTCACTGTATCGAATAGCTTATGGTTTAACGACCTTGATAAATAATAATGTTGTAGTTTATATATATATTTTTAATTTATTTTTATATTTAGAATTATAAAAAATATATTTTTTATAAATGACATTTCAATGAATATTCTTTTTTGAAAAAGCCTTTTTATATTAGAATTCTACACCCATAAAAATATTATTTATTACTAGGTTTTTAATTTTTTTTTTTTTTACTTGATTAATTAATTCAGAAAAGAAGCTTACAGAGAAGCTTGTACGGGGAATTATAGAACTGGAGTTTTGTAGCGTATAAAAAATACCATGCTTGACTGGAATTCACACTCGGGAGTCCTGGAAAGACCGAGACGTTACCACTTTACCACGGAGATTGGCTTTAAATATTTACTTTTATTTTCCTGTTTAGCCTCCGGTAACTACCGTTCAGATAATACTTCAGAGGATGATATGTATGAGTTTAAATGAAGTGTAGTCTTGTACAGTCTAAGTTCGACTATTCCTGAGATGTGTGTTAATTGAAATCCAACCACAAAATAACTCCGGTATTCACGATCTAGTATTCAAATCCGTGTAAAAATAACTGATTTTACTAGACTTGAACGCTGGAACCGTCGACTTCCAAATCAGCTGATTTGGGAAGACGCGTTCACCACTAGACCAACCCGGTGGGTTAGTTTTATTTTCTAATATTTCAACTTATCAACTAGAAATTATAAGTAATATTTATACTAATAATAATTAAAAATATAGAATAAGGTTGTTAGCACTCTCAGGAAGTATATAGTGAAAGATCCTGTAGTTGAATTAAATTTGTACCTTCTGTATGGCAAATATAAAGAAATAATCCGATTTTAAAATTTCATAACTATTTAGCTTTTAATCTGTTTTGATCGAGCAAAGTACTGTTAGAAAGAGGGAACTCTTGAGTTTCACGCGATTGCCGCTAGGTAGCACCAAAATTTCGTTCATTTTACTGTTAGAGAAAATGACGACTCCACAACAGAAATCATTTTGTGTTCTAGGCTTCACGCAGTGTGAGTTTGTAATTACTGTTCAGCGTAAATTCCGTAGTGAAAACGATGCTAAACCAACTACCGATTAGAAGATTAGGCGATGGTATAGACCACTGTTTTTCTCAACCGGTGGAGGAAAATTTTTGTGGTTCTTGAAATCTTATATTTATTTACATAGTTTTACAACATTTAAATGCGTTATTACTTATTGTTTTTAATGTCAATAATAATTCACACAACTGAAAAAAACTGTACACTTTCTTACCGTGCAACTGCGAGTTTACAGTACTGTTTGAACGTTTTAGGTAATTAGTCCGCACCCACCAGGTTTATCTAGTACTGAACTCTTCATCGCAAGTCAGCTGATTTCGAAGTCGATAGTTCTAAGGTTCGAATCTTAGTAAAGACAGTCACTTTTATACGAATTTGAATACTAGATCTTTGGATACTAGATCTTGGATACCGGTGTTCCTTTGTGGTTGGGGTTCAATTAACCACACTTCTCAAGAATGGTTGACCTGACACTGTACAAGACTATATTTCATTTACATTGTTACATATCATCCTTTGAAGTAATACTTACCGTGATTCCGGAAGCTAAACAGAAAAAGAGGAGATGAGACTTGGGGGTTTTCAGGCGATATCGGAACTTCTATGTCAAGAACGAGGGAAATTCTAGAGGAAAAAGAGCTTTTCAGGTTTTCGTTGTTATTTATTCAGTGTTATTGTTTTCACAACCATGAGGGTAAAGAACACAGAGGGGGGTTCAGGGAAAATCATCCTTGCTAGGAAGAGTTTTCCCCTGAATTGGATTAAACTGAGAGTCTACCTTTCCAGTGAATAAATAACAATTTTTTTTTTTCTTTTAACTTAGATTTATCGAAAACTACTAAAACTACATTTCTGTTTTTCAGTTTTTTTAATTTTTTAGGTCATATTTCGTATAAAATTATTAAATTTATCTCTGTAGACTGGGTCTGAACAATTACAGTCTTGCTTTATTTTGCCAAAGGTGAAGAAATCTGAGTGAAATCTTTCGCCAGTCGAAATTTAAAAAAAAAATTAAAACAAATTTAGATCAAATTAATTTTTGTTTACTTGTTAAAATGTCTATTAAGTTTTTTTTTTCTTTCCGTAGCGGAGGAAAAAGCTCTGCCAGCCGCCGTCAGGCCCGTACTAACGGCAGTGCGGGGCTCTCACCCGCTAAAAAACCTCCCCTTCTACCATGCAGGGGCCGGATCTAAGCCATATGGTATGTACAGCCCCTGCATGTTCACCCAGGCACTCCACTATCCGAATCCGTGCGACCGGAAGGCGTCCCCAGGGGGTGATCTACGAGCGACGACTCTGAGGAGACCCCGCCGCCCACCCCCAGAAGCTGGCCTCCCTTGATCACCCGTCATCAAACACCAAGCCTCCATAGATTCGCATCAACTCAGCTTGCCGTCGTCTCTCTTCATTGGCCTTCTCGCGTATCATTGATGCAATGGTAGCCGAGACACACTCTCACTTGTTGCCGTTGCTGAGCATTACCTCGATTATATTGTTGGCCCCCTCCACACCCTGACCCTCGAGCACTACGCGGAAGTTGCGCCATCTAGGGCAAAAAATACTACATGCTCTGCTGTATCCAGTCCGCCGCAATCGTGACAGCGACTTGTATGGTATCTGCCCATCCTGTACATGTAGTCTCGAAAACATCCATGTCCAGACAGAAACTGGGTGAATTCGTAGCCTGTATTACCATGCTTTCGCTCCACCCAGTTCCTGACGTCTCGTATGAGCCCATAGGTCCACCTTCCTTTGTCTGACTCTCGCCATCTGTCACGCCAAGCCATGTAGAGACCGTCGATTGCCTCCTTTCTGTCCCCTCCATTCACTATTGCAGCTCTCATTTGCGCTTGTAAGTCTATGGGTGGTACTCCAGCTATAACCGAAGCCGCCTCGGCGCTGATCGTTCGATACCCTGCGATGACACGTATATTCAGCCTACGTTGTTGCATAATTAAACGCCTCACGTTCCTTGCCCTCGACAACGCTCCCAGCCATACAGGAACTCCATATAACACCACAGAAGAGTACACACTGGCCAAAATGTCTATTAATTTGGTTTATTTCATTGTGCATTTTTTAAAAGTTATTGTTTATTTTTTTACAATATTTAATTCGTTAGTTTTTTAATATTGAAAATTCCGTTTCATTTAATTTCCTAGTTTTTATATACATCTACCTTATTTTGATATACGAGAGGTTATCTCTAAAGTACAGACCCTTTTCATTGTAAACAAATTTATTCTGGAAACTTTATAAATATTTTTTATTTCTCTTAAACTTCTTCATACCTTATACAGCTTCTCTGTAAAATCGCCACGTGAATTAAGACATTTATAGTTGCGATACACCAGCTTCAGTATACCCTCGTCGTATTCTTCTGCCTCCAGTCCATTTAGCCACTGATTAACAGCAATTTTAAGTTCATCGTCACCCGTAAATTCGTCACCATTCAAAATATTTTTCAATTTCCCGGAAAAATGGTAATAAGAAGGAGCTAAATCCGAACTACATGGTGGGTGATCGTAAATTTCCCATCCAAATATTCTCATTTAAGCACGTGTCGGACTCACAACATATGGACGTGTAGCAGGATGACGCCTTCGGTCAGCCGCCCACGTAGCCGATTTTGAATAGCGCGCCGTAACTTACGTAGAGTTTTACAGTAGGCTTCTGCATTTATAGTCGTTCCACTGGCATAAAAACAATCAGCAGTGTACCAAACCGTTCCCAAAAGACTGTGGCCATGAGGTTGCGTCCAAATGGCTGTGGCTTGACTTTTGTTGGTATGGTTGGTGATTGAGGATGACGCCATTCATTTGACTGCCGTTTTCTCTTTGGCGTGTAATACGAAATCCATGTTTCATCAGCGGTAACAACTGGATTAAGGAACTCATCACCATTTTCTGTGTAACGCATCAAAAATTCCAAAACAGATCCCATTCGGATTTTTTTTTGTGACGTTCCGTTAAGACGTACGGCACTCGACGTTCACAAATATTTCTGAAGCCTACATGATCATGAACGATGCGACCAGTTATTGAAATATCAGGAAAAAGAAGGGTCAGGTCGGAAATCGTGGAGCGAATTCTTTCCTGATTTCATCATCGACGCGTTTCAACAATTCCTCGGTGATTATTGAGGGCCTCCCCGAATTTTTTTCATCGTGCACATTAATACTGTTATTTCTAAACCTTTCACACCATTTTCGGACGTTTCTTTCATTCATTATATTATTACCGTACACAGCAACCGACTGCGTATGAATTTCAGCCGTTTAACTTTTTGCTGGTTTAAAAAACGTATGATTCCACGTATTTCACAGTCAGCGGCAACATCGATTTTCCTATTCATTTTATAAAGTAATAACTTACACGTAATCAAAGATACTGCAACACTACAACTTACAGACAACAATGCAGTGTGTCCATTACTAGCGTGACCATGAAGGACACAGGTTCGCCAACCTTAAGGAGAGAAATATCCCAGCGGTCTTTAATTTAGATATCCGTCGTAAATTTTTTTTAATAAACCTCAAATTTTTACGTTTTTGTTTAGTTTCTTTGGACTTTATTCAGATAATTAAAAGTAAATTTTTTTTAATAAACTTCAAATTTTTACGTTTTTGTTTAGTTTCTTTGGACTTTATTCATATAATTAAAATCAAAATCTCTACAATATTTTTAAAAATTTTATTTATTTATCATTCATTTAAAAAGTTTTTTTATGTCAAATATAAAATAATGTCTTTCGACCGCAATCTGTGTTACCTTAGATTTCTCGAAAATTACTAAAAGTATCATTCTGGAAGCTGTTTTTTGTTTTTTTAAACTTTTCAGATCACATTTCATACAAATCCATTTAATTTACTCCTGAGTTTGGACCCTCAAAATTGAAGAATCAATAAATTGATTTGGCTGTCATATTAAAGTTTGTAAACGTGTTTACATAAATGTTTGTTATTTATTAAAAAGTAATTAGTAGAAATAACAAAGATGGACCACTGAATGTGAAAATAGGAGGAGAAAAGATTATGGAGGTAAAAGAATTTTGTTATTTGGGAAGGAGAATTACTAAAGATGACGAAGCAGGAGCGATATAAAATTCCGAATAGCACAGGCAAAACGAGCCTTCAGTCAGAAATATAATTTGTTAACATCAAAAATTAATTTAAATGTCAGGAACAAAATTTTTGAAAGTATATGTTTGGAGTGTCGCTTTATATGGAAGTGAAGCTTGGACAATCGGAGTATCTGAGAAGAAAATATTAGAAGCTTTTGAAATGTGGTGCTATACGAGAATGTTAAAAATCATATGAGTGTAATGTGATAAATGAAGAGGTGTTGCGGCAAGTAGATGAAGAAAGAAGCATTTGGAATAATATAGCTAAACAAAGAGATAGGGAACATATTAAGGCATCCTGGAATAGTCGCTTTAATATTGGAGGGACAGGTAGAAGGAAAAAATTGTGTAGGCAGGCCACGTTTGGAATATGTAAAACAAATTATTAGGGATGTAGGATGTGTAAGGGGTATACCGAAATGAAACGATTAGCACTAGATAGGGAATCTTGGAAAGCTGCATAAAACCAGTCGAATGATTGAAGACAAAAAAAAATTATTATATATTTTTGTATCAAATATTATCGTGATTCCTCAAACCGATCTTGAGATATACATTTTTCATTAATAAATAAAAAATGGCGTACCGAAGAAAAATGAAATGGAAACAAGATTTTTTTTTTCATACAAAATTTTTTATTCATTTCGATACATAGAATCCGAAAATGTATACCCAGTCCACCATTTTATCTACATTCTATTTTTAATGGAAATGGATAAAATATTTAATGGAGGATGGATGAAATAGTTAATAGGTTGTTTTGTCATCAAAGATTTTTTGTTATACGGAGATGAATCCAAGGAAAAGTGACAAGATTCCAATTTCCCTGGCGGAGTGGTAGCGTCCCGGCTTTTCATACGGAGGTCCCCGGTTCGAATCCCGGTCAGACATGGCATTTTTCTCACGCTACAAAACTCATTTATCGTCTGTTAACTCTAAGTGAACGAGGCCTGTTTTTATTATGTAAATAATTAATTTTTACAAAGAAATAAAAATAATCTGTTTTGAAAATATTAAAAGTAATGATAGAATCTGGACTATATTTCAAATAAATTTTAACATTCATTCCAACATTACTAAAATAATTTTAAACTGAAATAGCAGTATACAGTATGGTCCATCTATTAAACATACTAATATTATCAAAATGATTATGTATATATTCAGTAATATTGGTTTATATATATACATATATATATATATATATTTACCTAGACTTATATATAATCAGGTTTACAATTAATTAATATTGTGTAATGTGTTACTGTATCATAATACTGTGTAAACTTTACGCCATTATTATTAATATTATTATTATTATTATATTAATTAATATCGAATTTAATCCATTTTGTTAACGGGCCAATGGTTGATGTCTGATTTACCTTGATAAGTTCGTATTGGTTGTTTGAGGCAGTTCAGTTGTACCAAATTAATAACAGTGAGTATTCAATAATATTAATATTAGTACCAACATTATAAGAATAAATTATCGTATATTTTTATTACACGATTGCCTAAAAAGAAATGTAATGTTTTTAGGGTGTATATATCTATGTTTGTTCCATCGTAATAGCTAAACGGCCGGACCGATTTAGATGTATTACTCCGCGTTGGTATCCTTACGTTATGGGGGGGGGGGGGCTATACAAATTTGTATATAGGTATATGTGTGTTTAATTGTAACTTCAAGGCCAACAAAAAAATCATATACACGATTCTAAATGTATAATCGATAGTGTTTTTAGTATATTTGTTTGTATCGAAAATAATTGTGTTTTAAGATTTGCTATATTGAATGCATGAATTACGGTATTAAAAATTTATTAATTTATTTTTTATAATTATTATTACTGTTGTTATTTGTTTTTTATAAACGTTTAAGGAGAAATCTTATTTTTTAACTGGCAGAATATTCGATCATGTAAGAATGTTTTTTCTTCTTGTTCTTATTTTTCGGTGTTATTGCTTCTTATTTTTTGTTTATAAACATTTAAGAAAAAAAATAATTTTTTTTTTTGACGAGCTGTTTGTTCGATCATATATGTATGCATGTTCTTTATTGCTAAATATTAACTAATAATCTCTTTCTTTTATTGTATTAATAAAATCAATTAAATAAATAAAATTAAAATTAATAAACAATAATAAGTAAATAGAAATACAAATATAACATATAAATAAGATTAATCTACACTTAGAAATTAAGTAATCTGTAAATTAATTGACTACGGACTGCTTCTAACGGGATAGAGTTGTAGAGGGAGCCTTATGCAGCCGTTCGTCGTAGCAACATTGGTCCTCTTTGCGCCAGAATTTTGTAAAAAAACAACGGTTTATTTGGTAGTCATTCATCGTATTTATATTATTTTTATTGATTTGATATCCTATATATATACAGGGTGTCCCATCTAAAACGCAACCCATCAATCACTCATCCATGAAATTTTAAAAGTCAAAGCTTACTCCCCTACTCGTTACTGAAATGGACTCGTCCAACATCTGAACATCGTGGCGACGCTGATGTAACAACCGATAGTAACAACAATGCAATCATAACGTTCAGTGTGTTGTTAGAGACAAGATGGTGTTTTCGCTAGATGAACATGTTTTCATTGTCGAGTCGTACTTCAGCACAAAATCAGCGGTTGCAGTGCAAGATTTGTTTCGCCATAAGTACCCAGATAAACCGGCTCCTAACAAAACATCAGTATTAAGGTTAGTCGCAAAATTTAGAGAGACTGGTTCTGTTAATAACAAGGAACAAAAAAGTTCTGCGTCAGTGTTGAATTCAGATACAGTCACTGAAATCAAAGACCGATTACTCGCCCCGCCAAATAAATCGATCAGATGTTTGTCTGCTGAAATTAATTTTTCTAAATCGACTGTTCTACGGGCGACCAAACGATTACAATTACGACCTTTTCACATTCAAACGGTTCATCGACTTCTTAAGCCCGACAAAGAAAAACGGCTACAATATTGTCAACGGTTCCGTCGATTTCTGCGCGAGGGAATTAATGTTATGGATTATTTTTCACAGATGAAGCACGGTTTCATTTGGATGGCTACGTAAACAGCCAAAATAGTAGAATTTGGAGTGCTGAAAATCCCCACGTTTACCACGAAAAACAATTACACCCGCAGAAGTCGGGCGTTTGGTGCGCGATATCGCGGAAGAAACTAATCGGTCCTATTTTTTTCGAGTACACCATTAATGCAGAACGATATCAGGATATTTTATTTCTGTTCATCGCACTCTTGGAAGAGGAAGACAGACACTGCCGGCTACAACAAGACGGTGCGACATCGGACTACGCAGGTTCAACTTCTGATTTCGTCGAGGAATTCTTTGGTAATCGTGTTATCGGTCGAAGCTTGTGGCCACCAAGATCTCCAGAGTTTTGCAATATTTCAAATTCTAAATATCACGTTTGAAGCTAAAATCATAATTTTCGCATTCTTGTTTCGCTATAGTACTTTAGTTTTGCAATCATCTAAAATGTGATATGATATGAAGGAAAATGTTTCGTGTCCAAAAAAAAACACCTTTAAAATTTTAATCGTTTTTGATCAATTTACACATTTTTATTTTTTCCGAGCACGGCTGAGAAAAAAGTGCCAAAAAAGCCAAAATAATTGTATCGAAGTAGGTTGTTACCAAATACCAGCGTTAAGCAACTGATGAAATCACAGCTCAACAGCTATGTAAAAAAGAAGAAATAGAATAGAAATATACAAGTAAAATATATTATTGGAGCAGTATACAGTATCTTACAGTATTATAGAGGAACAAGAGGGAGAAGATGAAGATGAAGAAGAAGGAAGACCAGCCACTCGTCTCAACATCACGGACTGGAGTCCGGAACAGAGCCCAGCAGAGATGCGTCCTAAAGGCAGCCATACCAGAAGCGGATGAAGAGCTTCTACACAACCTCTCCTTTTTAAAAAACTTACAGTAAGACAAAATAATCCAGCAATCGCGACTCCTCCGGAAAAGGGGACGCATTGCTCCCTCCTTATAGCTAGTGGCCCGTTGTGGCGTATTCCTGCTAGCCTATTAAGAGTTAGCACCGAAAGGACTTCAGTGGACGGTCTGAAGGGGAATTACGTCGGGAGGACAGGCTTTATAAGCCTAGCTTTCCGCGGTCGGCCCATGAAATGGGTTCGATAACGCTGGTTTAACAACGAATTGGAATGCAATTAAATCCGTCTTAAATTCACTAAAATAATAATAGACAAAACTTGAAAAATTAGATCCGAGATTAAAAATAACCCTTTTAAAAACCAAGCCCGATTAGAATGATCCAGCAGCAAGGGACTCTGTCCAGGTTCTGCGATAAAGTAGGGAGTAATAGACTCCTGCCAACTTTTCATTCCATTCCATTCCATAGAGGAACAAATAATATAATCATAATAAAAAAACAAAAAAAAAAAAAAAACACCGGGGAAGCTAGCTAAAATAACATCCTTTTCTTGTTAACTAAAACGGAAATCCACTCTTCTGATGTGTTTACTGCGGCGTAATATTTTAATTATTACAGATTGGTAATTAAAATGATAAGTTTTAATTTCTGATTAATGTAAATTTTATCTCCCTTTAAATTAAACTGACCTAAGGTAATCGTATTTAACAATACAGTTGAATCATTAGTTAGACATATTTACTGTTCTATTTCAAGTATTATAATCTGTGGATGACAATGATTAATGATTACATCATTACCTAAAGCTTTGTTTACAGTTCGTTCTCAGCAATAACATGTCATCAAAGGATTTATAAAGATTATTCAAATTTTACGATACAAATTAGTCACAGTAATTTGTGATTACCAATAAAACAATTTCATGTTTAGGTTTATATTTGTTCTCTATGATTTAAATGTGATTTTATCATCTAAATATAATACATTAATTTTTATAATATTTTTAATATTTTTTCTATAATTAGTAATAAATGAAGAGCATAAGAAAGAAACCGTAATAAGAAAGGGAATCCGACAAGGATGTTCCCTATCCCCGTTACTTTTTAATCTTTACATATAACTAGATGATAATGATGTTAAAGAACAATTTAGATCCGGGGTAACAGTACACGGTAAAAAGATAACGATATTATGATTTACTGATGATATAGTAATTCTAGCTGAGAACAAAAAAGATTAAGAAGGAACAATAAATGGCATGGAAGAAAATCCTACGCAAGAACTACCTCATGTAAATAAACAAGAACAAAACGAAAGTAATAAAATGTAGTAGAAATAATGTAGGATGGTCCACTGAATGTAAAAATAGGAAGAGAAAAGATTATGGAGGTAGAAGAATTTTGTTATTTGGGAAGTAGAATTACTAAAGATGGACGAAGGAGGAGAGATATAAAATGCTGAATAGCACAGGCAAAACGAGCCATCAGTCAGAAATATAATTTGTTTACATCAAAAATTAATTTAAAGGTCAGGAAAGTATATTTTTGGAGCGTATCCTTTATATAGAAGTGAAACTTGGACGATTGGAGTACCCGAGAAAAATAATTAGAAGCTTTTGAAATGTAATTCTATAGGATAATGTTAAAAATTTGGTGGGTGGATAAAGTGACAAATGAAGAGGTGTTGCGGCAAATTGATGAAGAAAGAACCATTTGGAAAACTATAGTTAAAAGAAGAGACAGAGTTATAGGCCATATATTAAGACATCTTGAAATAGTCGCTTAAATATTGGAGGGACAGGTAGAAGAGAATAATTTTACAGGTAGGCAACGTTTGGAATATTTTTTTTTTTGTTTGCTTGGAACTTTTCCCGCCACCATCACATTCGGTAGCCGTAAAACATAAGACCGAATGTCTGTTGAAATTTGAAAACCGAAATTTTTCCCGATCAAAATATTTCCTTTACTTCGTACAACGAAGTAAGCCAAAAGTGGTAATTTAATGAGTAACGTTTATTACAAAGAAACAGAAAATATAATACGTAATGTTTAAATAATTAATTGTAATTATTAATTTGAATACTTAACTACGGATATCAGTGTTTCTTGGTGGTTTTTTTTTCCCCTCTCAGCTCCCCTGGGCCGGACCGACTTGTTGGTATTACGCCGCCCAGGGGAGTGTCTTTAAACTCAAATAGGCCTCCCCACCTACCGGCTATATACCGGCAAGGCAGGTCGGCCTACCGGTTAGCTCTTTTTTAGAGTTCTTTATCAATATTGGCCCCTTGGGGACCCAAAAGGGCAATACTAATACACCACGCCAGACCCAGTTCGCCGCGACGCGGTATCGGGTCCCTTCAGTATTCAGTGTGCTGTTGCCTGACTGTTACCTGTGGAGTCCTTGGTGGCTCATCAGTGCCAACACACCGCAGCATGCTGGACCTCACCAGCAAGGCTGTCCACCCAGTCCTATTCTAGCCAACACCTTGTCTTCTCTCATCGGAGTATTTCTGTAGAACAACTTGTCTAACGAAACTAGCAAAATTATTCCAGTTTGACTCGCTTCTTAGCATGTAGTCTATTGTTGTCTCTGGAGTTATACCTGTGAGTGCCTTACTATGTCTAAGTGTGTCCCACCTATTGCACTCAAAAAAGGTGTGCTCAGCATCATCTATCTCGTTGCAGTAGTTGCAAATTGGCTCTTCTCTCTTGCCTATTTTGTACAGGTAGTTATTGAAGGAACCATGTCCTGTAAAAAACTGCGATAGGTGATGATCAACCTCACCAAATCTTCTCGACAACCACGGCTTGATGTTGGGGATGAGGGTTCTCGTCCATCGTCCCACAGCTTCCTGCGACCATCTTGGTGGTTTGGTTTCAATTAACTATACGTCCTCGGAATAATCGGTCTGAGTCTGTTTAAGACTATACGTTTACCGGTATATTCAGATTGCGCACAGGTGTCTTGACTTCTCTATAAAGTATTGTTGACATCATATCAGTTTGCTGTTACTCTGTAACGTGGTATTCATAAATAAATAAAATAAAATTAATTACATAATTGTTCGCTTTCATTATGTTTTTCTAATTTCGTTTTCTCTTATACTACCAAATTTAAAAATAACGTTTTATTAATCTTTTCATGAACAGTTGTTATCATTGCATTTCTAATTTGTGTTTCAGAAGATGAAGGTTTCTTTTTTATAGAACAATACTTTTCTATTTCAGTTTTAATATGTTTTTCTCTCTCTCTCTCTCTCTCTCTCTCTCTCTCTCTCTCTCTCTTTTTTTTGCTTCGATTTTTCCATTTCTTGAAGGAATTTATTTTTTATATATCTTCTATTTTTCTTAATATTTAATGTTTTCAACTTTTTTTTTAATTTGAACTTCTTTTTATTATTTGTGATATTTTTGTAATAAATTCTTATTTATGTAGATTACAAAGATTAATACTTTAGTGTTATTCGAAATTATAAAAAAAATCTTTTCTATTATAATTATTATTACTAACAATCAATTGAAGTAGAGGAGAAACAAGGTAATAGAATATCCATCAGTTTATACGGAAATAACGTATTATTCCTTCACGCTGATTAAACTAAACGGGAAAATAATTAGGGTACTGATAACAGAGGTTTTATTATATATGATATTATATGAGATCGCCAGATAAGGTTCTCTTACCTGCCGATATTTGCAAGAAAATAACATATTAAATAATTATTATTTATTATTTTTTTAACCTCCGGGACCACTGTCAGGTATCAGAGAATATGAGATTAATGAAAATTTTTGTAGCGTGTGAAAATGCCATACCTGACCGGGATTCAAACCCGGAACATCTGGATGAAAGACCGAGGTTCTATCAAAATATATAATTAATTATATTCTTTAAAAACCACTAATATAATTATTTTAGATAAATAATTAAGTAAAAAAAAAATCATGCATTACTAAGTATTATTATCATGTACTGTTAAGTATTTATACTATTATACAATGTTTGTTTCTAAACTTTTAAATTATAATGTCTTAACAAACGAATTACGAAGGAAGAATACAGTCAAGACTGTTTTCACAAAGTACAAACAAAATAACATTTAACAAAAGTAGTTTAATTAACAGAAAGTTATTCTTAACTTTAACTACTATGTGCTTAAATTATTTAGATATCTATTTTATGTTTTAAAATAAACAAGGATTAAATAAAACAAAGAAAGCTGACTGTAAAAGTTAGATAAAGAAAATTTATTTCTATTAATCGTATTGTGGAAATAAGTAAATTTGAGAATTATAGGTTATTAAAAGGGTCTTCATAAATCAGTTGATTTCGAAGTCGAGAGTTCTAAGGTTCAAATCCTAGTAAAGGCAGTTTACTTTTACATGAATTTGAATACTAGATCGTGGATACCGGTATTCTTTGATGGTTAACAACTTATCTCAGGAATGGTCGACCTGAGACTACAAGACTGTATTTCATTTACAGTTATATATGTCATTCACATTCATCCTCTGAAATATAATCTGAAAAGGTAATTACTGGAGGCTAAACAGGAAAAGAAAGGTTATCAATGGGATATAAAGAAAATAAATGCAACTAAAATTATATTTTTTGATTCTAACTTTCTTTTATCTTACGAATACTGTTTAGGAAAGCATCCAGTGGTTTTTCACGCTTAGTTAGTATACTATCAGCTTTTATCATAGTATTTAGAATGGAAATTTGCTATTTTTATGGATTTTTTTATTCTTAATTTTTCCACGGATTACTCAATAGATATTTAAGCTCATAGATTTTTTCAATATTGATACACCAGTAGTTCTCATATATTAGTTTATATTAAAAGTAAATCAGTCGCACTAATCTCAGGATCGATTATATGAACTTACCAGAATCAAATCTCTAATTTTACAACCTAAAATGAGGATGAAAAATAAGAATATTAACTCATTTTCATTATCGACGTAATATTACGATGTAACATCTTTATTGACGTAATATTACGCCTAATTGACGTACTATTACGTTATTGAATTTTTCCCTGTTTTATTTGATTTTCAATCAGAATTTAATGTTCCCTTTTTTCATTTATAGACACAATTCTTATTGCATTAATATCGATGTAAATTCTATGCTACCATTTCCACGATGCTTTCTTTTTTCAAGATTATGCTAGAATTTAGTTCTTTTTTATTAGTAAAGTTTAGTGGTACGTATTGTTAAATTTATTTTTCAATTTTTTTTTGTGATTTTACTTCCTTGTACGAAGTAAAGGAAGTACTGTGAAATACTGCGAAAAATTTCGGTTTTCAGATTTCAACGGAAATATCCATTTTTTGACTAGTTTCGGAGTGACATCTATCGTATGTATATTGTTGCATAACTCAAAAACGATTTGCTGTAGGATATTGAAATTTTTTATTTATGACTGTTGTTACCTGTATTTGTGGACCTTCTCTTTTGATTGCAATCGACGGACTAGAAATGTCCATAAAATCCCAAAATAAAAAAAAAAAAATGGATTTTGGTCTTTTTCTTAACTGCAGTAATAAGCCCTCATTGAGAACTTTTCAACGATATACCGAAGTGGTATTTATTTTCATTGGTTCCAGAATTATAGCCAAATAAAATTTTAATTAATGAAATATTTGGATTTTACAAGGGGAAGGAATGTTGGTTCGAATCTGACTTTCATAAACATATATTTAAAAAAAAAAATTTTTTAATTTAAATATATTGATTTGTTTTATTGATTAACTTACTATTGTAAAAAAAATTGCAATAAATAACAATTCAATAATAACAATAAAAAAAGGAAATCTGATTTAGACACCACATGACTTCCTTGGACGCCTATTAAATTACTTATACACATTTTTAAGAGTACATAAAATTTTATTGCAGTAATAATTGCTGATTTTTACAGTCAGAGGTTAATAATTATTATAGGGTCCGGCATATAAACCTGGCGATTTTTGAGGGATAATAATTAAACTGTGTTTCATACTATTAAAACATTTAATATATCAAATTAAAGATAAATTTTTGCAATTTATAGTGAATTACTTACATAGATTTTTTTTTTAATTTGAATATTATGTCGTCCAAATGTTTTCCATTATTGTTCACTTAACCTCATTCTAAACTTTGGCATTGCTCTGTCAATCATCACTTGTGGAACCGCTTCAATTTCTCGTTGAATGGCCTCCTTGAGTTCTGCAATTGACTGTGGTCGACTACTGAAGACTTTATGTTTGAGATACCCCCACAGAAAAAGATCACGAAACAGCCAGATCAGGTGAACACGATGGCCGAAGAATGCCGCCAAATCGGGAAATCAAACGTCGAAGAAAGGTTTCTCGAAGAACATCCATTGCGATTCTCGCCGTATAGGTGGTGGCACCATCCTGTTGAAACCAAATTTTATATCCTTGAAATTCATTCAGTTTCGGTCGCAGAAATTCATTCAACATGTTTACGTATCGATGAGATGTTACTGTTACTCTGCGATTTAACTCCTCAAAAAAATGTGAGCCAATTATGCCGAACTTTGTAACCGCACACCACATCGACTGTGAAGTGGTTTTACAAGAATTTTCCATGGATTATGGGAATCCCAATAACGGTAATTTTGTTTATTCACCAATCCTGACAGATGAAAATGCGCCCCGTCACTTAAAAGAATAATGGCATCCTGGTGGACATTTTGGAGGATGATCTCGCAAGCTGCTTTGCGAGACGTCCGATCATTTGCATTAAGTCGGTGCACTAACATCATCTTATACGGATGGAATTTCAGGTCGGCATACTACACTACGATCACAAATGGCTAGCGCAGCAGCATGTCTCGCTGCTGAACGTCGTGGAGACCGCGTAACAGCTAATCTTACAGCATTAATGTTTTCATGCGTTCTCACAGTCCGTTTTTGTCCTGTTGATTTCATTTTTAAAGCAGATGATGTGTTCCTAACATTCATAACAATATCGTATTCCTACTAGGAACAGACGCGTGTCGATTTAAATTGAAATGTCTGCGAAATAAACGCTGTGTTATAATAACCGAGTCATTATTTTTAAAATTGGATTCAATCACAAACGCTCGTTGTTCACCCTACCACGACATACTGGCTACTGAAATAGCATGAATAGACCTATCGATGTACAATACTCTCACCTTCTCATTGACAGTGATGCCAACATAACAATTACTAAAAAACCATCAGATTTATAAGCCGGACCCTGGAAATTAAAAAAAAAGTTAATAAAAAATATTAAATAAAAGTCAGAAGTTATTAGTGAAATAAAATTTTATGTACTTTCATCTTAATTCAAAAATTTCTACAGAGGTTAATAATTATTAATAAGTAAATATATTTAAATTAAAAAAAATAAAAAAAACTTAAAAAGTAAGGTATATGTATATGAAGCTGGATTCCAACCGATGTGTCCATGGTTACGAATCCGATACGATCTCACTTACACCACATAACTACTTGAGCAACGAAACAAAATTAATATATAATCTAATAAAAATTCTGATACGGACACCACAAAAAAATGTGATTCAGTGTAGGTGTCCACCACAATGCAATAGTGTAACTGTCCACTTTATTAAAGAATTGGAGGATCGTATCTCATTTTCAAATGAATTACATTAAAAAAAATGTGTATATGTAATTTAATAGCCGTACAAGGAAGTCATTTGGTTTCCATATAAGATTTTTTGTAATGTGTGTGTTGTTTTCACATATT
This sequence comes from Lycorma delicatula, assembly GCF_047948215.1. Taxonomy (NCBI): domain Eukaryota; kingdom Metazoa; phylum Arthropoda; class Insecta; order Hemiptera; family Fulgoridae; genus Lycorma; species Lycorma delicatula. The sequence continues at coordinate 33,238,855 of NC_134467.1, read as the reverse complement.
GTTATTTCTTAGAATTGTGGTGATTCTTTAATCCAAATTAAAAGTTTTATTAAGCTTAAAATAGAAAAAAAAATTCTTATTTCAATTTAAATTCAAATTTAAACCATTTTACTGAGAATAATTCTCCACATTTTCAATAAATAATTCTCTGTTATTTGTTTATTGTTTAACAAATTTACTTTATGTCAAATGCAAAACAATATGTTTTCCGACATATTTTGTCTTGTTTTTCAGTATTTTGTCTTTTAACCGAAATTTCTCGGAAATTACTAAAAAAAAGATTCTTGGATCTACTTTGTTTTTCAATTTTAGATTCCTAGAATATAAACTTTTTAGATTTCAAGTTTCTTTTTTTTTAGATTCCTAGAATTACAGTATTGTTTAATTTTACCAAATACGGAGAAATCAGGGAGAAATCTTTATCCACCTTGTTTTTTTTTTCCTTTTAATTAATTAGGTTTTTCCTGTTTAGCCTCCGGTAATTACCGTTCAGATAATACTTCAGAGGATGATATGTATCAGTGTAAATGATGAGTAATCTTGTACAATCTCAGTTCGATAATTCTTGAGATGTGTGGTTAATTGAAACCCAACCACCCAAAAACATCGGTATCTACGATCTAGTATTCAAATTCGTGTAAACGTATCTGTCTTTACTAGGATTTGAACGCTGGAATTCTCGACTTCCAAATCAACTGATTTGGGAAGAACTTAATTAGGTTTAATTTTTGATAAGTTTAATTTAAATATTTTGAGGATATGTCTTTTTCTTTTAAAAACCTTTAGAATATCAGCTGGTGAAAGATACTTATTATACTGTCCAACTATTACGCATTAAAGAAGACTTTTTGAATTTTTATATATATATATATTATTATTATTATTATTATTATTATTATTATTGTGCTTTTACGGCCAACATGGGACCACTTAAGTCAATTTTAGTTGGCTATTTTCTGAGAAAAGCGTGTTATTTTACTCTTCCGAGCTGCCCAGTATTTCTTCATCCGTTCAGATCTTGCTTTCTTTTCTTCATCCGTAAATACCCTCTTCGTTGTATTTTGTCGTTTGTCTGTCTTTTGTTTAAATCTAATGCTTTTGTCTTTTAGCTTTGTAATTTTTCCAGTTTTATTTTGCAGGTCGGTCAGGGAAATTCCAAATTCTTTCATATCTTCTCTAATTTCTTTGATCCATCCTACTTCTAGTTTTTGGAACCAGAGCTTTTCAACGATATTTCTTGACAGTCTTGTTTCCGGTGTCGTTATGAGATGACCAAAGAAAGAGATTCTTTTTTCCGCATAGTATCAGTAACAGCCTTTATTTCTTGATACACCACCTCATTTGGCACAATCCACCATTGGTATCCTTTTTGGTGTTTTTTTATTGATACTCGTTCTGACAATTCTCCTCTCTATTTTCAGAATTTTATCAATTCGGTTTTTGTGAGTGATATTGAAAAGGGTCTCACTTCCATAGGTGCCTTCTACCTGAACTACAGTTTTATAATGTTTAACTTTTGTTTTAGCAGAAAGGCATTTTTTGTTATATGTTGACCGAGTTAATTTTTGGGATTTAATCATTTTATTTGTCCTGTTTTGCCATGTTACTTTTTCATTTAAATTATAAGTTATTATTTCCCCTAGATATTTAAATTGTTTTACTATTTTAATTTTCTGACTGTTTACCGTAATGTGCTCTATTACCAGAGGATCTATGGCCATTAGTTCAGTTTTTTCGAAAGAGATATGAAGCCCTATCTTTTGTGCTAGGTTTTGAAGGCTCATGATTTGTGTTTTGGCTTCTTGAATATTATTTGCTAAAAGAGCGAATATTATTTGCAAATCCTAGACAATTTAGTGTGATGGAGTTTTTTTCTTATATATATATATATATATATATATATATATATATATATATTTTTTTTTTCTTTGCTTAACCTCCGGGACCACCGTTAGGTATTACTTCAGTGGATGAGATTAATGACAAATGGCGTGTGAAAATGCCATGCATGACCGGGTTTCGAACCCGGGATCTCTGGATTAAAAGTCGAGACGCTATCGCTCGCTCCACGGACGCCGGCGTCTGAATCTTTGTTTACATCAAGTTACTTTTCTATTTTTACCAGTAGAACATTTCCTAAAAATTTGTTACATTCTTTGTGAAAATCACTGTGTGTAAGCTGATATTATTCGAAACAAAGAAGATTACGAGTTTAATATACAGAAACTATTAACGCGTTTATAATGTAATTGTACTTTCTCATGTTTATTTGAAATAGAATTTTAACGTAAAATATTAGAGAATTTATACTCTTTTTACAAAAAAAGTTTTTTTTTTACTATTTCCTTCCTCAGAATTAATTTTAAAAATTACATAAATATAAAACTCATAAATTTTTCTAAAAAGGAGTAGTTTTTTTTTTTTTTTAAAGGAATTTAATCTTTCCAGTTCTTTTTCCCTTATGACTGTTACGTTGGCCGAGTCAGTAGCGTTACTAACAACTAAAATAGCATTAAATTAAGTACTTAAATTATACATTACATATATATAAATCCTTTTTTTCTATATTTTATCCCATTATTCCTTAAAATGATTTAAGTGTTTTTTCTTCTTTTTTATATTACTAAAATCTTCATGATCTGTAAATATCAGATTAATGGATTTATTCTTTTTAAGTCGGTTTTAATTGCGTTTTGATATAACAAGTTATAAATTATTAAAATAGTATTAAATATTATTTTTTGAAATGAAAATCATAAAATTAAAAAAAAAAGATTTAAGCAAAAGGGGAAGGAATACAAAAAATGAAATAATATAACAAGAAAATGGAAGATTGATTGTTAAATCTCTACGCATTAACTTTTTACCTCAAATTACATTTTATTCTGTAAGTAGCCTTATACTGTTACGTTCGTAGTGGCGATACGTAGAACTATTCACTTAATTTAGATGGGAAAGTATTTTGTAGATAAGAAACTGTAAAGTAACTCCCTTTCCATCTTTTCGTAGTGGTTCTATCTTTCCTTTTAACATTTCTCTCCTTATTTTCAATGTTTTCTATCTCTTTCTTTCTCATAAGGCTAAGATATCCAAGAAATATTTCCCTTCTCTTTTTAACATCCCTTCCACTGTTATTCTCTCGTTTTGTAGGCAATAAGAAATTACTTAGCATCATTCTATCTTTATCTTACTTCCCGTTTTTATACTATCTAGTTTTTCATCTCTCTCATTCTACTACTTTTCAACGAAGAAGATTTTCATCTCACTTTTACTCTTTCTGTTCAAAATTCTTCTGTCTCATTTTCTAAATCTAACTGTCTTCTTATTCTCTTTTATTATATGTAGCCTGCCTACCATCTTTATTTCACAACTGTCTTCCCCTTCTATATATATATTTTTTTGTTTTCTCTTCAACGTCTTTCTTCATTTAGTATTTGGCACTTTGGCGCCACTTATGTTAAAAAATATAAGTTTTTTTTTTTATTTGAAAACTGGATTGTTTTAATTAAGTTATTAAATTTTGATTATTACATTTTTTTTAATAATAATATAATAGCTGTAATAATAAATTAATAATTATCATATTTAATATTATTTATTTCTGGGATTAGAGGAGAGAAAGTTAATTAATGTTAAGGATTCTCAGTCCTTTATCGGGACAAAAACAAGGATTGATAGATTCAGCACAGTAACATATTATACACGCGTGAGCGCGCGCGCGCACACACACATACACACACATTTATTTATTTACTAACGACATGATTATCATAAGTAACTACGGAGATGAATTGGACCAAGTTGGCTGGTGATTGAAGACAAAAATTATGGTACGAATGGTTATTTGTACCATAATTATTTTTACCAAAAAAACCATGTAAAATTATATATATTTTATATCCTTCTTCACATTTATACTTCTTAAAGTGGTGCTAAAATAAGGATTGATAGGTTCTTGGCAATTTTCCCTTTTTTTATTTGATTTTAACTTCAAAAAATCAATATTCAAAGAAGAATTGAAAATTGGAGTAAAATTCTGTATTATAATTTTAAATCAGAACAAGTATCATATATTTTACATTGAGATATCTATAATTATTTTTAGAATGTACCACTGTACATATTCTTATCCTAATTTGAAATTTTAGTCTCTCCTTTTTTATGGATGAAGACCCTCGAAATAAAACTCGTAGATTTAGAAATGATTGTGGGATTACAAATAAAAATTTAAGGAAATATGTCATTATTATACCTATTTTGTTATATGGATGGGAAGATTGGATTTGAAGGAAAAATGAATTAAGCTTTATAGAGTAAAAAAATTTAGATGGAACAATGAACGGCATGGATGAACTTGTACGCAAGAACTACCGCATGAAAAAAAACAAGAAGAAAACGAAAGTAATGAAATGTAGTAGAAATAACGGAGATGAGCAACTGAATGTAAAAATAGGAAGAGAAAAGATTATGGAGGTAAAAGAATTTTGTTATTTGGGAAGTAGAATTACTAAACATGGATGAAGCAGGAGTAATATAAAATGTCGAATAGCATAGACGAAACGAGCCTTCAGTCAGAAATATAATTTGTTTACATCAAAAATTAATTTAAATGTCAGGAAAAGATTTTTGAAAGTATATGTTTGGAGTGTAGCGTTACATGGAAGTGAAACTTGGACGATCGGAGTATCTGAGAAGAAAAGATTAGAAGCTTTTGAAATGCGGTGCTATAGAAGAATGTTAAAAATCTGACGGGTGGATAAAGTGACAAATGAAGAGGTGTTGCGGCAAATAGATGAAAAAAGAAACATTTGGAAAAATATAGCTAAAAGAAGAAACAGACTTAAAGGCCACATATTAAGGCATCCTGGAATAGTCGCTTTAATATTGGAAGGACAGGTAGAAGGGAAAAATTGTGTAGGCAGGCCACGTTTGGAATATGTAAAACAAATTGTTAGGGATGTAGGATTTAGGGGTATACCGAAATGAAACGATTAGCGCTAGATAGGGAATCTTGGAGAGCTGCATCAAACCAGTCAAATGATTGAAGACAAAAAAAAAATGTGGCATATTCTAAAAATAATTATGGATCAACTGCTAGTTCTATGTAAAGATTAAAAAGTAACGGGGATAGGGAACATCCTTGTCGGACTCCCTTTCTTATTACGGCATTTTTCTTATGTTCTTTAATTATTACTGTTGCTGTTTGGTTCCTGTAAATGTTAGCAATTTTTCTTTTATCTCTGTATTTGAACCCTAATTTTTTTTAAATGCTGAACATTTTATTCCAGTCTACGTTATCGAATGCCTTTTTCTAGGTCTATAAATGCTATGTATGTTGGTTTGTTTTTCTTTAATCTTCCTTCTACTATTAATCTGAGGCCTAAAATTGCTTCCCTTGTCCCTATACTTTTCCTGAAACCAAATTGGTCTTCTCCTAACACTTCTTCCACTCTCCTCTCAATTCTTCTGTATAGAATTCTAGTTAAGATTTTTGATGCATGACTAGTTAAACTAATTGTTCTGTGTTCTTCACATTTATCTGCCCCTGCTTTCTTTGTTATCATGACTATAACACTTTTTTTGAAGTCTGACGGAAATTCCCCTTTTTCATAAATATAACACACCAGTTTGTATAATCTCTCAATCGCTTCCTCACCTGCACTGGGCAGTAATTCTACAGGTATTCCATCTATTCCAGGAGCCTTTCTGCCATTTAAATCTTTTAATGCTCTCTTAAATTCAGATTTCAGTATTGTTTCTCCCATTTCATCCTCTTCAACTTCCTCTTCTTCCTCTATAAAACTATTTTCTAATTCATTTCCTTCGTATAACGCTGCAATATATTTCATCTACCTATCGATTTTACCTTTCGTATTATAAATCGGTGTACCATTTTTTTTTAACACATTATTGGATTTTAATTTATGTACCCTAAAATTTTCCTTAACTTTCCTGTATGCTCCGTCTATTTTACCAATGTTCATTTCTCTTTCCGATTCTGAACACTTTTCTTTAATCCACTTCTTATAGTGTACTATTGTAATAAAATAGTGAAAAATAGTAAATTCCATTTTAATTGATAACTTATCAACTAATGTTTATGATAAGAATAGGTAGAGTGAAATATTCTAGCAAAATTGATGCATAACCTAATGTAGAAATAGAGTAATATGACATTTGTTTTTGCTTAAAATTATATTACAGTATTTTTCTGCTATTATTTTTTAAACTAGATTACACGCATGCACGCTCATACTCCCGTAAATTCTTAATCTAAATGTTAATGGATTTTTCTATTAACTAGAATGAAATATGACAAAGTATTTTGTTCTTTTTTTTTGATAAAAAATATGGTGAATATCCAATTTAATGTAATAATATATTTTAAAACTGATTATTTTTCTTTATTCTAATTTTAATGATGTATGTAAATTTTTGAAAGTTTTGCATTTAACGGATTTCAAAATTATTACCATTTACGAAAAATAATATAATAATAATAATAATAATATGCATATAATATAATATAATATAATATATAATATAATAATATGCATATTATATTATAATAATATAATATGCAGAATAAACCTAAACAATATATAATTATTTAAATTAAATACATATTACATACCTTCGATTAATTTTCGGTATCAGAGGCTCATAGAAATAAAAAAAGTAAAAGTTAAAAAAAACTTTGTAAAAGTACATTTCCTAAGATACTTGTCTTATTAGCGTATAAAGTAAAGTAACTTTAGATCGCGTAACTTTTTTAAGATTCTGTCATATCACATCCTTTTAATTTCTGTACCTTAAGCTTTTTTCCGTTCTAAAAACAGGTTTTATTTCTTTGAAACAAGAAGTAAGAGATTTCATGTAGTGATTTCATTTTAAATCAGTACATTTCTATTCAGTGTAATCGTGTTTTTTATCAGCATTTTTTTTCCGTGTTTTCATACAAATTAGTTGGTTTTAATTTTAGTTCTGTTTTTCTTATCTTAACTAAGTTTTATAGTTAGAATTTACAATATTTTTTTTTTTTTGTTAAATTAAATTTTATTTTTATTATTATTTTTTTAAAAATAGTGTGCTATGAGATTAAAATAGTGGAATATAGTAAATTTCATTTTAGATGATAGCTTATCGACTAATGTGTAGAATAAGAATATACAGAGTAACACATTTTAGAAGAACACTGCACATCCTTATGTAAAAATAAATACGTACAATACTTTTAGTTACAATATTATGTTACAGTATTTTTCTGCAATTTTTTTTGTTGTCTTCAGTCATTTGACCGGTTTGATGCAGCTCTCCTAGATTCCCTATTTAGTGCTAGTTGTTTCATTTCGGTTATACCACCCCCTACATCCTACATCCCTAACAATTTGTTTTGCATATTTGAAACGTTGCCTACCTGAAAAATTGTTTCCTTCTACCTGTCCCACCATTATTAAAGCGACTATTCCAGGTTGCTTTAATGTGTAGCCTGCAAGTCTGTCTCTTCTTTTAACTATATTTTTCCAAATGCTTCTTTCTTCATCTATTTGCCGCAACATCTCTTCATTTGTCACTTTATCCACCCATCTGATTTTTAACATTTTCCTATAGCATCACATTTCAAAAGCTTCTAATCTTTTCTTCTCAGATACTCCGATCGTCCAAGTTTCACTTCCATATAGAGCGACGCTCCAAACATATACTTTCAAAAATCTTTTCCTGATATTTAAATTAATTTTTGATGTAAACAAATTATATTTCTTACTGAAGGCTCGTTTCGCTTGTGCTATTCGGCATTTTATATCGCTCCTGCTTCGTCCATCTTTAGTAATTCTACTTCCCAAATAACAAAATTCTTCTACCTCCATAATCTTTTTTCCTCCTATTTTCACATTCAGCGGTCCATCTTTGTTATTTATACTACATTTCATTACTTTTGTTTTGTTCTTGTTTATTTTCATGCGATAGTTCTTGCGTAGGACTTCATCTATGCCGTTCATTGTTTCTTCTAAATACTTTTTACTCTCGGCTAGAATTACTATATCATCAGCAAACCGTAGCCTCTTTATCTTTTCACCTTGTTTTTTTTAATAAAAGTTATATTTCTTAAACTATTGCTTGCGTTCAGTTGAAATTTACTCGCAAAGATTTTCTCAGAATTAAATTCTTTACAATTGTTTTTTTTTTTTTAATTGCATTTTTTTATTGAAAATTTAACAAGTTAAGGTAAATCCAAATAGTTGTGTTTTGGAACATCATTTTTTTGTGTTTTAGAATAATTTTCAGAAAGGTTTCTAGAAATATATTTCTGAAAACTGTGTGATTCAATTTTACAGGTCAAAAACCATATATATCGAATGATCAAATTTACATTAAGTTTTAAGAATTTAATTATCGCTTCATTTTATCTTTAGAGTAAAAATCAGAGGAATTTTTTCGCAAGCTATAATTGGACGCACGCGAGTGGTAACGTCTTAGCCTTTCATCCGGAGGTCCCGGGTTCGAATCCCGGTCAGGCATTTTATTTTCACACGCTACATTCATCTCATCCTTTAAAGAAATACCTAACGGTGGTCCCGGAAGTAAAAAAAAAACTATAATAGGTAAATGGAACTTCCCCGAATCCATATTATTTAATGAATTCTTTCATTATTTTCTCTTGTAAAATGTGTGCTGAAATTATTTTTAATTCTTTATGAAGCACTTTGAAAATATATCGGGTGTCCCAGGAAGAAACGCAAAAATTTTAGGACATGTTCTGCTAGTAAAAATGATGAAAAAGTTTCATAAGTCTAGAAACACTTTGTTTTCGAGTTACGGTTAGCGAAAGATTTACCTCAGATTTCACCTGTTTTACGAAAAGAAGCCCTACTGTAACTTTTTGAGACCGAAGGAGTAAAGTTGGCGATTTTATTTGTAATGTGAGCTGGGGAATCGGAAAATAATAAATCCCAGAACGTAACTTCAATAATTTTTAAGGTATCAGACTTAAAACACAAAATTCGGTGTCTAAAAACAAGCTTTTAAGGTTTATACAATAGGTTTGTTAGATTACCAATAAATACGAAAGATCTAGTTACAAACCTTGTAGAAAATTTAATTGTGAGGAAATTAATCTAAATTCAGCTAATAAAAAGTAAATTAACACTTTTTAAAATTAGTTTTTTTTTTTATTGAAGCAAAGCAGACGAAAATTGACAAAAAAGAATCGTATTATCTGTTTTGTACCTAATAAATATTCTTAGTTTTATCAGCATTTATGTACAAAAGGATCATTTCCAACGTATTCGTTTTTTGTTGAACGTCAAGTAAATCATCCTGTGATTCAGCATATTCAACGTAGGTTAGGAATTTAATGTCTCACTGGTTTGTCAGAAAACAAAGTTGGCGCATCCTACGGTAACAAAATCTTTATCCTTTCCTTCTGTTGAAAATTCAAAATTTGTGATGGACAAATTAACTACTGGGGTTAGAGTTTTGGGATCTGTGTTTTTGTATTTCCCAGCTCAAATTATATAAGAAACCACCAACCACTACTCTTTAATTTGTGTTCCAAAAATTACAGTAGAGCTTTTTTTTTATCAGAAGTACCGAAATTTGGGCGAAATCTTTCGCTAGTCTTAATTCAAAAACAAAGCGTTTTCAGACCTATATTTACACGAAAGTTTTTCATTATTTTCACCACTAGAACAAAGTTTCTTCGTGGGACACTCTGTATATATGTATACATTTTAGTGGATATACAGAGTTATTCAGGAGAATAAGGTAATACTTTGACAACTCATTCTAGAGGCTAAAAATAAGAAAAAAGTACATATAAACATAGGGCCGAAAACGCTTCGTTAGCGAGTTATACAGGGTGAAAGATTTCGCCCGAGTTTCTGTTCCTCCGGGTAAATTAAGGGTTTCTGAAATTCTGGGAAAGTCAATTAAGGGGCAAATTCAATTGTTTCTTATGGTTTTTGAGCTGGGAAATCGAAAACAATAGGTCCCAGAACTGTATCTCCCTTAGTTTCTAAGATATTCCATGTAAAACGCTAAAAATAGGTCAATAAACACATTTTTTTTACGTTTGACGTACAATAACGTTATTAAATTGGCAATAAATCATACATTTTTTAAACATAAATTGTAGAGAATTTAATTATAAGAAGATTGATGTAAATAATGTCAACAAAAAAGAAATAAAATTTTAAACATGTCGAATTTTATTAACAACAAAACCGACGTAAACTTAGAAGAAAATGTTACAAAAAAAGAAATGTGAAATGTGTAGGAGTTCCATCAAGTTGGTAATACATTTCAATTCGTTTTGCTAAGCGGATATTTTCCAGCAATATAATAAATTCATTACAATTCAGAAGAAAATGTTACAAAAAAAGAAAACAGATGTGTCTAGTAGGTACAATAATTTTTGTAGGTGGAGCTGGCAATTTAAGTCGCGCACGCACGGGTGGTTGGTGGTGGAACGAGCCAATCGAATACGATTGGCTCGTTCCATAAGACAATGCAGCAGAAGATAGTTGAGTAGCACCAATGACAGGTTTGCCTATCATTTGTTAAGAACACTGCCACAATAGCAACAAGTCCAGCGTCCAGTGCTGCGGTGTTGCAACATTTCACCAGATCACCGCAAAAATCAGTGAACCAGGTAGCGCGCGAAACTAGGGTGGGCCGTTCAAATATAAGACGCATTCTGAAGAGTACAAAGTGGAAAGTGTACATTCGAACATTGCTACACGCGATGATTGAGGGCGATTCAGATCGTAGGATGGAGTACTGTGAATGGTTTCAGCACATGATTGGCAGACCCACCGGGTTGGTCTAGTGGTGAACGCGTCTTCCCAAATCAGCTGATTTGGAAGTAGAGAGTTCCAGCGTTGAAGTCCTAGTAAAGCCAGCTATTTTTACACGGACTTGAATACTAGATCGTGGATACCGGTGTTCTTTGGTGGTTGGGTTTCAATTAACCACACATCTCAGGTATGGTCGAACTGAGAATGTACAAGACTACACTTCATTCACACTCATACATATCATCATCATTCATCCTGTGAAGAATTATCTAAACGGTAGTTACCGGAGGCTAAACAGGAAAAAGAAAGCACATGATTGGCAAGGTAGAAGAATTTTCAGGGAAGTTTGAACTGAAGAGGCACAATTCAAACGTAAAGGTACTATGAACCGCCAAAATTGTCTACTGAGCTCCTGAAAATCTTCACGGTCATCTGGACAGGGCAGTGAAATACCTTGGGTTACTGTGTGGTGTGGTCTGTCAGTACGTTTGATTGTTCCCGTCTTCTTCTTCGGGGGTACTGTAACTAGTGAGGCGTATCTTGATATACTTCAGACAAGGATTTTGCCTTCTATCCAAAACTTGTTTGGTGGTGAACATTTTTACGTGCAAAATACAAGAGTCATACTACCATCAAAATTTCACGTTGTACCTTGATGCAATTGTACCCGGACGGTAGGTGGTAAAGAGGTGCTGTTGAGTACCCACATCTGACTTCTGATTTGACACCTCTGGACTTCTACTTTTGGGGACCGTGAAGAATGACATGTATCGACAAAAACCAGCACAACAAACAAAGAGCTACGTGAAAAAATCGTAGTCATGTGCTACCATTATGCCAGATTCACTAACAACCGTACTTCGGGATGCAGTTCGGCGCACTGGACGTTGTACAGAAGCTGTTGTGGTCATTTCGAACACATAAACCCTCCTCCGAGCCAAAAATTGTCATTTTGTCACGAGATATGGATTAGCAAACAGTGAGTACATTTTTTTGACCCCTCTGGGTTTTATATATATCATGCTCATATTTACTACTGTATATTATATAATAATTATATTATATCTTCTTTTTTTTTGTTTAACCTGCGGGATCATCACTAGTTATTGCTTCAAAGGATGAGATGAATGATTTGTAGCGTGTGTGAAAATGCCATGCCTGACCGGGATTCGAACCCGGGACCTTTGGATGAAAGGCCGAGTCGCTACCATTCGAACCACGGAGATCAGCAAGTTCTATTAACTTCTTTTTTTCTGTTTAGCCTCCGAAACCACCGTAAGGTATTACTTCAGAGGATGAATGATGATGATATGTATGAATGTGTGAATAAAATGTAGTCTTGTACAATCTCAGGTCGACCACTCCTGAGAAATGTGGTTAATTGAAACTCAACCACCGAAAAACACCAGTATCCACGCTACCACTCGTTCATATGGAAAACAGAATATGGTGCGTGAGCTCTATCTCGCTCACTTTTTTTCTTCGAATTTTTCAAATTATTTTATACCATTTTTGATTCTGTATATGTTTTATTTATAAATTTTTTGTATTTATTACCCATTTAACAAAGTTATTATGTGTCAAACATAAAAACATTTTACCGGTATTTATTGGTTTTTTCCCAGAATTCTAAAAAAAAAAAAAAACCATTGGAGATACGATTCTGGAACCAATTTTATTTTATTTTTAAGGTCAAAAACTATAAGAGATTAGTAAGTCGGCTTTTTAATTGAGATCTAAAAATTTCAGTACGTCCTTAGTACCACCGTGCGGAAATCTTTCACTAGCTGTAACTCGCAAAACGAAACATTTTAGGACATATGTTTTTATGTACGTTTTCCATTATTTTCATGAGTAGGATAAAAGTTTCAGGAAAAATTCGTAGTACACTCTGTGTACACACACACACACACACACACACACACACACACACACACCCACACACACACACACACCCAACAAAATTAAATAATGTGTACTATATTTTTTAAGAATGTTATCGGGGAAAACGAAAATTCCTTTATTGTACAGTAATATGACATATGTTTGTTGAAATACATAAAATGGGTTGGTACATCGTCTTATATTGCTACTCAAGTTTGCACTTTTAAACTTTTTATCATATTTTTCTTTCGTTTCATTTTATTTATTTATTTTTTATTATTTCTCTTTTTATATTTTATCCGCATGCTGTTTCCACAAATTCCACTTACTTATTCACGCAGTTTCTTTTTCCCTTACAATCTTATTTCTTATTCTTCATCTTATTAGATACAAATCTTCTTATCCTGAGTAGATATGAACGTATCTACGTAGATATATTTAATATTTACATATTTTGTTTTTTAAAAATAAAGCTTTGTATTTTTGTGTTTTTTTTTTTTTTTAAGTAATACTATAAAAATATAAAGAATCTTTTTATATACATTTGTAGCATTAAAAATATCAGTGATCCATAACAATTTATTTAAATTTTTAACTTTATACTTTTCCACACTTGTGTTTTAATCTGTTTAGTGTTTCTCCCCTTACTCTTATCACTCTATATCTCTCTCTTTTTCATTATCTAAATATTTTTTTTTTTAAATTAATTTATAACTAAATATTTATTAATGAATTTGAGTCAAAATTAACTAGTTCTATAATAACTGTAAAAAAAATCTTCTTTTATTACCCAATCACTTATTCGCAATATATTTTAATTGCTGTAATAATTGTACGAAAAAATAAATTTAAAAAATCTGATGTGGACACCACAAGACATCCTTTTACGCCATACTTTACATCTTTTTTTTTTTATTAATTACGAATAACTGAATAAAGACAGAAAGGAATAGGATGAGAGAGAGGGAGGATGAGAAAGAGAGAGCATATTATATTTACTTTTTTCTAGTAGTAATTAAAATCAGATTATTTAAAATTTTTGTAAAGCAGTTGATTCCTTACTTTCACTAAGTTCTATTAACTTTTCCGCTTTTTTTTTAACCTACGGGACCACTGATAGGTATTGATCTAAAGGATGAGTTGAATGAAAATCTTTGTAGCCAATGCCACGCCTGATTGGGATTCAAACCCGGGACCTTCGGTTGAAAGGCCGAGTCGCTACCATTCGAACCACGGAGATCAGCAAGTTCTATTAACTTCTGGAAATTACTTCAGAGGATGAATGATGATGATATGTATGAATGTGTGAATAAAGTGTAGTCTTGTACAGTCTCAGGTCGACCACTCCTGAGAATTTTGGTTAATTGAAACCCAACCACCGAAAAACACCAGTATCCACGATCTTAGTATTCGTATCTAGGATTTGAACCTATAATCCTATGCTGACAAAACTGTTTCTCTGAAAATATTACGAAACAACTGATAGTTTTTATAGATTAAACAGGTTTAGTTGATATTTATTAGTATTATTCTCACAAAAGCCACCGGGTTGGTCTAGTAATGAACGCGTCTTCCCAAATCAGCTGATTTGGAAGTTGAGAATTCCAACATTCAAGTCCTAGTAAAGCCAGCTATTTTTACACGGATTTGAATACTAGATCGTGGATACCGGTGTTCTTTGGTGGTTGGGTTTCAATTAACCACACATCTCAAGTATGGTCGAACTGAGAATGTACAAGACTACACTTCATTCACATTCATACACATCATCCTCATTCATCCTCTGAAGTATTTTCTAAACGGTAGTTACCGAAGGCTAAACAGGATAAAGAAAGAAGAAAAAGAAAGTATTTTTCTCACAAGCATGGGATAATGATCACATTGTGAATGTTGGAAATGTAAATTCCCGGGTTAGACGGGATGGGAGTCCGCAGCGTGTCCTGACCGACTAATATTAAAATATAAATATGAAAGTTTGTTTCTTTGCTGTTCAGTCACGCAAAAATTACTGCACTGATTTCGATGAAATTTCGTTTAATTTTTCTTTTCTTTTTTGTAGAGAAACATATAGGCTGTAAAAAAAAAACTCTTAAGCAGAATTTTACAGCTTAAAATTCTTACATTTATTTTTAACTTCCTTGTACGAAGTAAAGGAAGTATATTGTGATCGCCAAAAATTTCGGTTTTTAAATTACAACGGGAATATCCATTTTGTCTAGTTTCGGCGTGACGTATCTAGTATCTCGCATAACTCAAAAAGGATTAGCCGTAGGATGTTGAAATTTTGGATTTACAACTGTTGTAATATGTAATTGTACATCTCCCCTTTTGATTGCAATCGAGTGGACCAAAATGTTCAAAAAAGTTCAAAATCCATAGAAATTGAATTTTGGACTTATTTACTGCAGTAATAAGTCCTCATTGAGAGCTTTTCAACGATATATCATTAGTAGAAGTATTTATTTTCATTGCTTCAGAGTTATAGTCAAATAAAATTTTAATTAATGAAATATTTGGTTCTTACAAGGGATCTTACAAGTTCTCACATCGGTTCGAATCTGACTTCATACTTTTTTTTTAACTTAAATGGATTCTTTTTTTTACTTTTAAGACCATAAAGGATCGCTTTAGTTCATTTTTTTGACAAGTTCTTTCTTGTCTTGCTGATTTGTTGTTTTTTTAGTAATTTCTAAGGCCAGTAATTTCTAAGGGTTTCTGATCTTCTTGTCCTTTCTTGTTCAGAGTACACCCAGGTTATTGTTTTCTTGGGTTTTGATAGGAATCTTGTTTCTTCATTTTTTTAATTTCTCATAGTTTCCGGTTTTCGTTTTTAGGTTTTCACGGGTTATGTCTAATGTCTTTCTGTACTTCGTATAACCAGTTCGGTCTGCTTTTCTTGTTCCAGAAAAGTTCGATTATCCGTCTGATAAGTCTGGTCTCTTCCGTTCTGAAAATATGTCCTAGAAAGGAAATTCTCTTCTTTCTAAATTTATTAGTTATTGGGATGATCGTTTTTTAAATCTCTTCGTTTGGAATAATTCTCCAAATCCCGTCTTTTTTAATGTTTTTCCCGATGCATCGTCGTAGAATCTGTCTTTAGGTTTGTCGGTAAACCTTGTCTGGTACGGTCTAAATATGGTTTCGCATCCGCAAAGTATTTCTGGTTGGATAACCGAGTTATATCTTATTTTTGTGTTTATGGATATCCATTTTTTGTTATAATGTTTTGTGTTTTTATTGTGGCTTTGATGAGTTTATTTATTCTTTCATTCCAGTTTGGATTTTCTTGGAGGTTGTGTGTGATGTTTTCCCCCAAAAAATAAATAAATTGTTAATAAATCTATTAAATAGATTTATTAATAATTATTAACCTCTGATTGTAAAAAAAAAAAAATAAAAAAAAATTTATATGAAAAAATATCAAAAGTTGTTAATGAAATAAAATTTTATGTACTTTTAATTTTTTGTAAATGTTTAGATGCTATTTAATAAGATTTTTTATTGTGGAAATAAATGGGATTTGCAGCTATAGCCGTCATTAGGGGCTTTGTGGGTAAGTAAATGTAGTATATATAGAAGCTAGGAACTTCAGCGCATTGACCCACCGGGTTGGTCTAGTGATGAACGCGTCTTCCCAAATCAGCTGATTTGGAAGTCCAGAGATCCAGCGTTCAATTCCTAATAAAACAGTTATTTTTACACGGATTTGAATACTAGATCGTGGATACCGGTGTTCTTTGGTGGTTGGGTTTCAATTATCAACACATCTCAAGTATGGTCGAACTGAGAATGTAAAAGACTAAACTTCATTTACACTCATACATATCATCCTCTGAAGTATTATCAGAAAGGTTACCGGTGACTAAACTGGAAAAAAGCTTTCAGCGCATTTATATTGCCGGTATTAGTGTACGAAAGCTTAAAATATCTATATGTTTATTACCATTTAACAATGTTACCTTACACCAAATCTTTTTACCTCAACTCCATGTCTTTTCACCTAGATTTATCGAAAAATACTAAAGATATAGGTCTGGGAATTATTTTTTTTTCAATTTTTCCCGGTAGGATTTCATATAAAAGTCACTATATTTGTCCCTTAATTTTGTTCCAATGTATTACAGGTTAGATTAATTTTATTGAAGTTCTAGAAATCAGGGCGAAACTTTTTCCAGCCCACTCGCTTATGAAGCGTTTCCTAGAATCATGTTTATATGAAATTAATTTGATATACCCTCGGTATACAACGAAATATCTGTGGTTGTATAAAAATACCAGATAAGAAAATTAATTAACCTTAATTAAAAAAGTTTTTAACAATATTTGAAGTATTCGGTTTGTTTTTAACCGTTAAGAATGAGGTTATGTATTATTAAATCTAATCCTGTGTAAATAGCCAGTAATTGAAGCAGTAATAAACCAATCTATATTGAATTGCCATTCAACCAAAACTGATACGATGAAGAGTATAGTATTTATTTATCTATATATCTAGAAAGCTGCGGGTAATACTATATATACTATAAACAAGGGGATGGTTGACGCGATGAAGAAGAGAGCACCACCACAAGAGTTGCGGTAAATCCTATCCGTTTTAATACCGGACCAGTGACGACGGAGATATAATTTGATTCAGCTGTAGAGGAGGTATAATAGCAATAGTATATAGGAAACTCTTCTCTCTCCCTTCTATTTATATTCTTTACAGATCATAACCACAAAACAGTTTGTCCATCTTAACGAAATAAAATTATCGTATCGTGTGATACGATAATTATTTTTTTTTATTGTTTGATGGTCTTTTGTATGTATTTTTTTTTTCTTATATAAAAGATAATTTTCTATAGACAAAGAAAAATAAATATTGCTAAATAAGTAAAAGAATGAAAATTAATTGTTTAAATCGTAAATTAATTAAAGTTACATCGTAATTAAAGACATACAGGATGATTCAAAGAAACGGTACATTTTGATAGTCGTGGGCGATTGGTACTACTTGATAAGTGGCACCAGCTTCTCTAACCTAACCTGCCATTTCCAGTTAGTTGTCATGGATCCTTGGAGTGGTGTGCAACGTGCATTTGATATCAAAAAGCGTTTTACAAAAACAATGACAGTGTGGAGGGAGCGCGTAGGGAATTTCGCCGTCATTTTAATCTGGGACGACACGACCGTGTTCCATCAGCTCATGCAATTAAAACATGAATATCTAATTTTGAGGAAACTGGTTTGGCAACGAAAAAGAAACCTTTCGTTTCTTCAATTATTAAATAATCCCAGAAAAATTATTTTTTATTGTTTTTCAGTCATTTGACTGATTTGATGTCAGTAAACTCTACATCCTACATCCCTAACAATTTGTTTTACATATTCCAAAGGTTTTGTTTCAAATACTCCCAATATTTGTTTCGGTTCGGCAAATTTTAATTTACCTTCAATTTTATTTTAGCTAATCTTAAAATTTCACGTGAAAATTATTTCTATGTCAGAACATTAAATTAACATTTATCACGTATACAGAGTGATTCAAAGAAACGGGAAATTTTGAAAGTTGTATTGGTATCCGTTGGCGATTGGTACCAGCCTCCCTAACCTAACCTGCCATTTAGTTGTCATGGATCCTTGGAGTGGTACGCAACGTGCATTTGCTATCAAAGCGTTTTACAAAAATAATGACAGTGTGGAGGGAGCGCTTAGAGAATTTCGCCGACCGTGTTCCATCAGCACATGCAATTAAAACATGGATATCTTATTTTGAGGAAACCGGTTCGGCAATGAAAAGGAAACCTGCAGGCCGTGAGCGAACCGTCCGTACACCACAGAATGTTCAAGCTTTCAAAGATACTGTCACCCGAAGTCCACATCTGCCAATCCGTCGTCTCTCAACATCTTTACAATCGCATAGTTCAAGTGTTCGAAGAACGTTAGTGAAGGACTTGCAATTCCATCCGTACAAGTTGCAGATCGTCCGGGAACGGTGCAGTTGTGCAAGCAAAATTCTGTAATGTAATGCTTCAGTAGATAAATGATAACGAAGAGTTTGTTCACGAACTGTGGATGTCAGACGAAGCGCATTTTCACCTCAGCGGATTTGTTAACAAGCAAAATTTCAGATACCGGGCACAAGAAAATCCTACAGCAGCGTCCGTTGCACAGCCAGAAAGTGACCGTGTGGTGTGCTATGTCATCTTACGGTGTTATAGGCTCTTATTTTTTTGAGGATGACAACTGTCTTGCGATTACAGTGACGTCGGCTCGTTACGTAGCCGTGTTTGAAATCTTTGTTGTGGAACAACAAAAGAGATTTCCACCGATTCTTAACACAGCCTTGTTTCAACAAGACGGAGCAACGTCACATACTGCACGAATATCGATGGCAGCTGTACGCCTAAAGTTTGGACAACGTGTAATTTCACGAAACTGTGACGTTAGATGGCCTCCCAGATCGCCTGATCTCTCAGCTCTACTATTTGTTGGGTCACCTTAAAAGCAAAGTGTTTCACAGTAGACCTGTTACAACGGAAGAACTGAAGGCAAAGATCCGAGAAGCAATTGCGGAAATTCCAGTCGAGATGTTAAGTCAAACCGTGAGCAATTTAACGAAAAGACTTCGTGAGTGTTTACGTAGAAGAGGAGGTCACCTGCAAGATGTCATCTTTAAAAAATAAACTAAAATGTATGTATCCTAAATTGGCAACATTTGTACAATTACATGAAATAAAATTCATTTTCTAAAAAAAACCTTTTCGTTAACGTTATTTAATTTTTAAAATTTCCCGTTCTTTGAATCACTCTGTATATAAAAAGCTGTTTAGACATGTATAAAAATCTCAAAAATCCAGGTCAAAAAATCTCACTATTATATTAAGAGACAACTTTTTCATTTCTTTATTATAACCGGGAAAAATTACTGAAACAATCATTAATAAATTTTAACTGTAACTTTGTTATGACTTGCGAAATGTTTGGCATAGTTCATATCTCACCAATCCCATTTATATAAATAAAAATGTAAATGTTCGTTTGTTCAATAACTTAAATCTCCGAAAGTTCTTCACCGATTGCTTTGAAATTTTGACACAACGTTACATTCGAATACACGGGTGTTTTTATGTAATTAAGATGTCACACCTGTGACAGGTAAAAACATGATTTTTTTGAAAAACAGCGGTATCTGTTGGACGTAAAAACGGGTAAAAAGGGTGAAAGGGAAAAATCGGAAAAGGGAAAAATTGAAACTGGTAAAAGGGAAAAAGAGGAAAATGGAAAAAGAAAAAGAGAAAACTGGGAATCGGGGGAAAGAGAAACGAGGAAAGGGAAAGATAAATAAGGGAAGGAAATGGAAAGTGAGATGAAAGGTTGAAATATATTATGGTAAAAATGAAAATTGGAAAAAGAAAAATGGAGAAAGTGATCAAGCAGAAAAGGGGGAAAAGGGAGAAATGGTAACGGAAAATAGGGAAATTTTCATCTTGTTAATGTTATATCAAACGCATAATTGTGTTCATTTAATCTATATATATATATATATATATATATACTAAAATCTAAAATGAAAAAGGAAGATAAAGTAAAATCGGAAAAGGGGAAAATTAAAGGTAAATGGGAAGGAGGGCAAAACGGGTAAAAATAAAACTGGAAAAGGAAATGAAAGGTGGGAAATATGAAGGGGAAAGGGAAACAAGAGAAAGATGTGGAAATGAAAGAGAAAGTGAGATGAAAGGGGAAAATTTAATTTGTTAAAAATGATAATGGGGGAAATGGTCAAGAGGGAAATGGGGAAAAGGAAAGTGAGAAATGGTAAAACGAAAAAAGGGAAAGGTTAAATTTTGTGGAGTTCCGTGTAAGGTTCATCTTGTTAATGTTTTATTAAACTTATAACCTAGCAATAGCGAAGCTTTACCACCGGGGCTGCTAGTTATATTATAAATCTATATCACTCTGTATATACTATTTATAATACAATAAGAAATTTGAGTACTCATGGAGAAATGAGAATTAAGAAATTTGTGTACTAACGAAAACATAACGTACTTTTCTATTTATTGGTTTGTTATTAACCTTAGAGTAAAAAGAAAAGATTTTGAATCGGATAAAACTCGAGAAATACAGATGGTTTTAGTATAATACACGTATCTATCTCTCTTTCTTTACCATTTACTCCTCTTCGTTTCTTTTTCACAGTCTCTTTTTTTAAGTATAATACATGCATAGAATATTATCAGTAAAACATTTTAAAGTATTCTTTCTTCCTTCATATCTTTTTTTGTGATTTTCTTTCTTTGACTCATTTTTTTGTCTTATTTTTCGTTTTATTATTCCACTTCTTACTTCATTTATTATTTTATTTATTTTTTTTTTTTTTTAGTCTTGAACAATTCTTCCAGATTCCGTGTCGCAAGTGCCAAAGTCTCGGCCTTTCACCCGGAGGCCCTGGGTTCGAATCCCGGTCAGGCATGGCATATTTCACACACGCTACAAAAACACTCATCTCATTTTCTGCGGAAAGAATTGCTTGAATACGGACCCGGAGGTTAAACAAACAAACAAAAAAAATATATATATATATATATTTTGTAAATTCGGGAATAACAATTTTTGGTCTAAAAGTGTGATAAAAAATTAATTATTAATACCTAATTAATTAGCATTATAAATGTTAAAAATGCAAATATAACGGTCGTATTTTACATCAGTGATACCATATAATCTGATAACTTTATTTATAGATTTATTTTATTTTAATCAGTAATACCACTTTTTAGAATAAAATTAAAATGAATGTTGGATATTCCGTTAAAAAAAAAAAAAAAAAAAAATCCAATTTTATGTTTAATTTGTTTTATCATTAAAAGTAAACAAAATTAGGTTCTGGTATTTCATTTGCCGGCCTTTGTGGCAGCATCTCGGCCTTTAATCGGGAGGTCCCAGGTTCGAATCCCGGTCAGGCATGGCATTTTCACACGCTACTGTCATTCTTCTCATCCTCTGAAGCAATACGTAAAGGTGGTACCGGGGGTTAACCAAAAAAGGATTTTTTATTTATAATTTGGTCGTTGTCACAATATAAATGCATATTTAAAAATAATCTGATGTGGACAACACATGACTTCCTTGTACGCCTATTAAATTACATTTTCATAATTTTTTTTTAAATGAAAAGTACATCAAATTTTATTTCATTAAAAACTTGGGATATTTCTTTTATTATTATTTTGCTATTATTGACTATAACAGGTTAACTATTAATAAAGCAATAGATTTAATTAAAAAAATAAGTTAAGAAAAAAAAAAGATGAAGTCTGATTCGAACCGATGTGCCTTCCCCTAAGATCCAAATATTTCATTAATTAAAATTTTATTTGGCTATCACTCTGCAACCAATGAAAATAAGTACCACTTATGACATATCGTTAAAAGTTTTCAATGTGGGCTTATTACTAAGTTCAAAATCCAAATTTTTTTTGGTTTTTGAACTTTTTTGTACATTTCTGGTTCAGTCGATTACAATCAGTAGGGCAGGTGCACAGTTAGATGTTACAACAGTCCTAAATCCAAAATTTTAACATCCTACGGCTAATCGTTTTTGAGATGTGCAAGATACATACGTACGTACAGACGTCACGCCGGAACTAGTCAAAATGGATTCAGGGATGATTAAATTGGATATTTCCGTTGAAATCTGGAATTCGACATTTTTCGCGATCACAGTACTTCTCAAACTAATTGAAAGGTTTTTTTTACAATTGGTTATATTTTTGTAACACAGTACTTTACTTTCTTATTTTGTTATTATTTAATCTTTTGTAAACCAAATAGAACTTTTCTTTCATTCTGTATAATATGAGGATTTAAATTGATATTTCTCTATTAACTGACTTTTGTTTTTAAAATAATCATTTTTAAACGAACAAAAAGGTAATAATAATAATATTAATAATAATAATAATAATCGCAAGAGAAATTACTAATTGTGCTGGTGGTCCTGTCAAAGAAATTCGTAAAACTTTTAATGGATTGCATGTCGAAACCATCAACGACATGCAAAGCCAGAAAGTTCAGGCGTTGAAGAAGATTGGTGAATTTGCGGTTTCTGTCCAACCGCATAGCACACGGAACTCATCCAGAGGAGTTATTGTTTCTCGCGAACTTCTTAATTGTACAGAAGAAGAAATTGTACAAGAAATGTCGAGTCAGGGAGTGACTCAATGTCGCAGACTTACTACGAGAAGAAATGGTGAGATTCTTCCTTCGGCCTCGCATGTTTTGACATTTAATAGGCCGAATCTTCCTGAAAAGGTACGAGCTAGCATCCATCGGCTTGATGTAGAGCTTTCATTCCGCAGCCGATGAGATGTTTTAATTGTCAACGATTCGGACACCCAGCAGCAAGATGTGAAGCGCAAGAAATATGTATATGTGGAGAGAAAACACATGAGGGGGACCCATGTAAAGACCCTCCAACCTGCGTTAACTCTAAAGGGCATCACAATTGTCGTTCAAGAAACTGCCCTACATATAAATTAGAAACAGCGATTCAGGAAGTTAAAACGCTTCAGAAAGTCAGTTATCTTGAAGCGAAGAAAATTTTAATCAACGTACACCACGACCATCGACTTCTTACGCAGAAACAGCGGCTGCCTTTTCCACATCTAAAATTAATGTGGAGCAGTTGCTTAACACGATGGCTCCAAGTCTTGCGACGATGATTGAAAGAATCATTGATTCAAAGATTGAGTCGACTCATCTGAGAAAACAAAGTAAAGATGAGAAGGCTCATCCCAGGACTGACGCCGTTGACATGAGAGACCGACCAGCACAGTTTAAATCACCAGCTAAACCTGCGATTACTAAGCCACCAACTAAAGTAAGAATAAAAAATCTTGACTTATCTAGCAAAGAGAAACGAATCACTCCGTCGTCTAGTCACAAGCTTAAAGAAATTGTGACAAGAAAATCTGAATCTACGGAAATGGAGGTACAAGTTATTATTGAGAAACCACCAGACGTAGAGAATATAAAACCTATACCAATAGAGCCTCCAAAAGCGCAAAGATCAGCTTTGGTTAGAGTTATTTCAGCTGGACCCAGTACTGCAGTAGAGATAGAGTCCGGCTCATCCGCCGCGGAGACATCATCGCTTATTAGTTTAGATTCCCTAGCAAAGATGCTAACAGTACCGACGAAACTTTCATAAACTGACGTCAGCCGCAGAACGTCACTGGCATCCGAAAGAGAGGAAGACGATGCCGTGTCTGAGGCCTCAGATACGCTGTCATCAGAGGTTGAGGCCGTCAGAAGAATGGAGAAACGCAGCAAGAAAGGATGGCCGAAAGGATAGCCTAGAAAGTAATATTCTGGATTCGAAGTTAGAAGAACGTAAATTTTTTAACATTTTTGATTCATAGAAATGTGAATAATTGAATTTTTTTTTTTTGATGTTTGATGGGGTAATGACTAAAGTAGTCGATGCCCCTAAAAACTTCAAAAAAAAAAAAATAATAAAGAAATACAGAATTAAAAAAAAAAGTTAATAACATACTTTAAATAAAAGGAAGAGTGAAAAAGAGAAAGTGCAGATGTGAGAAGATAAAGTTTATGAATAGTTATATGAAGGGAGGGGCATTGGTATTAGTGGGGAAGAAGAAGGAGAGGCTGGGTGGTGGGAGGGAACGAATTGCCTCATTAAGAACCAACCATCAACAATTTTTCAATTTTAACCCAAACATGCCTAACTAACTAACTACCAACCAAAATTTTTGTATTCTTTCTCCTTCTGTGTATGCATATATATATAAAATTATCATTGAAAGAGTTAGTACGTATATATGTACAAAGTAAATACCACAAAAGTAGAACTAATGCAGAATATTTTGCATTTATTTTACTGGTATATGTATTATTATAACACAGCATTTCACAGGAGATTTACATAAGGTTCATCATGGATGCAGAAATTTACAGAATATTATATATATATATATATATATATATCTATACACATAATAATTCTTTCCCTTTTTCGTTGTGGTTCTTCATTTCTTTATTAATCTTTTTTCCTCTCTCTTATCCACTTATCCAACCTTTATTAATAATCTCTTAAAATTTTTATTTTTAGTTTGTTTTAAATATTATTTTAAAAACCAGTATTTAACTTTTTACTTTGCTTAGTTTTTTTTTTACGTTAAATTTATTGTATAGTTAATAAAAATGAGTCTTTCCTTTTTAACAAAATTTTAATTTTTGTTATGATTATTATTATTTCAATAAATATGTGCCACAACATTTTAGCATATTTTTTTTATTATTATTTAGTAATTTTAAATAATAGAATAGGAGATTCCATGTTAGGTTTAGTAGAGAAAAAGATGACATTATTTATTTCCACGTGGAGTCTTTTACAAATATACAATCGAAATGACAGTGATATTTAGCATTAAAAATAACCCATTTAACATAGGTATTTTACTCCAAACATAAAATAGTTAGTTTTTGAACCCAATCTTTTACCCAAGATTTTTCAAAAATTAATAAAAATACCGTTGTGGGATACATTTTGTTTTTAATTTTTCAGGTCCGATTTCATATAAAATTACTTAATTTTGATCACCAATTAGGATCACTAAATCTGTGATCTTTAATTTGGATCACAAGAATTACAGTTTAGGTTAGACGCAGAAATAAGTGAAATCTTTCATCACCCGTAATTCGCCAGCCGTATAAACAAAAAAATAAAAATAAAAATGAAAAAAAAAAGTTTTTTCCGAATCTGTAAGTTTCTTCTTCATTTTTACTAGTAGAGCCTTTAAGATCCTGAAAAATCGTTACATTCCTCATGAATCACTCTGTATTCTAGGAGACGATTTCATTGTTCCAGTGCTAACCGTGGCTGATTGTAAGCTAGATTATTTGATACTTCAAAGGTTTAAATTTTTTCTAAAGCTCAAACCATTTAATTGTCCATTCTACAGAGAATTTATCTAACTCTCTGATTATTTTTGTGCTTAAAGGGAATAGTAGTTTACAAAAAAGTGATTAAATAGATTTTTGTTGTGATTTTTCTTCGCATGACAGAACACGTCGTCCGTGAAAGGTAAATTTCGTTGGCCAACAAAGTTTAAAGTGTACAAATATTTTCTGGTTAAAGCTTACCATTACAAACATCTAAAAGATTACTATCCTCGCTATATTAAATATAGATGTTTACCAATATGGTTACTGAAATATCGCATTATTAAATGTGGTTTTATTTTGAAAATTTATTCTAAGTACAAATCAAAAATCACGTGAGCGAAGCCACGGACACCAGTTAGTAATGTATATAAAAAAATTAATTTAATGTTTTATGTGTATTATTTTTTTTTTTTTTTATAAGAGCGGGCATTAGAGGCTTTGATGATTAGCCCGAGTAAAATATATGAATAAAATAAATACCAAATACGTATCGTTGGAAATATAAAGAAAACTAAAATTATCTTAGAAAGTCTAGGAGATTTAATTAAAAAAATTTCAGATCTATTAAATTCTTTAATTTCATCAGCTTCTGTATTTTTACTTCCTTATAAAGGAAGTATTGTAATCGAGAAAAATTTTGGTTTTCAGATATCAACGGATATATCCATTTTGAAATGGATATATGGGAATGAAAATGGATTCAGGGATAATCACCCTGAATCCATTTTGACTAGTTTCCGCGTGATGTCTGTACGTACTTACGAATGTATCTCGCATATATCAGAAACGATTATTTGTACAATGTTGAAATATACGATTTAAGACTGTTGTAACATTTAGTGATACACCTCCTCTTTTGTGTCCAAAATGGCCCAAAATCCCCAAAAAATTGATTTTGGACGAAAGGCGGAGGCATATCTGTTGAAATACGACTTCATTTCTTTTTTTTTTATTTAAATATATTGATTTATTAATAATTATTAACCACTGATTAACCACCGGATGTGGACATCACATGACTTTCTCCTATTAAATTACGTATATACAGGATGTCCCATATAAAACGCAACACATCAATCACTCATCCATGAAATTTCAAAAGTCAAGCTTACTCCCTCACTCGTTACAGAAATGGACTCGTCCAACATCTGAACATCTCGGCGACGCAGTAGAACACTACCGATAGTAACAACAATGCAATCATTACGTTCAGTGTATTGCTAGTGACAAGATGGTATTTTCGCTAGGTAAACGTGTTTTCATTGTCGAGTCGTACTTCAGTACGAAATTAGCAGTTGCAGTGCAAGATTTGTTTCGCCATAGAACTCAGATAAACCAACTGCTAACAAAACATCAGTATTAAGTTTAGTCCCGAAATTTAGAGAGACCGGTTCTGTTAATAACAAGGAATGCAAAAAATCTGCGTCAGTGTTGAATACAGATACGGTCACTGAAATCAAAGACCGATTACTCGCCTCCCCAAAAAAATCTATCAGACGTTTTTCTCTTGAAATTAATTTGTGGAAATCAACTGTTCATCGGGCGACCAAACGATTACAATTACGACCTTATCGCATTCAAACAGTTCATCGACTTCTTAAGCCCGACAAAGAAAAACGGCTACAATATTGTCAACGGTTCCGTTGATTTCTGCGCGAGGGAATTAATGTTATGGATTCGTTATTTTTCACAGATGAAGCACGGTTTCATTCGGATGGCTACGTAAACAGCCAAAACAGTAGAATTTTGAGTGCTGAAAATCCCCACGTTTATCACGAAAAACAATTACACCCGCAGAAGTCGGGCGTGTGGTGCGCGATATCGCGGAAGAAAATAATCGGTCGTATTTTTTTCCAGTACACCAATAATGCGGAACGATATCAGGATATTTTATTTCAGTTCATTGCACTGTTGGAAAAGGGTTGCAGACACTGCTGGCTACAACATGACGGTGCGACATCACACTACGCAGGTTCAACTTCTGATTCGTCGAGGAATTATTTGGTAATCGTGTTATCGGTCGAAGCTTGTGGCCACCAAGATCTCCAGATTTGACTGCGACGGATTTTTTGCTAAGTGGTTACCTCAAAGAAAAAGCCTACAGCAACAAACCACGAACACCTGAACGATTGAAAGTCATTATTGAACAAGCTGTATTAAATATCCAGCCACAAACTTTGAAAAAAGTTGCAAGAAACGCTGTAAAAAGAATTGAAGTTTGTATTCAAGAAGATGGCGGCCACTTCCAACATTTACTCCAAATGTAAGGTTATGGATGGTAATATATAAAATTGCATTTACATTTACACATGCCTTTTTATTATTTCAATACCTACAAATATAAGGTTGGGTTGTGTTTTATATGGGACACCATGTACATTTAAAAAAAAAAGTAAATACATAATTAATTCCATTAATAACTTTTCATTTTTTTTGTTTATTGTACTATTATTTATTGTTAATTTTTTTTTTTTTCCTAATAGAGGTTAATAATTATTTATAAATCAATATATTTAGATTAAAAAAAAAGGATTCCAACCGATGTGCCTTTCTTTTTTAGAATCCAAATATTTCATTAATTAAAATTTTATTTGGATATAACCCTGGAACTAATTGAAAGAAGTACCATTTATGAAACATCGTTGTAAAGCTCTCAATGAGGGCTTATTACTGCAGTTAAGAAAAAGTCCAAAATCCAGATTTTCTGAATTTAATGCTTTTTATGACACTTTTGGTCTAGTCGATTGCAACAGTCCTAAATCCAAAATTTAAACATCCTACGGCTAATCGTTTTTGAGTTATGCGAGATACATACGTATGTACAGACGTCACGTCGAAAATAGCCAAAACTGATTCAGGGTTGAAATGAATTTTTCCGTTGAAATCTGAAAACCGAATATTTTCGCGATCACAGCACAAAAAAATAACTCGTATGTTAAATGTTATCGGTAATTTCAAATGGAAGTAGAGGATGCTCCAATTTCGCAGTGGCTATACGCGAGCCGCCACTTTTACAAGCTTATTATTATTTTTATGTGTTGTTAAATAAAAATGTTAAACTCTTTTTTTTTTATATTTTATTCTGCTATGACTATTTCAAAATTTTTACGCAAATTTTTGGTTTTGTAATAAATATTTTTTTTTTTTTACCGATGAAATTCTCTTACTGAAATTTAAAGCTTGTGCGTAGAAATATGAAATGAAATTTTTGTAGCGTATGAAAAATTCTATGCTTGACCGTGATTTGAAGTCAGGATCTGCGGATGAAATGCAAAAACACTACCACTACCATGGAAGCCGACGTGACTTATTAATATAATATAGATGTACGCAAAAGTAGCATACATTTAGTTATTGATGAAAATAAAGGTGTTATATTTAGCCCCTTTTTTCTATGACGCGTTATTTCCTGTACATTTAATTCACTTTAAAATATCTTCTCTGGTAATACGTTATTGATCCCAGAAATAAATTGCAAACCACTTTATAGTGTTTGTTAATCTTTTTGATATATACTACTAAGTTAAATTTGTTGTCTATTAATATTATAATTATTTTTATTTTTATCATTTTTATATCTTCCGTTTCTTTTTACCAGAATAACTTCGATACTTCATAATAAAATTTAATAATTGAAAAAGAAGATCAAACTAAAAACATGTCAACTGTTTTTGACATAATTTCAATTTAATTCTTTGATATTTTTTTAATGATTATTGAAACATCTATTAAACAATTTTATTTATAAATATCATTTAACATGTCTTTTTCCTTTTGATCTGAAAAATTCTATATTTATAACACAAACTGTTATAGTCGTGGTTTTATATACTCCATGTACTTCAAAGAAAATTTAAATAAAATATCAAAACACAAAATTTTGAATAATTTTTATTATTAATATAATTATAATGGAATGGAATGGAATGCAAAGTTGGCAGGAGTCTATTACTCCCTACTTTATCGCAGAACCTGGACAGAGTCCCTTGCTGCTGGATCATTCTAATCGGGCTTGTTTTTTAAAAGGGTTATTTTTTTTAATCTCGGATCTAATTTTTCAAGTTTTGTCTATTATTATTTTAGTGAATTTAAGACGGATTTAATTGCATTCCAATCCGTTGTTAAACCAGCGTTATCGAACCCATTTCATGGGCCGACCGCGGAAGGCTAGGCTTATAAAGCCTGTCCTCCCGACGTAATTCCCCTTCAGACCGTCCACTGAAGTCCTTTCGGTGCTAACTCTTTAATAGGCTAGCAGGAATACGCCACAACGGGGCACTAGCTATAAGGAGGGAGCAATGCGTCCCCTTTTCCGGAGGAGTCGCAATTGCTGGGATAATTTGTCTTACTGTAAGTTTTTTTTTAAATTTAGACCGCGTTTTTGTTTTATGCGCGACTTACCGTGTTTGACGTCTTCAAACTATATAACTCGCGAAAACTTTTCACTCGCGACCCCGGAAACGCGTCTGACGCACTATTCCGTTTATGGCTCATGCGATATGGAGGCCCCTAAGCCTGGTTTGTCGATTTTCGGCTACCGCACCGCACCATCACGGTGGTTCGTCCAGTACGGCGTGAGGCCGCTTCCTTACAACTGTCGGAGTTGGGTCCTCTCGGCAGATGTCCCGAAGATGACTGTGTTCGGACACAGCCGCTCTCCCGAACAGTCTGCGCGCCTGCGCCACCCCCACCTCGGACACGGATTGAAATCTCGCATCAGATCGGAGAGTGGCGTTCCTGACGAACCACGGAGCTCCAAAGATCGTCCGCAACGCGATGTTTTGGACGGCCTCGATCTTCTTTTGAAGCGAGGAGCTCAACACTGCCCCCCATGCCGGGTAAGCATATGTTAGAATCGGCAGTACGTATAGCCGAAAAATGAGGAGCTTAGTTGCCAGTGGGTACGGGCTGGCACTGTTCAGCACTGGGTATAGCGAGGCTCTGGCGGCCTTAGCCCTCCGGGTCGCATAATTTACATGTTCGCCGAAGGTAAGCCGCCTGTCCAACACCACCCCCAGGTACTTAACTGTTTTCTCAAAAGGGATTTTCTCCCCTGAGATTTCCAGCTCTCTGGTCGGTTTTCGTGTCTTGCATGTGAACATCACGGCCACCGATTTTTCACCGTTGACCCTGATTCTCCACATGTCGAGCCACGGTTCCACTAAGTCCAGCTGCCTTTGGAGCCTCCGGACCGCGTAATCCACATTTGCGGATTCGTAGAAATATGCCGTGTCGTCTGCGTAAAGGGCCGTTTTGACCCCTTCCGACAGCGGCATATCGTTCACGTACAAGGTGTACAAGAACGGGGAAAGTACTGCTCCTTGGGGAACCCCAGCGGCTATTTCTCTGGTAGAGGAAATCGTTTCCCCTACGCGCACGACAAAATGTCGGTCTAGCAGATATGACCGCATCAGTCTGACATAGCGGTACGGGATCGCCGATCGCGCTAGCTTATAAAGCAGCCCGCTATGCCAAACTTTGTCAAAGGCCTTGGCCACATCCAGAAAAACGGCTGCAGTCACCCGTTTCCTGTTCAGGCCTCCGACAAGGTCGTCTATTATTTTTACCAGTTGGAGGGTGGTTGAGTGACCCTCCCTGAACCCAAATTGCTCGGGCCGCACTTCTCCCTCCATGTATCGCCTCAGTTTTTCGAGAAAAATCCTCTCGAACAACTTAGACAATACCGGTAACAGGGAGATTGGCCTATAATTCCGTGGGAAAAGTAAACTTTTCCCCGGTTTGGGTAAACATACGACTTTGGCCGTTTTCCAACAATTCGGGAAATATCCAACGTACAAAATGGACGTGAATATCACCGAAATTGCTGTAATCACGGAGGCCGGTATGTTCCGGAATGCACGGGCGCTGATCCCGTCGACACCCGGGGCCTTGTCGGGGCTTGTGGCCTTAATGGCTGCGGAAACTTCCGCTTCAGTGACTTGGTCAATCTCTAGAGGGGCGTCCTCCACCTGTGAGAAATAATCTACAAGAAAGGATTCCACCTCGGTTGTGTGCTCGTCGTTCGGGGAGGGAGGGGGGTTTGGAGTGAACTGCTCCTCCAAGGTATCGGCGAATACCTCGGCCCTCTCCGCCTCCGAGTATGCAAGAAAACCTCGCTGCCCCACAACCGGATGGCGAGGCTTCTTCCCTTCTCGCAGTCTCCTGTTCAACCTGAACACCGAGGAGATGTCGTCAGAGACCGAGGCGAGGTATTCGTTCCACGAATCCTCTCGATGGCTTGTCAGCAGTTGTTTTACCCTGTCCGTTTGATTATAAAAGGCCCGCTTATCAGCGGGGGACAGGGTGATTCGATATCTCCTCCTCAGTCGTCGTTTCTCCGTTATGGCTTCGGAGATGTGAGGAGGGAGGTCGTTTCGAACAACTGCTCGAGTTTTGGCCGATGAGCTGCCTGCCAGGGCCTCGGTCATTGACGACGTGACGCGCCCGACAGTGTCGTCGATTTCCTCCGGGGTGTTCAGGAGCTCAGGATTTACCGGCCTGTACTCCCGCTGGAGGGTCTCGTAGAACCTTTTCCAGTTGACTGACCTTCGGGGTATAGGCGGGGGATCTCGGCCGCCCCCTGCCTGACCTAGTTCCAACAGGACAGGGGAATGGTCCGAGCTGAGGTCTTCTATCGTTTCAATCATGAATGGGAGGGTACCCCCCTTCATGACTGCGATATCCAGCACGTCAGGCCTAGATCTGCCTGAGCGATGCACGAACGTGGGCACCTCAGGGCCTACGACGACCAAGCGGCGGGCTCTCGCCCTTTCGTACAGCAATCTGCCATTCGGATTTGTCAGAATGCTGTTCCATGACACGTGTTTGGCATTGAGGTCGCCCATGAGTATCACGGGCCCATCCCAATTTTCCAGCACGGCATCCAGATCTGCGCCGGTTACCGCGTCGTTCGGCTTGCTATAAGCCGAAACCAGCCGATACACCGTGCCCAGATGCTCCACATGCACACACGTTTGCTCCATCACGTTTGTATGAAGAACAACGCGCGTATGCATGTGGCGTCTGTGGACTAAAACCGCAGTTCCACCAGAGGTGCGAGATCCGGGTCGAACTGGCCTATCCGTCCTATATGTAAAATAGTTCCGAAGGGTCAGTTGCTTGTTTGGGTTCAAGCACGTCTCAGACAACAGTATCACGTCTATCAGTAGATCCTCGGCCAGACGGCATAGTTCCTCCGTCCGGCCTACTACTGAGTTGGCGTTCCACTGCAAGAGTCTGAGGGTGGGCCTAACCATACCTGGACAGTACAGCCATGAGGCACTCTATTAAGGACTGAATACAGTCCTTGAGAGATTTTGCCTGGAGCAGGCGTGGCAAAACCATCATGATATCTGGCAGGATATCCTTCACTGTCATCTGCGACAGGAAGTCCATGCCAGTGGTCTCCAACGGGGTAGCCGGTTTCGGATTGCCGCTGGGGGTGCCTTTTGGCGCGGCCGCCCTTTTGGTGGGGCGCGGGGCCACAGTGTTTTTAACAGCCTGCTTGGCCTTCCCAGCCGGAGCAGGCTTTGCCTTTCCCGTCGAGGAAGGCTTGGCCTTCTTCGCCGGGGCCGGCTTTGCCTTTCCCGTCGAGGAAGGCTTGGCCTTCTTCGCCGGGGCCGGCTTTGTCGCCGCCTTTTGTTTCACCACCTTCTTGGTGGTTGCCGCCGGTTTTGGCTTGGCGGGTGTTGGGGAGGGTACCTCCCCTTTTTTCACGACCGCTTTGGCCACAGGTGCCGGCACCTCCGGTTTGGGGACTGTTTTTCCCCCACCGGCAACACGGGCCCAGCTGCGGCCGTCCAAAGTCGCGGGCTTTTTAAGTCCCTTGACTTTGTTTGTCTGCTCCTTATAATAGGGGCAGCCCCTGTAATTGGCCGGATGTGGCCCCTTACAGTTGACGCATGAGGCTGGTTCCTCACGCGGCTTGACGCAGGCAGAAGTGTCGTGGTTTCCACCACACTTTACGCATTGCTGGGCCCTCTGGCAGTAATTGGACGAGTGTCCAAATTTCTGGCATCTGTGGCACTGGGGTGGCCCCCCTCGTGACACAAATGCAGTCACTGCGACCTTGCAGTAAAAAATACTGCCAAGGTCATAAATGGCCCGGGCCAAAGGGGTCCTCTTAAGGGCCACTAGGCAGGTCGGGGTTTCCCGACCGTCCCTTGTGAGGAGCTTCTTAACCGAAACCACCTCATAGCCAAGGGAGGTCAGTTCCTCCCTTACTTCCTCCGGGGCAGCCCCATAGGGGATCCCCCGTATAACCACCTTCAGCTCCCTGTCCTTCGGGAGCTGAAAGGAGTGAAAGGCGATTCCCTTCGAGTGCAGAAAACTCTGCACCGCCCGGTAATCCGCCTCGCTGCCCAGCTGCAGCCTTATCGAGAGCCCGGTGCTTTTAGCCACCAGGCGCCCCCCAATCCTCGACTTTATGTCCCTCGCCAATGCTGGCCACTCTTTCGGGCAGTCCAGCATTATCGGCGGGATTTTCTCCCGCCTGACGGTAGCAGGCTGTGATGGGGCCCCATCATCAGCCTGCGAGTTGGCAGCTGCTGCAGCCTTGCTGCAGCCCGCTACGGGCTCCGCCTCCATAGGAGGCGCGGAGTCCCGGCGTTTCTGGCGCTTCCTAGCGCCAGACCCGCTTTCCTCTCCACCGTCGGACAGTTCCGTGGTGGGAGAACGGGGTGGAGGAGGCCTTATTTTTCCTTCCATTGAGGAAAATAAGGAAGAAAAATTTAAAAATTAAAATTAAAATTAAACTTAATTTACACTTCTTAATCTACACTTGCTGTAAAATAAAATCACTGACAAGAAAATCAATTAAAAAATAAAATTATTTTAAAAGTAGCACAATAGTCCTATAATAATAGGCTATTTACTTAATGTATTCACAATGACTACAAGAGTTCACTTTACATTATTAGAAATATTGAATAGGATAAAAGTAAAATTAAGAAAAGGATTATCCTTTTCTTAATGTGACTGGCCTGTAGTCCAGGTAGCTGGCCGCCCGGCTGATGTCCTAGCAGACCCTTCTCACATTGTCTGGCGACGCAGGTAGAAGAACTGTTGAACACCTGGCTGGACTGGTTACAACTGACAATTCACAGAGCACAATAAAACACAACCTTTCACTACAAGAGCCAAGGATGGAATCATAATTATAAATAAATGAAATATTTACGGAGTATCCGATAAAGAAACGGAAAATACTTTTAGAACATGTTCTGCTGGTGAAAATAATTTAAAAAAAAAAAAAAAAAAAAAAAAAAAAAAAATTCTTAATGAATAAAGGTATGAAAACGTTTTGTGGGTTACTGCTAACGAAATATTTCGCCCGGGTATCAGTTCTTCTATAAAAAAAAAAAAAAAAAAAAAACATTATAATTTTTGGGACCTTAATTAAGGAGTAAAGTTGGTGGTTTCTAATGTAATTTGAGCTGGGAAATAGGATAAAACCGGTCCTAGAACTGTAACTCAAGTAGTCTTTAAGATATCCGATTTTATTATGTAAAATACAAAATTCGGTGTCGAAATATAAGTTTTTTAGCACAGTAACTTTATTAAATGACGGTATTAATCTTATATATATATATATATATATATATATATATATATATATATATATATATATATACAGGTTTTCCCATATAAAACGCAACCCATCAATCCCTCATCCATGAAATTTCCAAAGTCAAGCTTACTCCCCTACTCGTTACTGAAATGGACTAGTCCAACATCTGAACATCGCGGCGACGCAGTAGAACACTACCGATAGTAACAACAATGCAATCATAACGTTCAGTATATTGTTAGAGACAAGATGGTGTTTTCGCTAGATGAACGTGTTTTCATTGTTGAGTCGTACTTCAGTACGAAATCAGCGGTTGCAGTGCAACATTTGTTTTGCCATAAGTACCCAGGTAAACCAGCTCCTAACAAAACATCAGTATTAAGGTCAGTTGCAAAATTTAGAGAGACCGGTTCTGTTAATAACAAGGAACACAAAAGATCTGCGTCAGTGTTGAATACAGATACAGTCGCTGAAATCAAAGACCCATTACTCGCCTCGCCAAATAAATCGATAAGACGTTTGTCTGCTGAAATTAATTTTTCTAAATCAACTGTTCTATGGGCGACCAAACGATTACAATTACGACCTTTTCACATTCAAACGGTTCATCGACTTCTTGAGCCCGACAAAGAAAAACGGCTACAATATTGTCAACTGTTCCGTCGATTTCTGCGCGAGGGAATTAATGTTATGGATTCGTTATTTTTCACAGATGAAGCACGGTTTATTTGGATGGCTACGTAAACAGCCAAAACAGGTGACAACACTTCGTTTTGCACTCGGAAAAAAAAACGTGTATTGCATGAATTTTATACGGCTAAAGTTTGACATTATTGTGTCATATGTTAGGTTATACAGTCCAAGTGTGACACAGAATTGTTAACTGGTGTGGTCTTCCCTCAAATTCCTTTCTTACAGTCAAAATATTCTCGGGTGTATGTACTGTTTTTAATACCTTTTTTCTTCATCGTAGAACCATAGCCTCAAAGAACTTATGAACCAAAATTTCGATGGTATTAACTGATGAAACAGTATGATTATGATCAATTATTTATGTTTTTGAACTTCACGCAAAGTGACTATGTAAATGTCTCCGTTTTTGTGAAATACATTTACAGAAAGTCACGTTGTTCCACACTCTACTTTTATTTTTTCTGTTTAGCTTCCAGAACCATCGTAAGGTGTTACTTCAGAGGATAATATATGAATGTAAATGAAGTTTATTCTTGTTCAGTCTCAGGTCGACCATTCCTGAGAAGTGTGGTTAATTGAAACACAACCACCAAAGAACACCGGTATCCACGATATAGTATTCGAATCCGTATAAAAGTAACTACCTTTACTCGAAATCAGTTGATTTTCGATGACGTGTTCACGACTAGTCCAGTCCGGTGGGCATTTCCTTTTTTCTATAAGCTACAAAATGATGGTAGTGATTTTATCCCTATTCAACTTTTTATCTGAAAAGAAAAACAGTGTTGAAAAATCACTCGATTCGTTGCGGTTCCCTGCATATTCAATTCACCCCAATAGGAAAAAATCACTCTTATGTTTTCCCAGTAAGGGTTGATAGGTATTCTAGAGAATGTTTTGTCACTTTCAGTGATAAAACACTGAAAGTTGCATGATCATTTGTACTGATCACTGCATCATTTGCATGATTCTATAATCATTTCCATTATAGAATCTTGCAAAAAAGAAATATCTTGAACACATCAAGACCAAAAAATCCAATTAAAATGACATTTATTTCTTTAGGTTTACGAAATACCTAAACAATTAACAGTAACACTCTTGACAGAAATAAAATCTGACTATCACTGGTGATACATATCAGAAAAATGTGCATATGTTAGAGCCGTAAGAAAGGCTGGTAGAAATTTAAAAAAATAATTATTTTCTTTTAATAAATATTTTAAAGAATAGACAGACTTATAGGCCACATACTAAGGCATCCTGGAATAGTCGCTTTAATATTGGAAGGACAGGTAGAAGGGAAAAATTGTGTAGGCAGGCCACGTTTGGAAGTAAAACAAATTGTTAGGGATTTAGGATGTAGACGGTATACTGAAATGAAACGACTAGCACTAGGTAGGGAATCTTGGAGAGCTGCATCAAACCAGTCAAATGACTGAAGACAAAAAAAAAATGTTTTAAAAGAAATAAATTCATAAAATAAATAAATTATTTTAAAGAAAGCTTAAACTTTCTAAAAGAAGAAGATTTTCATGTTTGAAAATTAACACGTAAATTCGTGTATGCGTGCGAACACGAATAACAATGTATTATTATGCGTAGGTAGGGGTTACTTGCTGAATGCTAACAAAAGAAATGAGTGTAATACACACAAACTTCTGAAAACATTCGTGACGGTGTAATGCTTTATGACTAAGTATATTCGTGCTAAGGAAAAATTTTATATATATATATATATATTTATTTGTGTGTGTGTGTATGTTTATGTGTGTACAGGAGCTAAATAAATATAAAGAATGAAATAGATGTGTAAGGTAAGAAAGGAAGAGAGTGAGAAAGAAATAGCTAAACGTATGAAACAAAAGAACATGTTTCATGCAAACTGAAAAACGTTAAGTAAATTAAATATAGCTTAGCAAAGGACTGGCTAGAGAATTTAGTTTTTTTTTATGTTAAAATATTAAAGCTGTGTCATCAAACGTGCGCGCGCGCTTTTACAAACACACATACATATACAATACCCATATATACCTATATATATATATATATATATATATGAAAAAAAGTAAATTAAAAAACTAAACATTTTAATTAAAAAAAAGGTCTTTTGTTACTTTCTTTTTGAAGAAACTATTACTTAAAACATCATGAATATAGTAATTTATTTGTTTATACAGAGTGTATCACGAAGTTCTCTTGGAACTTTAATAACCTATTCTATTCGTGAAAATAATGAAAAAAGTTCATATAAATCATATATGTTCTAAAATTCTTCGTTTGCGAGTTACGAATAAGGAAATATTTCACTCGGATTTCAGTAATCCGTTGAAATGAGGTCTAACTGAAATTTTTAGGACTTAATTAAGGGACAATATTAGTATTTTTTTTAATGGTTTTTCAACTTAAAAATCAAATAAAGTACTTCTAAAAAATTAGAAGTCCTGGGAAGTCCATCCCCCGTCGAAGCGTCGAATTAGGTATTCCAAAATCAATAGTTCACAAAGTTTTACATAAAAAACTGAAATTATACGTTTATAAAATCCAGAACTGCAGGAATTGAAACCCGATGATAGTGTAAAACGTTACAATTTCCCTGTTGAAATATCGGACAGAATAAGTGAAAACGAATCATTTTTAGACGATATAATTTTTACAGACGAAGCTACATTCCATGTGAATGGATGTAGCTTCGTCATTCCATGTGAATGGATGTGTTAACAAACACAATTCACGAATATGGGGCTCTGAAAACCCACACGCAATTACTGAGAAACAACGCGATTCGCCTAAAGTTAATGTTTGGTGAAAAAACAATTATTAATGGAGTTGTGTATCTTGACATGTTAACCGATTATTGCTTTCCTCAGCAGAATGAACTCGAATACATTCATCCACTTCATTTCCAACTAGATGGTGCTCCCCCTCACTTCAATGCATCGGTCACGGACGCTTTGAACGAAAAATTTGGAGATCAATGGATAGGCCGGCAAGGATCCATATTTTTGCCTCCAAGGAGTCCAGACCTGACATCTTGCGATTTTTTCTTGTGGGGGTACATCAAAAGCGTTGTTTATACACAAAAATATCGCAAAATAACAGGATTAATGAAGCAGTGACAACCATTAACGAAAAAATGTTAACTACTGTTTGGAGAGAAGTTGAGTATCGTTTGGATATTTGTCGAGCGACTAAGGGCGCACATATTGAAATTTATTTATTATTTTAAAAAATGTTTGAGACGGCAAATTTTTAAAATAAAAAACATAAACTGTAAGTAATTCTGTTTTTATTTAAACCATGTTCAAAACCGCACCATTCTTTTATGATAACTCTGTATAATATTTATATTTTAACAATCGTACAATGTCAGAAAAACTTTATTTATATATATATATATATATATATATTTTAAGAAAATAATCTAAAATGTAGTTAAAATTTTATATTATTACAAATAATTGTGAAAATGCATAAGTTTTTAGATGAAGATCGTTTAGAAACATCATTAAACTGGGTGTGAGTTTTAACGTAAATGAGAAAAAAATTTTACGGGCGGGAAGAATTGTGATGAGTTGAAATGTTAGGATAATGAGAAAATAGTATGGTGGGGGTGAATTGTTAAGAGTAAGAGTTGTGTTGGTGGAGGGGTTATTGTCAAATATAAACTGGAAGGGACAGTAGATGACGTTAAATGGACAACAGCTTACGTCATAACGACAACAGCAGTAGCTGTAGGGATAGTAATGACATGTAATTTAACAACAATGTTTCTATTGTTATATGCATGTTTGTTACTTTTCCACCTTTTTCAGTTGTATTACTTCACGAATATTCCTCCCTCAACCCCCCCCTCAACTTTAAAAACACTGGTTTGGTTTTTGTCGTCGGCTTTTAATATAGAATTTTAAATCAATATTTCTGTTTATTATTATTATTATTACTAAAGCATTCTCTACGGAAAATAACAGCAAGTTTTATTTATTATACTAATATCACATATGTGACCCGTTTTTACAGATCCACAAACAGACTTCATAAAATTTTTATCTTTACGTGTTTTATTTATTTTAATTTTATCACTTTTTGTCATATTAAAGGTATAATAACGCTAGCATTCCTCGTTACAGATCATCCCCACTATATGTGTATAGAATTTGTAAAGTTTGACGGATTCGTGCTCTCAGATTTATCGCTATTCATAAATTACCGAATAATATTAAATTTATAGATAAGATGTTTTCCTATAATCAAATTTTTAATGAAATCAGGAAGATATTGAAGTTTTTCCACCCTGAAAGTCGAATCTATGTAGATTTTTTGTATGGATTTCAGTGATGAAATTACTTAGTTCAGAATATAAAATAATATAGAGTGCTTTGTATTAGGACCAGTTATCTCGTGTCATCACCGGATTCGACGATTCGACAACGGTATTAAATTTAATAAAACATATAACTTTCTGAAGAAGTCAATATCTATACAGAAATTCAGGATTTATCAAACCTTTTTTTTTTTTTTAAGAAGTGGAGGAACCCCATTTACGGGCGCCTAAGCAGTATCGGGTTCGCTAACAGGTTCCGCCAGTTATAACCAAGGGTGTATGTATACCTGTGCACTACCGACTAAACCTCCACCTCTGGCTTCCCCCTTCTTGGGACTACTTTTAAAAAAATTTCATCAGAAGAAGGGGGAACCGCCCGCCCACACACACAATTATAACAATCCAATAATGTCACACACCACACCAACAACACTACTGGAAGTAACACATACAGTACATCAAATACATATACCGACAACAACAACACACAAGAACCTGCAGAAAACAGGACAAGCTACTAACATCCACAACACCCAAGCGTTACACACCTACACAGCCGTCAAGTCACAGATATCAAGTGGTCACACCACTTACCAGTGGCCACCATCAGACGCACGCACGAGAATAGTGTCTCCGGCCTCATCGCAACCAGGGAACCCCCACACATACGAGGGCCCCCTAGGCACTCAGACGAGGACCTGTCCACCCCCGCGTCATCCGGCGCCATTCTTCTCTGCGGGACACCTCATATAATTACAGCTTCTTCATGAATCTTTCCACAGTCTTCCACTGTGCTTCACCTTGTAACAGGACTCGTAGGGTATTTTCATGGCCAAACATGTGCTCACGTCTCAGGTTACCGAGCACCTCTCTCCGCTCTATGGCGAATCGCGGACACAAAAAGAAAACTTGATGGGGGGGGGGGTCTGTTCCACCTTGCATGAATACAAGTAAGACCCGATTGTATACAAATAAAACCTGAATCCCCCATGACCCGCCAGGAATTGCGTTAACTCAAAATTCAGCGTGCCATGGGTCCTCCGAACGCCTTGATGTCCCCAATAAGGCGGTCGGTCCACATACCCTTCGTGGCCCGATCAACCGCTCCTGCCATGTTTGTGCGATCTTTTCTTCTAGTTCTTCAGCGGAACGCATCCGTTCATCTAATGGGAGTGTTCACAGTTCCCTAGTTCTGCTACGCCGCATCATCATCAAGTCTACATGCGGGAATCCAGCATTCACCTCAACCTCCTACCTGGACACCGTCCTATAGGCGGCCGAAAAATTATCAAACCTATATTTTATATATATATTCTATTACCGTGAAATACCGATATCTTGCAAATGTCGATATTCTCTAGTGAATATCGATACTCACCAAATAAGTCGCTGAAAGACTGAAATATTTGCTTATTCGGAGGCTGCACTGGTATATGTTGACAAACACAGTTAACATCTTAGTGGGGGTCGTAACGATAACAAAGAAATTAAAAAAAATATAACCAACACCAATTAAAATGGCCCCCATTTTGTAATTTTCAAAGATATTTAAGTCCTGATTTTTTGCTAATTTTAAAACATTATTACAAAGACATTTACAAAATATTAATGCGATTCCTCTATCCGAACTTGAGATATAATTTTTATATAAAAATAATAAAATGGCGGACAAAGGGAGTACTAATGAAAACTGCCATTTTGCTAAGGGTATTTTTTTAAATTTTACAAGTAGAACCCGAAAAAGTATAGCCAACCAACTTTTTTAGAAACACTCAATCACTCTCTCTCTCTCTCTCTCTCTCTCTCTCTCTCTCTCTCTCTCTCTCTCTCTCTCTCTCTCTCTCTCTCTCTCTCTCTCTCTCTCTCTCTCTGTCTGTCTCTCTCTCTCTCTCTCTCTCTCTCTCTGTGTGTGTGTGTGTGTGTGTGTGTGTGTGTGTGTGTGTGTGCGTGCGCGCGCGTGTGTGTGTATTTATGTTTAAATAAATTTTAAAAAAGGAAAATAAAATTATACACAAAATTATCACCCGCATGCTCTTTAGATTTTTTTTTCAATTTTTAATATTGATGTAGACAATGATATTAAATTTAGTAAATGACGTAATAACTGTCTAAAGATATCGATATTGATATATTTAACGATCGATATATAGACAACGATATTAAATTTATAAAAAAACAAAAATTGTAGTTTACTCATTTATAATTATATTTAGTTTTTTATAAAGCAGTGAAATTGGTGTGGTTTGAATTGTGGCAAACATTCCGGAAGTCTTTGGAAAGTTAGAATTAAAATTTCGTATTGATTGGTTCAGTAAATTTCGCGGTTTTTGGGAGCAATCAAAAACTATGTTCCTCTTTATATAATAATAAGAAAGAAATGTCTGACGCTTATGTTTATGTACTCATACATAAACATGGTGTTAAAAAAAAAATCAGTACCATGTTGAGAAATATTTTTTAAGTGGTATTTTTTTTTACACTTTTACTTTATTTTATTCTTTTTAGATTTCCCTCTAAAAGATATAGGTGTATATGTATGGTCTATATATATATCAAAACGTGTTAACCTTTGATATTTTACTTTTTCTACATTCTAACGAACTTTTTAATTAACATCCTTTATAAAAAAACCTAATTCAATCTTTGAAAGAATTCTCTTTTTTTTTGTTAATTTTTAAAGCTTATTTGAAGTACATATCTAACTGTAATATATAATGCGTAAATTTTTACATATCTACAAGCTAATACAATATGACACTTTGTTGAAATTTTGGTTTAAATTTGTTTTTCGCTTACGTTTTATTTTTTTGGATGAGCGTACTTCATGTAACTTCCTTTCAAGTTTATTTTATATACGACGTATATATACGTTTTGACATGTTTTTCTTTTATTACAATTATTTAAGGAATAAAAAATAAAGTTATATGTTCTAAATTATTTTATAATGTAAATTAGATATCTCTTTGGTATTTATTCATTACAGTTTAGTACATTACGTATTTAATTCATGATATTTATATTAATTCTTTTTTAACTTTTATAAATCATTGTAATACGATTAAACATTTGTATACTACTTAAGGTATAATAGCATTTATTTTTTTGCTTTTAGATAATATAATAGAAATAATTCAGTGTTATTATATAATGTTTTAAGTTAAGTACCTTGGGGTATGGTTGGACCATAGGCGGTCATTCACTCGTCACGTCCAGTCGGTGAGTGAGAAAGCTAGGCAGATAGTCAAGAACTTGGTGAAGTTATCGAACGTTGGAGGGTCCCGTACGTCGAAGAAGAGGCTGTACGCGTATGTGGTGACCTCGATCCTCCTCTTATGTGCCCCAGTGAGGCAGAGAACCATAGCGGTAGGGCGTAAGAGATGACTGTTGAGATGGTAGGGCGTAAGAGATGAGGGAGTACAGCGCCGTATGGCTCTTAAGGTGGCGTCGGCTTACGCCTTGATCACGGTGCTGGTGGTGACTGGGATGCTGCCACTTCAACAGTTGGTGGCTGCTCGCGCGCAAGTTTATCAGAGATGGTGTCAAAGTGACTGTCAAAGGGATTGGGAAGCCAGGTGGAATGCGTCCACGAAATGGAGGTGGACGCATCATTTGATTACGCACATTGAGTCGTGGACCGGGAGGAAGTTTGGTGAACTGGGATTCTGGTTGAAACAATTCCTGACCGGTCATGGGGTCTTTCGTTCATACCTGTATGGACGAAGAAGAGCTGAAGACCCCTTCTTCTCTACTGTAGGGAATTAGACACGCGCCGAATTACTTGATATTCCAGTGCCCTTGGTGAGACGAGAAACGCCGCGACTGTGCTGCCGTAACTGGGCATCTCGAGGTGGGGACCTTGGTTGGAACGATGTTACGCAGTTCGGTGGTCTACGTCACTGTAACGGGTTTTGTGTCGGGAATACTGAAAATGAAATATCGGGAATCGAGGGGTTGAGGGACAGCTCCGTACGGAGTTGCCGTTCGCCCGTGCTTGCATGGGTGGGCGGT
Organism: Lycorma delicatula; assembly: GCF_047948215.1. Lineage (NCBI taxonomy): Eukaryota > Metazoa > Arthropoda > Insecta > Hemiptera > Fulgoridae > Lycorma > Lycorma delicatula. The sequence continues at coordinate 33,194,627 of NC_134467.1, read as the reverse complement.
GGTGATGATGTGCGGGGACTCTCGAGCCCCTGAGCTAAAAGACTGTCTCCCGGTGGAGCTGTCCCTTCGAGAATGTCCCCGTTACAGGCGAAACACAAAGGCCGAGTCCTGGTTGCTGGGTGATGGAGGCCAGGAACGGCATAGCCGGGCCTGGAGTTTCCCTTATCTGGCAGCTAGAGGTGAAGGCATCTCCCGGAACCGTGTTCATGCTTAATTGGGGATCTGTTTCCGGGAGGCAGGGTTTAAAAAAAAATAATTTATTTCACGTGATACAAAGCTGTTAAATTAACGGAGAACTTGTCACGTTAGATGGCATCACAGTTTAAAAAAAACTTTTGTCTAAAACTGATTGACCTATTTTACATGCTGATTAGGAATATGTTTTTCTTTTAATCAGCACATCGATATTTTTACTTCTATACTTTAGATCGTATCGTTTGAACATTTTTGTAAAGTTAATTTTTTTAATTTCTTCTTTTTTTTAATTTGTTGAATTAAATTTTAAATTAGTATTATTTTTTGTGTTTAAAGACCCAATCAAGTTATTTTCTGAGTGTATAGTTAGATATCGGAAGAGTTTTGATGCGAAACCTTTTGTGTTATAGGAAGGCGCGGGGATCGCGCTTCAGCGAATCAGTTAATTTGATAGGTCAGGGTTGTAAGTTACTGTAGGTAGTTGTGATTGGAAAAGGCCACATGAAGGCAATAATAGGTTGTATAAATACACTGATGGAAATTTTTCCATGGCATTTGCATTGGTGGCATCCTAACAGAGGCCAAACTGATGTTTGTGTTGTTTTATAAAACTTAGAGAGACTGAAAGACGACCTCCGGTAAGTGCCATCACAGCTAGGAATGGATGGTCTTTCTTTTTCCTGTTTAGTTTCCAGGAATTACCGTTCAGGTATTATTTCAGAGGATGATATGTATTAGTGTAAATGAAGTGTACTCTTGTACAGTCTCAGTTCGACCATTCCTGAGATGTGTGGTTAATTAAAACCCAACCAACAAAGAACACCTGTATCCACGATCTAGTATTAAAAATCCGTATATAAATGCCTGACTTCACTAGGACTTGGTTCCAATGTACTGTCGGTTCCAACGTATGTCCATAGTACAACGTATACCCACCTTGTGACGATTCCGGTCGCTATATCACCTCTCGTTCCTGCCACTGATGGAATTTACTGGAGGTCGTCTTTTAGACTTACGGGGTTCAAGATTTATAAAAACGAAGAAAATTTGGATACTACTGTTAAAAAATTCCTTGAATTTATCATCCGAATTAAAAAAATTAAATAAAGAAATCTTCGAAAAACTGCGAAGACTAAAAAGCTAAATATGATAGATAGAGCAGACGAAAGAAAAATTAAAGATGAAATTTGAAAATGAGGAATTAATTTACAACGCAAAAGTTTTTGAAGATGAAGGAAAAAAGAAGTTTATTAGAAAATGGGCAGAGGAAAATACGCATGCATTTAGAGAAAATGTAGGTGATCCTTAATAGACTGCTTCAAAACAAAAAAAAAGGAATAATAAAATTAATCTAATTGATTTTTAAACATATTCTTAATATTTAAAATTCAATCTAAATTAAAACTTGTAGGTTTTTTTTTTAGATTTGTTCTTTATTTATAGTATTCTGATATTACTTGATACCAGAAATTATACAAAAACTTTTTTATTATTATTATTATTATTATTTCAATGAATGTATAATCAGAACGAACCAAGAATTTTCATAACAGTATATAAAATAAGTTAACTACATTTTCATCAAAAACTTATTCAAATATTTATGTATATACACAAATTATTATTTCTTTTTTTTACTTATCTATTCGAAAAAAAAGAGGACATAAAAACGTAATGCAAAACTAAAAAAAAAAAAATAATAAAAAAATGAAAACGTTACAATATTGGTTATATATTTGTTTTTAATTTTTTTTGTTATTTATTTTAGTTTGTATATATATATATATATATATATATATATTTGTTATTATTATGGTACGGTTAGAGTTAAATTTGAAAGTTTGTGGTGGTTGGGAGTTGATAAATATTTTTCATTAAAAATATACTATATAACTAAACCAGTCTACCAGACCAGACCAGATGTATTATAGACAACAACAAAAAAGCAATGTTGTAATATTTCAGCTGTGTGTGTGTGCGCGCGCGCGTGTGTGCGTGTATTTGAGTGAAATAGAATGATAAAGATGAGTGAAAGGGTGGACGGAAGGAAAACTTGTTTTATATACACTTTGTTGTATTCCTCTTTTTCTTAGTTATGTATATTTTAATCTAGAGAGCTCTCTCCTCTGCCTTCGCGTCGTGTAGTTTGCATTGCCTGAATGAGCGCCGATGACTCTCCTCCACTCATATAACTCTGAAGATTAAAAATGTAATCCAACCGAAAGTGAGTGAAAGAAAAAGATACACAAAAAGTGGTAGAAAAGAGAGAGAGAGGAAGTGTGTGTGAGTGAGGAAGAAATGACAATAGGAGAAAGAGAGATTCCAGGATTTTCAGATTAACCAATTCTCATTCTTTTATTTTAGACTTCTCTCTTGATTCGTTTCACCATTTTCATTCCGAAGCCCCCCCTCCACCTCCTATCACCACTAAACCCATACAAATATCTCTTTTACATTTTCTTCACTTTTTCATCGCTAATCTTTGTTTTACCTTTATTTGTAAAAGAAATATATAATAAAAAAGGAAGATTTTCTCACTTTCACAATTCTTACGTACAATGCTCTTTTTATTAATTATTATTTGTATTATTGTTACGATAAATCTATTTATTTTATATAAACCAATAAAATAAATAAATTTTATAATTGCTTTAATAAAATGTTAAAATAATTGTATAATATGTAAAAATATATTTGTAAATATTTTTTACGAGCGCTATTTAGAAAGTAAGGAACGTTTGGAATTTTAAAAAACCAAGTAGAAGAAAAACCTTTTATTATATACATGTGTGAAAGAGGGACTAAAATACTACTTTTCAACGTAATCACCATACAAATTCAGGCACTTATCATAGCGGTGGACAAGCTTTGAAATTCCTGTCATAGAATTCTGCCGCTTGTGATCTCAACCACTCAGTGACGCACCCACCTTGCACAAAATTTGTGGTAGCCTAGCTTCTGTGAAACAATTTCAAACAAAAAAGACCGTGAAACTTGTGGGAAACATAGAGAAAGCTCAGTTATTGTGAAACGGCGGCTTTCACGAATCTTTTCGTCAACTTTGGAGACCAGATCGTCAGTCACAATGCTCGGATGTCCACTCTTCTCTTTATCGTGAACGTTTGTTGGGCCATTTTTAAACTGAATGTACCGTTTCCTGACAGAACTTTCACTCGTTACGTTGTTTCCGTACACTTCACACAGTTCCCGATGAATTTCTATTGCTTTTAAGTTTTTTGCCAACAAAAAACGAAACACAGACCGCACCTCACAACTGGCGGGATTTTCGATTGCTGCACACATTTCAAATTTGTATATAAAAAAAACTGGCAGTACGGAAATGTTCCCGTTGTCACGGCTGGACGCTGACTGAAGTGCCGAGCACAAGCGCACCAATATATACGCGATTGGCGTGCGCCTGGCGGCGTCAGGTGGAAACGTTCCTTACTTTCTGCATAGCCCTCATAAATACATTATTTATTTATTATTTTATATCTATGTTTTTAGTCAAGTAAACATGGAAATTAAAAATTTTAGATTTCTGCATCGTTGTTATCAAAAAAATCCCTTTCGGCACGCCGGAAGGTGAAGAAGGTAAATTTCACCGGTGCTAAATAGGAGACAGGTGCTGTTAAGTTACACACCGGTACTAAGTTAACAGATCATGGGATTTTCCATTATTATTTGCATAGGTTCGGCAGACGTAGTTACCGTTAGGGGTTCCCTGAAGGTAGTTCCCCGAATTGGATGATTCAACCCGATTGGGGGTTGAATTACCGCACCATGCGTATTCTTTACAAAGGTGTCAGCGAAACTATTATACTGTATGCTGCGCCTGTCTGGGATCACCACGTGGCTTTTAGGTATTGCGCGGATATTTTACTGCGGAGCCCAGCGACTCCTCTTGCTGGCTGTTATAGGCGGTTACAGAACAGCCTCACGGGAGGCAGTCTGTGCCTCCCGTGAGGCACAGTTTGTTTGAGTCAAACAAACAGATATCTTGGCTAATCAGCGTAAGGAACGCTACATTTCCAAGGTAAATAACCTATTGACGTCAGAAAAAAGCGAGAGATTGAAGACTGGGGCCTTGCGTCTTGGCAGGTCAGGTGGGACGAATCCCCCACAGTTCGCTATACGCATAGTATATTTCCTATAGTATTTAATTCAGACGTAGTTCCCTTTGCTGCATATATTGTAGTAGGGTGGATACTGTGGAACATACAATCTTCGAGTGTGAGGAATGTCGCGTTTTACGTAGGCAGGCTACGGAATTTAAAACGTTTAATTTTGACATCAGATGAAAATTGGAGGGCTTTTAATTCGTTTAACCCAACTAAGTCAAGGAGACGCGTCGACACTGATTTTAGAGTTAGGGAAGGGCGGATAGCCCCGGTTGTGAGGGCCGGCATGCCGAGGTGATCAACGATGATCAACCGGAGATTCCAGGGTCCTTAAACTGTGATGGGGGGCCGGGAGCGATTTGGTTAAGCCCGGTTCTCCCTGCTCAGTGGTTACAGGCGTGAGGAATTAAAAAGTATAGACCGCGTGACCCGGGAACGACATAGATAGGTCCGGTACACCTTTTCTTAGAGATTAGAGGCAGGCAATAAAAAAAATCCTCTGGGTGGGCTGAACTGTTATGCTGGACGTACTGCCGGTAGATGGGGAAGCCCGTTTATAGGTGAAGGACGCTCTCCTGGACTGAGCTTTACTTGATTGTATGTCCGGCTCAGGGGAGTAAGGGATAATGAAAAAAAGTAGGGAATAAAAAAGATTTGCACCTTAAAGTTAAGAAAAACCTCAAATTTATTCATACGACAGTGGTTGCATGTGAAAAAAATTTCACTTGTTTAGCATAAATGCTTTAGCAAATCAAAAAATGCTTTGATATTGCTAGATTTGAGTATATATATATAGAAATTAAGTAAAAACTGTTTGATAAAACATTAACAAAATGAACATTATCCCTTTCCCATATTCCTTTTTCTCCATTTTCCTTTTCCAATTTTTATTTTTACCATATTCTTTGTCCCCCATTTCATTTCCCCTTTCCTTCCCCATTTACCTTTACATTTTTAACTCTCCTCTTTCCCCTTTTAATTTTTATCATTTCCCATTTCCATTTCCCCGTTTTTCCCTTTTTTTATTTTTTACATTTTCTCTTTCTTCCCTTAAACCATTTCCGATTTTTCCCTTTCTTCATTTTTTTCGCGCGTAAATCGGTCCAGTAATTTTTTTTTAGTTTATAACAGACACACATATTGGAAACATTGAAATTGAATCGTAAAATATTTAGAATACCGTGTGTTGCTTTTACGTCCTACAGATAGCGCTGTTTAAAAAAATAAAAGCATGTTTTTACTTATCACAGGTGTGACAACTTAGGTATATAAAAATACCTTCGTATTCGAATTTAACGTTGTATCAAACTTTCAAAGTAATCGATGAAGAACTTTCGGAGATTTAAGATTTTGAAGAAACTAACATTTATATTTTTATTTATATAGATATACATTCCTACCATTTTTTCTCAGTTTCATTCTAAAGTTTCAAGGGTTACAATAGATTCTTGATTTTTTTTTTTCTAACGATGTTATTTTTTTTTAATTTCTCGGTAACAAATGAAGAAATCAATTTGATTTTTGGCGCGTGTAATCTTCATGACAATAAACCAATTTCTAAATTTTTGAAATTCAACCTTGAAAGGTGAAGAAGAAAGGTAAAAAAATTTTTGAACAATGATTGTAAATTTTCTAATGCCAATTATAGTAAAGGAGATATTCCCTAAAACTGGCCTTGCAAATTTTCATCACATAAATATTATTTAAAAACCATTTTCGTTTTTTTTTTAAATTCCGGTTTTTTTTTTAAGGGTGGGAAGGTATACGGTGTTGTGGCTTGACCACCACAGGCACTGCCACCGTAACTGTATGTGTGACTGGCTGCACTTACCCTCCTGTAACGTGACTAAAAAACATAAAATAAAAAGATTGACCGCTATGGGAAACGCAAGTAATCATATAGTGCGGGCGAAGCTACAACGGAGAGCTAGTATTAAATAATTTTTATTTAGAAAATATACCAGATAACCTTATCTAAATGTACTAAAATTTGAAAAAAATAAATTACACCACAACATTATTGTTTTTATTATTATTTATTTAATGTATTAAAGAGTAGCATTTTATTTTTACGATACGTTGAAATTTGGAGATACCCTTATATAATTTCATTACAGTTAACGGCTACGTCATATGATTAAATAATCTTCGTTAATAATTATGTAATACATTATGTAAACATGTTAATTAGTGATGAATTCAATTACCATCAATTATGATAATTAATTATAAATTATTATTATTGTAACAATGTATGTATATATATATATATATATATATATATATATATATATATATATATATATACTAGCAGACCCGGTAATGCTTCGCTATTGCTAGATTTGAATATATATATATAGATGAAATGAACACAATTGAAAGTTTGATAAAACATTAACAAAATGAACATTACAGAACTTCATAAAATTTAACTTTTCCCGTTTAACCGTTTCTCCCTTTTTTCCCTTTCCCCTTTCCATTTCTCCTTTCTCTTTACTTCCTCGATTCTCTTTCCCTTATTCCCTTTCTCCTTCCTCTTTCCCCTTTTATTTTTGGTCTTTCCGCTTTACATTTACTTTTCTTTTTCCCATTTTCCTCTTTTCCCCTTCTTCCCATTTATCTTCTTCCCTTTAACCCTTTTTCAATCTTTCCGTTTTCCGATTTTTCCCTATTTCCCTTTTCCAAATTTTCCCTTTCTCCCTTTTACCCGGCGCATAAATCGATCCAGTAGTTTTTCGTCTATAGTAGGCACATATATTTGAAATATTGAAATGGAATTATAAAATATTTAATATAGCGTATGTTGTTTTTACATCCAACAGATAGCGTTTTTTTTTTTCTAAAACGTGCCAAAAGCCACTTAGGTTTTCAAAAAGCCACTTACATTTTTCTTACTGTAGTTTTCATTCCTTTTTTTTTTTTCCAAAATATTTGATGTTATTACTTCTTCCATATGTTCTTTTTATTTATTTGTTCTTTTAATTATTTTATTTTCTGAAACTTTGTTTCAAAAATATTTTACATATTTTTCTAATTTTTTAATTTCTATCAATCAGGTCTCATGTTTATTATTAAAATAATATTTCATGAAATCTTAAAATATCGAAATATATTATTGAAAATTCCATTCAAATTCTCAAATAGAAAAAAAAAATTGTACGGGAACACTTGCAGTTCGAAAAACTTGCAAGCATATTCCATTTCTATGTTTAATATTGGATATATGTAATAAATTTTCTAAATTTTTTATAAACGTGTGTGATCTAATGTAAAATGATTAATGTATCTAAAATTTTTGATAATACGTCTTACATTTTTCCTTTCTTATCAAACATTTTTCAAATCATTAACTCTGTTCAATTTATATTTTCCCTGTTTCTATTATTATTATTATTCACATTATTTTTTGATATCTGTATTATTAATAGAAATATTGTTATAAAATGCGTAATAAATATTAATTAGTGTAATTGTTCCAACAATAGAAAAAAAAAAAATTAAAATAATTATGTCTATTTTGCTATTGTTACAAATTCTTTTTTCATGCAATATTTTTTTTCCACATAAAGAAATTTCGATGTTTAATTTATTATGAAACAATAATTAAAGTAAAATAAATAAAAAAATAGAAAGTATATTTAATAAATTTAGATGAATTAAAACTGAATAAAATAGGTAAACTATAAGAAATTAAAAAAAAATTTAGCCCACCGGTTTGGTCTAGTGATGAACTCGTCATCGTAAATCATCTGATTTCAAAGTCGAGAGTTTTAACGTTCAAATCCTAGTAAAGGCAGGTAATTTTATACGGATTTGAATACTAGATCGGGGATACCGGTCTTCTTTAATGGTTGGGTTTCAATTAACAACACATCTCAAGAATGGTCGACTTGAAATTGTACAAAGCTATACTTTATTTACATTCATACATATCATTGAAGTAACCCTGAGGGTGGTTCCGGAGGCTAAACAGAAAAAATATAAATAATTTAATTGAGCCATGCATAGGGACCTTTTCCACTTGGTCTGATTGATAGGAACATTATTTTCTTATATATTCATGTTTTGAATCCAACGCTCCTACTCTGTTGTTGTATAATCATATGTTTCCATGGTAGAAACCTGCAAATATTTCATTTACGGTTCAGCATGTCTAGAATACTCTTTTTTTTCAGCCTACTCTACTATGTGGTACATACGGTATATCGTTTGTTTTTTTTGTCATTTAACGTAGAAAGAATGCTTAATCGTAATAATTTCCTAAATCTGTAATAAAACAATTTTGTAATAGAATTGATTGAAAAAAAAAAATGGCATGAAACCCTTTTAATAAAATACAACAGAGCAGTATATATATATATATATCCCCTGGTAAAAATCTTTCTAAGAATTGAATTAATTTCTATCAAGTTATTAATAATACAAAAATGTATTCATAAATATTTAAATCCATTACCCAAATAAGTATTTTAATTTATGAACAACCCGACCAGAGTGTTGTTAAAAAGATTATCTTTAAATTATTTTCATATTGTTTATATGGAATTTCAGGGGTGGTAGAGTTAAAAGAAAGTTTCGAAAACATAATAAATTGTTCGTAATGGAAAAATATCATGTTGACGTCAAGATGGATTATGGATGAAAAATATTTTAAAGCATACGCGATAAATATTTATTCTTATAATAAATACTTGTGAATTATGGTTTATAAGTATAAATTTATTGATGTGGCTTTTACTTTCCTCTTTTTCTTTATGTTTTACCCTCCTCTTATTCCCCTACTCATTCCATTCAACTTACCACTCCTAAAAAACATTCTCCTTTCTTTAACTCTACTCGTATATTTCCTAACAATTTGTTCTAACCTTCCACTCATCGATTTAGACTTGTTGGAATTGGTCGGGTTAAGATTTTTTATTTTTTTATTTTTTTTGTAACATATGCCAACCCAATATTTTATATTCTAAAGATATATAGTTGTCTGTGAGGGTGAAAGTAGATGATATGTGTGGGTGGGTTTTAAAAATATGTAGAGAAAATGATTTCGACGTATTTACACTTAAATTTATTTCTAAATCTAATCACGTTTATATATATATATATATATATATATATATATATATATATATATATAAAACAAATGTCCAAACGATACTCAACTTCTCTCCAAACATTTCTGCGTTAATGGTTGTCATTGCTTCATTAATCCTTTTTTTTAAGTGGTTTAGATCGCGAAATTTTAGTGTATAAACAACGCTTTTGATGTATCATAACAAGAAAAAATCGCAAGGTGTCAGGTCTGGACTCCTTGGAGGCCAAAGTACACGGGTCTTTGCCGGCCTATCCATCAATCTCCAAATTTTTCGTTCAAAGCGTCCGTGACCGATGCATTGAAATGCGGGGGAGCACCATCTTGTTGGAAATGAAGTTGATGAATGTTTTCGAGTTTATCCGGCTGAGGAAAGCAATAATCGGTTAACATGTCAAGATACACAACTCCATCAATTGTTTTTCAGCAAAGAAGAAAGGCCCTATGATTTTTCATCTCATCACACCACACCAAACATTAACTTTAGGCGAATCGCGTTGTTTCTCAATAATTGCGTGTTTGTTTTCAGAGTTCCATATTCGTGAATTGTGTCTGTTAACACATCCATTCCCACGGAATGGAAGTCTGTAAAAATTATATCGTCTAAAAATGATTCGTTTTCACTTATTCTGTCAGACATTTCAACAGCGAAATTGTAACGTTTTATACCATCATCGGGTTTCAATTCCTGCAGTATCTGGATTTTATAAGCGTGTAATTTCAGTTTTTTATGTAATACTTTATGAACTGTTGATTTTGGAATACCTAATTCGACGCTTCGACGGGGGGTGGACTTCCCAGGACTTCTAATTGCCGATTGTCTAATTAGTTCAACCGTTTCGTCTGGTGCACTTGGCCTGCCGGTGGATTTCTGTTTCTTAACCGATCCGGTTTCTTCGAATCGTTTGAACCAACGTGTTATATTATTTTGGTGCGGTGGATCCGAATTCACGACGAAACGCACGTTGAACTAAAAATACGGATTTTAATTCAGGTATCAATAAAACACACTTTGCTTTGTCTTTATCCGAGAACATAGTAACTCACTAAACTCACCGCAACAACAATACAAGAACTGACGTTGTGGTTACAACTGCTGATAAACAAACTTTTGGGTTGGAGGCTTTCAGGGGTACCAATATAACATCTAGAATTTTCCCGACAATCTTCCTATGAATTATTGAAACCGCATCATTCTATTATGATAACCCTGTATATATTGGCCCATTCACGAAGAATGTAACAAACCTTCATTATACTGGTGAAAATAAATAAAAAACCTTCATATAAACATTAATTCTGAATTGTTTCGTTATCGGATGTAGGATGGTGAAAAATTTTGTCCTGATATCTACAACTTTGATAAAATTAAGCCAGCTAGTTCTTGGCATCCAAAATAAAGGGGTAAATTTAATGGATTTGTATGAAATATAACCTTAATAATTTTAAAAATAGTATAAATCCCAAAACTATATATTTAATATTTTTCACTAAATTTGGGGTAAAAGAGAAAATATTTGGATCAAAAAACACACTAATTAATTTTCGGCATAAAAATTTGGATTTTGGACTTTTTCAGTAATCAGCCCTCATTGAGTACTTTTCAAAAATATATTCGTAAGTGGTACTTTTTTTCATTTGTTCCAGAGTTATAGCCTAATAAAAGTTTAATTAATGAAATATTTTGAACGTACAAGGGGAAGGAACATTGGTTCGTATTCGACTTCACTTTCTTTTTTTTTTACCTTTTTTTTAATTTAAATATATTGATTTATTAATAATTATTAACCTCTGCTTGTAAGAAAATGTATATATGTAATTTAGTAGTCGTACATGGGAAGTCATGTATGTCCACATCAGATTTAAAAAAAATTTATTATCATTAATTAGGGATTTTTTTTTTAAATTAATTTAACCTGGTGCTTGGAAGCCTCCAAAATGAAATTTTTTTCGCAATTTGAAATTTCTAATGCTCAAAACGTATTTTTCAAATTAATAGTCACAAAACAAATTAATATCCCTGCATTTGCGGGTTTCATTTTTTGTTGTATTTATTTATTTAACTATGTATCATAAAATTATAAATAAATACGTACCAGTTTTGCTTACGTGAGATTTCCTAATAAATTCTGTGTGTGCAATGAAAATAGTCTATCTAGTACTGATATTTCAATATTTGTTATTCATTTTCCAGTTTGTTGAGATTAATTGTCTAATTATTCATGATTACTAACCATGTATTTAAGTCACTAATACAATATTGATGTAATACTGTGTAATAGTGGTATATTTAAGTAAATAATGAAGTTTTATCGTTGATGCGACTATAAACAAACTATGGGGGGAAAAAAATATCTTTACATAAAAATGTGAACAAAATTTATAATCTGGCAATTGTTTTCCAAGAAAAAATATTTTTTTTTAATACTCTTATTTAAAGTCGCATCAACAATTAAAATTATTAACGATTTATCAGTGTAATGTAATTGTACCAATAAATGTGTAGTCTTGAAAAGAAATAGGTCAACCATTCCTGAGACGTGTCGTTAATTGAAACCCAACTACCAAAAAACACCGGTATTCAGGAATTAATATTCAAATCCGAATAAAATCCTTTATTAGGATTTGAACCTTAGAACTTTCGAATTCGTAATCAGCTGATTTATGACGAGTTTACCACTAGAATAACCCTTCCTTTGTCGGTTTAAACTCCGAAACAACCGTAAGGTGGTTTCAGAGGATGATATCTATGTATGTAAGTGTAATCTTGTACAATCTCAGATCGACCATTGCTGATATTTGTGGTTAATTGAAACCCAACCACTTGAGAACTTATCACATGTTTTACTTTCCTGATATTTGTCATGTAAAGGTGCATATCTATAAGCGATTTTCGTAAGAGGTGTTTAGGGGGGCTGCTGTATGCCTCATACGGGAGGCTGGTGCTGATGGTTTTTTTTTATATTAAAAATAAAAGAAGAAGAGAAAAATGAAGGAAAAAAAATAACTGGGAACTGAACTAAAAAAAAAAAAAATGGTATCCAGCGAGATCGAAGCGCGGAACCGGGGATGGCAGGGGGTACCCGTTTTGCTGAGGATGTCTTGGCCCGGTCACACACAAGAGTGACGGGTCGGGGTGACTCTGATGAAGCATTAAGGACCCTTGAGATTTGAGGGGTGGGTGCGCATGGGTCGGGGGGTATGCATGGGGGGCATACTCAGACCCCGATTAGGATTTTGGTGGGAATGGTAGCCCTCTTGGGGAGAGGCATCATGGTATCCTGAAGTGGAGGTCGTGCTACTTCAATGAACCAGGAAGTACCCCGTTGGGAAGGTCCAATGGGTGGAAATTGCTGAAGGGTGGTGGCTAGACATTGCATCGTCACATAGGTCAACCGACGCAACGTCTTCTAGGCGGTTACCGGTTGGTCTTGTGTGGTTAAAGAAAAAAAAGCCACCAAAGAACATCGGTATCCACGATCTAGTATTCAAATCCGTATAAAAGTAATTGCCTTTACTAAGATTTAAATCGTAGTATTCTCGATTTCTAAATTAACTAATTTACAATGACGTGTTCAGTATTAAAGCAACCCCGGTGGGTTGAAAAAATTAAACTATATTTTCATAAAGAAATAAATATAGCTTATAATAATTAAATTTAAAAAAAATTGATTTTTTTAAATTTTCCTTTTATATGACAAAATGTTTAAAATATTTTCGATATTTTATAAGATATTTTATGAAAATGAGAATTTCTATTTTTATAAGAAATATTTTATTACTTTTGTAAAATTAATTTATTTATTGTTAATTCTGCCTATAAAAAAAAATTCAGTGTTCATAGAAATAATAATGTAGATTTAACTTAAATTAATAGAAATGATTTTCAAGTCAAGAGTTCTAATGTTTTAAATATAGATATTCAAATACGTATACTTTTTATACGGATTTGAATATTAGATCGTGGCGACCGGTGTTCTTTGGTGATTTGGGTTTCAATTAATTACACTTCTCAGAAATGTTCGACCTGAGACTGTACAAAACTATACTTTATTTACATTTATACATATCTTCGCTCATTTATCCTTTGAAGTAATCCTCACGGTGGTTCCGAGGCTGAACAGAAAAAAGAAGTTAATTGAACTTACCGGTCTCCGTGGCTCGAATGGTAACGTCTCGGCCTTTCATCCGGAGGTCCCGGGTTTGAATCCCGATTAGGTATGGTAGCATTGGCTACAAAAATTTTCATTCATCTCATCTTCTGAAGCAATATCTATGGGTGGTCCCAGAGGTTAAAAAAAAAAGAAAAAAGTAAATAGAACTTAGTGAAAGTAAGGAATCAACTGCTTTACGAATAATTTTATACGAATAATCTGATTTGAATTGCGACTAAAAAAACTATAAGTTTTTCTAGTATGCTCTCTCACACCCTCTCTCTTTCTCTCTCCCTTTCTTTCTTTATTCAGTTATTTTTAATTAAATATTGTCTGAAATAAAGAAAACTCGTAACCTTTTTTTTTTTTTTATTAGAGATTTAACTTAATTTATTGAGTGTATAAAAGAAAATATCTTTTACTTCTTCAGGATGTAGGTCATACATCATTAAATAATTTAGATGAAAATATTTTCGTAAAAGATTACAAAAAACAAAAAATAAATGTTTTTTTCTTTCAAAATATTACAAAGCTTTCTATTTTAGTTAATAAATAAAAACTAGTTAATAAATTTCTCTAGTAATGTTTGTTTTTAACACATTTTCCGTTGATAATTTGTAATATCTTTCTTTTGCAGGTTGGTAAATATTATTTTATAAAAATTGCTATATACTCTGCTATTCGTAAGTAAACGTGCTTTTATTATTATTATCTATATCTATTCTATTATATAAAGAAGAAGAAGAGGGTTTTTGTTTTTCTGGTTAAACAAAAAAAAGATTGATCGCAATTAAATTTTAACCCATATTTCTTAGCGTAACTGAGAAGGTTTTTAGATATTTATTATTTCATAAATAAATAAAATATATATAATATATATATATATATATATATATAATGTGTGTGTATGTGTGTGTGTGTGTGTGTGTGTGTGTGTGTGTGTGTGTGTGTGTGTGTGTGTGTGTTAGCAAAGATTTGTCAGTTAAAGAACAAACTTTAAAGAATTGAATTAATGAACTGTGAACTGTGAGTCTTTTCTTACTGTGTGAGCTGAGTTTAACCTGAATGATTCGAATCAATCGAATGGGTAATATTATAAAAACAATGGAATTAAATTTACGTTATAGATTATTATCAAACAAATTTAAGAAATTTCTGTTTAACAATAATGGGCTTCCCGTGCGGCTAGAGTGGTGAAGTATGCGAGCATTTGGTGGGAGGCTATAGACCAGTCATCACCATTAACTGGTGATAAACGGGGTGCATTTAGAGCACTATTTTGGGAAGTGCAATGGGGTGCTATTATAATATCTCTGCAAACAAACATAGGATTTTCAAAATTCAGATGGAGGTATTTGTTAGTAGTTTGAAGATTAACTTTTGCATGCATCAAGTACACTCTCGATCTAACAGATCACGGTTATTCGAAATTTATATAAATATATATATATATATATATATAATGTTTGGCTGTTTGTTATCGCATCACGCGAGAACCGACTAACCGATTACTTCTAAATGTACAGAATACATTCATGTTATTCCAGGGAAGGTTTTAAGCCATCGATTGAGGTCCTAACACCCTTGAAGGTTAAGAAATTATAAATATTCATTATTTCTTCGCCACCAAGGTTGGTGAAGTTATGAATTAAAGATATTCGTTAAGGAAAAAATAGATCAATTTACATCATTATTTTTGCCATCATGGCAAAGAAATAAGTTATGAATTTTTCGTCGTCAAAGGTGTGTGTATTTTAATTGCCATAATTTCCATTATTCTATCTTTTGTAATTTAGTTTCTTTTTCAGGTTTTTATAAAGCTTGAATAGCATAATTATTTATCAGCATTATTCTCACAACCATGAGCATAACGTATAGTGTGGAGATCCAGGGAGTAAAGTTTTCTGGGTAGATGGGAATGGTGATCGAAGTAAGCTCTGCGGGTGTCCAAGGCACCGGTCCTCCTGAAAAATTGGGAATGGCGAATGAAGTGAGCTCTGCGGCCAATGAGTGCGGCTCCGGATGGCTCCGAGGACCCCTTTGAGTTGGCTCTGAGATTCACTTGGGCTAAATATTTAAAATTTTATTTAAATAAATTCTTTTTTATTTATTTTATTCAACGATTCTAAGTAATAATTTAAACGCGCGCGCATATCATATTTAATTCAGGCGGTAACTAACGGCGATAGTCGGCAATAAGTAAACAGATGTACTTTCACAACTTATTAGGAAAAATTTCGCTTGTACGGTTGGCAGACTGTTGTAGCCATGAGGCTTATCACACCAGGTACCTAGTTCCGAGATTTAGCCAGTTCAAATTCATTTTTTACCCTTTAAATATCATAATATATCACAATATAGCAATAGTTTAGAGAATTTTTTTGGAGTGCTGGTAAGATTTTGCAAAATAATTTTTGCAAGTATAGTTATCTTTTAATCGTTAACAAATATGCCTATGAATAATATGATTTTTATTAGGTGAAATTTCGAGATACTGAGGATGGATTACCTTACTCTACAGCCTCACCCCCTCGATTTTTTAAGTTGAAACTTTAATGGCATCAATGTCCCACTATGGTATTCTGACCAAGTTTGGTCAAAATCCGTCTAGTAGTTCTGGAGAAATAAGATGATTTAGATGACAACATGCGAACATTAACATCCGGAAAATTTCCATCCGGTTTTTTAGGTTCCTTAGGTGTTAAAACGTCAAGATCTGGTAAAAAACCGCGTATACCCAAATTGGACCGTTTATAATATTTCCCTTTCTAGAACTATAACTCGGTTCCAGCGCTATCTAATCGGGAAAGTCCAACGGTGTCAAGTTACACGATCTGGTCGGCCAATTTTCTCTAATAATTTTTATAATACTATTAATTTGAAAAAATGTATTATAAAATAACAAATTAATAAATGAACAGATTAGATTCGAACATGATTTTTTTTTTTACTTTTGAGGCCACATTGAACAACTAAGTCATCCATATTTCAGTTCCTCTTGAATTTCTGTATTAGTCTTGCCATTCGATTTTCCCCAGTATTTCTTCATTCTATCGGATCGTTGCTTCCTGACCACCACTTTTTTTATGTCTTTCTGATTTTTTAACGTTGAATCTATTGTTTTGAAGTGCGTAGTTGATTTTCATTTTATCACAGGCGTCCTCAACCCTCAAGCCAATTTCTTGAAGATTTCTTTGGATTTCTCTAACAGATTGTTTTTTTTTAATATTCCTTGTGACCAGTTGTTTTAGAATTCGGTTCTGAGGCATTCTTAATACACGGAAAAAATGGGAAATCCTTCGTTTTTTCATTGTACTGAGAATCGGGTAGACTTGTTTGTAGACTGTTTCATTTGTGGCAATTCGCCAGATTTCGTTCTTTTGATAACTTTTATTTAAACAAGTTCTGATAATTCGCCTTTCTGTTTTAAGTAATTGGTCCGTAATCTTTCAGATTAAGAATGAAAGTAAATGGTGAATTTTGGATTTTATTGACAGACATTTTTTAATGTTTGTTTGCAAAGTTAGATTTTGTGTTCTTTTAATTTTAATTATTCTGTTTTGTCATGTTTTTCTTTCTTCAATCTGCACAGTGAATGTCTACAAGTATTTAGATTATTCAACTATTTTTATTTCTTTTTTAGTTAACTTTGATTTTGCTTATACAAAGGGAATTCATGGTCATTATTAATGTCTTTTCAGATGACATTTTATATAAACAAATAATAAACAGTAATTATTAAGTTGGCTAGACAATCAAATTCATAAAAATTGTGACATTCTTGTAAAACGTACATAATTATTTAAATTTAACTTATTACCGTAACATATACAAATTTTTTATATTATGACGATCAGTTGTTGTAATTTTATGTTGTGAATTTTATATTTTTTATGTATTTTAATTCTAAATCATTATAAATTCCTCCTGAAGATGGCAGAATAGCCGAAAACGTTTAAGGAAACAAAATAATATATTGCTAAGCTGTTTTTAATATAATATTTTTATTTTACCAACGGTACCATATTTGAAAACCTTAAATACATTATTGATATCATTTATTATATAAATTATTAACTTAGAAAAATTATACTTAAATGCTGTGTCTCTAACTTATACTATCTTATATGGATGAATTCACTGAGCAGTCATAAATTTTACAGTATTGTATATTATTTTATTAAAAAGGTCAGCATTAATGTATCGTTGTCGCCACATAAATTCAACAGAATAGGAATTATTCATTGGCGTATACCCAATTTTAATATTCTTCATAAAAAGATTTTATTATTTTTTTAAAAATTGACAGGTGGGTAGATATAAAAACGAATTTATAGCTAGTGATAGTAAATTGTTTTGGTCGTATTATGAACTCGTGATTATGTAATTGAATAGGCATTTTTATACTTTATATCCGATTAAAAACATCATTAGAAAAAATCCTAGTATTTAATTTACTCTTTTGATAAATTCGTCAATAAAACTTATTAAAAATCAATAGTTAAATTGAGTTTTTACTATTTAAATTATATTCCATATATATATATATATAAATCAAATTATAGTTTTATGATTTGTTTATAAGTATTTTTTTCCTTTTTTGTTTTGGCTTCCTTTTATTTGTGTTGTTTTGTTTTATTCAGGTAGGAATCTTTTGTAATTACTACGCTGCATTTCAAAATAATATTTGATTAAAATTACCTATGTTAATTCTATCGTATGTTTGACCTTTTGTTATGCAACGTGAATTAAAATAATTTATATATATATATATATATATATATATATATATATATATATATATACAGGCATTTGTATAAATAAAATCACTGACATCTAGTCTATACTAATACATGACAATCTAGTTTAGTTTGTGATAGACAATGGATGAACTTGTTGTTTTGAATAGCTCTACAATTACATTAATGAACGGTAACTCAAATTGGAGTGAGGTCATACTTGTAGAATATGTACGTTAATAGGTGTTGGTGGGATGATGAGGTGGATTTAGGCATGTGGGGTTATAATATGGATAAAGGGGTATGTCTATTTGCAGTTAAAATGATTATACAAGAATAAACCGATGAGGAAGGGGTACAATTACAACCGGGTAGTGTATATATTTTAGTTAACAGTAAACGTATTTTACTTTGTATGTTTGCCTGTATACGCATTTCGTCTGTTCTCGTTGATGAAGGCCGGGTAAAGGGATTCTCATCTGTTTGTCTGTCTGTCTGTTAATTCACACACACACCCACACACACACAAACACAAACACAAACATTTAAATAAACTGGTTATCGTTACGTAGATCTTTGACTTTTCGGATAACATTGCACGTAAATGATTTGCATTGTCACTGTTGTAAATACATAATAGCAAATGCTACAAATTTGATTAGTTTAAATATGTGTGACGTCATTTTAATAAATCATATTATTTGTTTTTCATCCAATCATAAATTTTAAATAATTATATTCATTTAATATATATTTTTTGTTTTATATTTTACTTTTATTCTTAATTTACGTATAAAAATTTACTTTTAAGAATTAAATTTCGGGAAAATTCTAAAATTATGTTTTTTCGCCAGGATGGTCTTGTCGGTTAAACTCGTCATCGGAAATCTGTTTTCTAACATTTGATTTTCGAAGACGAAGGTTCTGAGATTCAAGTGCTTGTAAAGATTGGTTGCTATTATACAAATTTAAATGCTAGATATCAGACCAGTGTGCCTTGGTGGTTGGGTTTCAATTAACCACCATCTCAGGAATGGTCAACCTGAGTCTGCATAAGACTATACATCATTTGCCTATCATCATCTCTTCAAGTTAAACAAAAAACGCACACTGGGAATAAATAAAAAATATGGTTTTACCATTATTTATTTTTCTTTAAACTTTGAAAATAAGTTAAAAGTAAATTTTCTTTATAAAACATAAATCTTTTTAGTACATTTTGGTATCAGTTGTTTGACGTCTTTAATAAGTTATTTTATATGATTCTTTTTTTATATCTTACTTGACATAAACATTGTTTAATTATGTATTATGGTAACCCACCGGGTTGGTCTAGTGGTTAACGCGTCTTCCCAAATCAGCTGATTTGGAAGTCGAGAGTTACAGCGTTCAAGTCCTAGTAAAGCCAGTTAGTTATTTTTACATGGATTTGAATACTAGATCATGGATACCGGTTTTAGTACATTTTGGTATCAGTTGTTTGACGTCTTTAATAAGTTATTTTATATGATTCTTTTTTTATATCTTACTTGACATAAAAATTGTTTAATTATGTATTATGGTAACCCACCGGGTTGGTCTAGTGGTTAACGCGTCTTCCCAAATCAGCTGATTTGGAAGTCGAGAGTTACAGCGTTCAAGTCCTAGTAAAGCCAGTTAGTTATTTTTACATGGATTTGAATACTAGATCATGGATACCGGTTTTAGTACATTTTGGTATCAGTTGTTTGACGTCTTTAATAAGTTATTTTATATGATTCTTTTTTTATATCTTACTTGACATAAAAATTGTTTAATTATGTATTATGGTAACCCACCGGGTTGGTCTAGTGGTTAACGCGTCTTCCCAAATCAGCTGATTTGGAAGTCGAGAGTTACAGCGTTCAAGTCCTAGTAAAGCCAGTTAGTTATTTTTACATGGATTTGAATACTAGATCATGGATACCGGTTTTAGTACATTTTGGTATCAGTTGTTTGACGTCTTTAATAAGTTATTTTATATGATTCTTTTTTTATATCTTACTTGACATAAAAATTGTTTAATTATGTATTATGGTAACCCACCGGGTTGGTCTAGTGGTTAACGCGTCTTCCCAAATCAGCTGATTTGGAAGTCGAGAGTTACAGCGTTCAAGTCCTAGTAAAGCCAGTTAGTTATTTTTACATGGATTTGAATACTAGATCATGGATACCGGTTTTAGTACATTTTGGTATCAGTTGTTTGACGTCTTTAATAAGTTATTTTATATGATTCTTTTTTTATATCTTACTTGACATAAAAATTGTTTAATTATGTATTATGGTAACCCACCGGGTTCGTCTAGTGGTTAACGCGTCTTCCCAAATCAGCTGATTTGGAAGTCGAGAGTTACAGCGTTCAAGTCCTAGTAAAGCCAGTTAGTTATTTTTACATGGATTTGAATACTAGATCATGGATACCGGTTTTAGTACATTTTGGTATCAGTTGTTTGACGTCTTTAATAAGTTATTTTATATGATTCTTTTTTTATATCTTACTTGACATAAAAATTGTTTAATTATGTATTATGGTAACCCACCGGGTTGGTCTAGTGGTTAACGCGTCTTCCCAAATCAGCTGATTTGGAAGTCGAGAGTTACAGCGTTCAAGTCCTACTAAGGCCAGTTAGTTATTTTTACATGGATTTGAATACTAGATCGTGGATACCGGTGTTCTTTGGTGGTTGGGTTTCAATTAACCACACATCTCAGGAATGGTCGAACTGAGACTGTACTACACTTCATTTACACTCATACATATTATCCTCACTCATCCTCTGAAGACTTATCTAAACGGTAGTTACCGGAGGGTAAACAGGAAAAAAAATATATATATATATATTATGGTATAATAATACCATAAAAAATAAACAGTTTGTAAATAGTATATTAGAAAATTGTTTTAATATTATTTTTATAAGGTTATAAAATCAAATTTTTCTTTTACTTTTATTACGTCTGTATTTTTTTTCTGTTTTACATTTGTTACGGTTATTTTTCTAAATGAAAGAAATTGTATTTTTAATTGAAGGTAAATTGTTTAATTTCAAATAACTTCTATATTGAAAAATTGTAAAATTCTTATTTTATTTTTATTATTATTTTTGAGTTTTACGGGTTTTAACTGTTATAGTCATTAAGCCGAAGGAAATTTGTAGCGTACGAAAAAGCCATGCCTGGATGAGATTCGAACCCGGTACCTCCGGATGAATGGCCAAAACGCTACCACTCCGCCACAGAGATCGTCTGTTTTTATTATTATTATATGTTTTTGTTACTTACAATAGTTTTTGTATTTTTACTTTCCCGTCTAAATATCGCTACAGCAGAGCTGCTCTAGAGGGGAAAGTATTGTAAACGGTTCACTTTGATCATATACGGTTTTGACCGGAATTTTGACACCTAAGAAACTCAAAAAAAAACCGGTTGGAAATTTTCTCCGGATTTTAATAATTGTATGTACGTGTGTTTAGTGTTAGCATCTAAATTACGTTATATCTTCAAAACTACTCGACCGATTTTCACCAAACTTGGTCAGAATACTTCTACATTTGGGTCGTTGGTGCGATAAAATTTTCAATTTAAAAGGTCAAGTGGGACGAGGCTTTAAAGCAAGGTCACCCTCAGTATCTTGAGATTTCGCCTAACAAAGGTCATATTTTTCTTAGGCACATTTATTAATAATTAAAAAAATAACAATTTTTGCAAAAAAAAGTTTGCAAAATCATACCCCTACCCCAAAATATTTTTTTGTAGTCCTCTGCTATGTTGTGACGTCACAGTTGAGCGGTAAATTTAAATAAATGGTGTTTAAAATGTAAAAAAATAACTCGGTCTGGCCGGGTCACGAACTCGTTCCGGTTGATTCGGTACCTGGTGCCTTAAGCCTTGTGGCTACAGCAGCCTGCCGAATAAGCCCACCGGGCTGGTCTAGTGGTTAAATCGTTATTCTAAATCAGCTGATTTTGAAGTCGAGAGTTCTCAGGTTGAAATCTTAGTAAATACATTTACTTTTATAAGGTTTTGAATAGAAGATCGCGCAGATACTGGTGTTCTTTGGTAGTTGGGTTTCAATTAACAACACATCTCAGGAATGGTTTACTTGAGACTGTACATGACTACACTTTATTTGCATTCATACATACATATCATCCTCTGAAGTAATACCTTGCGGTGGTTCCGGAGGCTAAACAGAAATAAAGAGCAGTTTGCCGACCGTACAATCGACATTTTTTAATGTAAGTTGTGAAATTTCATTGGTTATTGCCGACCGTCGCCGCTATACTCTAACACCCATGCAAATGAAATACGGTATGTGCGCGCGCTTTAGTTGGAATCATTGAATTAAAGAAACAAAAAATATATTTAAATAAAATGATAAATATTTTAAATTACGTTTTGTGTGTGTGTGTGTGTGTGTGTGTGTGTGTGTGTGTGTGTGTGTGTGTGTGTGTGTGTGTGTGTGTGTGTGTGTGTGTGTGTGTGTGTGTGTGTGTGTGTGTGTGTGTCTGTGTGTGATCAGAAAAAACCAAAAACCACGTGACGGGAAAGTCCTGTATCGCCAGCGTAACGGGAACTGCGTTGTCAGCTTTTCATAAGTTAAATGATAAAGCTATTATGGATATCCTTTAGTTAATGTATCCTTTATCCTTCATAATTCATTATTTTATTTTTCAAACCGTTCCCCCCTTACTCCCAACGTAATAGAATAATTGAATGTGTCCTTTTACGTTTTATTGCATAATACCGTATGATGTATTAATTCGTTGTGTATGTAAAACAATAACTGAACTAAGTCCTTTTTTAAAATAATTGTTAATTAGGTATATATTGTGTTTTATTTACATTTAATCTCTGTATGAATATTTATATATTGTGTATATATATATATATGTTGGCTATGTATGTTTTATGCATTAACGGATGAGGTTGTGATTTAGATGAAATAAAGGATAGCTATGGTGAACAACATATATATTTTTGTATATATATATAAGTTGAAAAGGTCGGACCTTTTCAGCTTTTCAGCTGTAAATTATACATCTATCCTTTTCTAATATTTCATTCATTCCCTTGTGCCCTCTTTCGTCGTTTTGAAAATAATGGAAGAACAATAGATAGAGGTAATTTTAGTTGACAGCGTGGATTGAAATATTCCTACTGCATTCATATGAACAATACAAATACAAAATACAATGTACAGTACAAAATAATGATATAGGTAAATACGTATATACCCCTGTACTTTGTTAAGTTAAATCTGGTTGGTTGGTTGCTTTTACTTCAACTCTTAGTTTAGATTATTCTCGCTAGGCTGCGTTCAGATTCATTATTAAATTTTGAAATATCTGTCTATATATATATATATATATATTGTTATTGTTATGTTTGGAATGCATAAAATAACGTAGTGTTATGAGTGTGTAAATAATTATTTATATTATAAAACTTTTTCTACATTATGATTTTTATTTTAGGTACTTCTTAAATTTACTAGGATACCCTCCAATGCTTTGCTATTGCTAGATTTGAGTATATAAATATATATAGATTAAATGAACACAATTGAAAGTTTAATAAAACATTAAAAAAATGAACAATACGGAACTTCACAAAATTTAACCTTTCACTTTTTCCCTTTTTAAATTTTCCCTTTCTCCCTTTTCCCCTTTTCCCTGGCGTAAATCGGTCCAGTAGTTTTTTTATTTTACAACGGACACAACATTGCGACATAAGCGACATAAATAGCCTAATGTCGTAATATTACAATGACATACGAACATTGCCTTTTATATATATATATATATATATATATATATATATATATATATATATATATATATATATAAGAGTGAGAGAGAAAGAGAAGAAGAAAGTCTTTTTGTATATTTGTTTGTTTCGTAAATATCTGGACACCGGTGTCATCTAGCGAGTATAGTTTTTTAAACAAAAATCTTTCTTTTCACGTTAAGTAATATATTTTCTTAATATGAACAAAATCGGACCATAAGTACAATTTTTCGAAATATTTCCACCCAATCGCGACCTAGCGGGTCTAAATTAATTCAAAAACTTTGGGGGCGTGCGCACAATAACTCACCAAAGTTTCAACGCAATCGGATGATATATATATATATCTAAGATTTAAAACTACAATTTGTCTTAAAAAAAAGTAAGACATTTAAATCATACATATTTCTTACGTAACCATTCTCGTTTATGCAAATTACAAAAAAAAAACTATACTTTTAAAACTGAACTTTTCAAAAAAGTAAAGGTTTTTTATAAGTTATTTATATATAAACAAAAGTAAAAAGGTAAAGTTTTTTATTCTTTCTGTCTGTCCGTTTGCAACAGCATCACGCGAGAACTAACCGAGCGGTTGCTTTTAATTTTTCAGGAAACATTTCTGTTATTCCAGAAAAACTTTTAAAGTGTAGATTGTGACCCTAGCACCTTTGGTGGGTGAAGTTAAAAAGTTTCCTTCGTTAAAGTTCTCTGTGTACTTTAGTTAACATAGTTACTACTGTTTACTTATTTAATTTCTTTTTCAGGTATTTTTAATGTCTGCATACTTTTAATTGTTATTTATATGTGTTTTTCTTAGAAACATGGGAATAAAGAACAAAAGTGAAGTCCCGAGTAGTATTTACATGCAAAAAAATTATAAAGACTTTGTAAACCGTACGTACGGTAAGAGTCTTGCATATATCATTTCTCCCGCTTAAAAAACAAAAATTTGTGTAATATAAATAAAACTGTTTTTAACAAAACGATACTGATATCAAAAAGGGTAAGACAAAATTTTTTGATTTTGGGTATTTTTGGACCTTTTTGTCCAGTAAATGGCAATCAAAAGGAAGGTGCACAATTAGTTGTTACAACAATCCTAAATCCAAAATTTTAACATGCTGATCGTTTTTCAGTTGAGAGATGTACGTACGTGCAGATGTAACGCCGAAAGTAGTGAAAATGGATTCAAGGATGGTCAAAATGGATATTTCCGTTGAAATCTAAAAACGAATATTTTTCGCGATCATAAACTACTTTTACTTCGCACAAAGAAGTAAAAATAAACGAAAACAAACATGTTGCTTCTATAAAATCAATTAACAAAAAATAGATTCCATCAAATAACTAAATTTTTTTCCCCCAACGATTTGAAGTTCCCTTCATCGATGTTAAGTTGTTGTATGTTTATCAACGAAATACAGTTTTAAAATTTAAAAGAAACATATATGTATAATATATATATATATATATACAGGGTGTCCAATATAAATCGGAACCCATCAATTACTCATCCATGAAATTTCAAAAGTCAAGCTTACTCCCCTACTCGTTACTGAAATGGACTCGTCCAACATCTGAACATCGCGGCGACGCAGTAGAACACTACCGATAGTAACAACAATGCAATAATAACGTTCAGTGTATTGCTAGAGACAAGATGGTGTTTTCGCTAGACGAACGTGTTTTCATTGTTGAATCGTACGGCAGTACGAAATCGGCGGTTGCAGTACAAGATTTGTTTCGCCGTAAGTACCTAGATAAACCAGCTCCTAACAAAACATCAGTATTAAGGTTGGTCGCAAAATTTAGAGAGACCGGTTCTGTTATAATAATAACAAGGAACACAAAAGATCTGCGTCAGTGTTGAATACACATAAAGTCACTGAAATCAAAGACCGATTACTCGCCTAGCCAAATAAATCGATCAGACGTTTGTCTGCTGAAATTAATTTGTCTAAATCAACTGTTCATCGGGCGTCCAAACAATTACAATTACGACCTTATCGCATTCAAGCGGTTAATCAACTTCTTGTGCCCGACAAAAAAAACGGCTATAATATTGTCAACGGTTCCGTCGATTTCTGCGTGAGGGAATTAACGTTATGGATTCGTTATTTTTCACAGATGAAGCTGGTTTCATTTGGATGGCTACGTAAACGGCCAAAACAGTAGAATTTGGAGCGCTGAAAATTCCCACGTTTATCACGAAAAACAATTACACCCGCAGAAGTTGGGCGTTTGGTGCGCGATATTGCGGAAGAAAATAATCGATCCTATTTTTTTTTTGAGTACACCATTAATGCAGAACGATATCAGGATATTTTATTTCAGTTCATCGCACTCTTGGAAGAGGAAGATAGACACAGCTGGCTACAACATGACGGTGCGACATCGCACTACGCAGGTTTAACTTCTGATTTCGTTGAGGAATTCTTTGGAATCTTGTTATCGGTCGAGGCTTGCGGCCACCAAGATCTTAAGATTTGACTGCGGCGGATTTTTTTCTACGGGGTTTACCTCAAAGAAAAAGCCTACAGCTACAAACCACGAACACTTGAACGATTGAAATTCAATATTGAACAAGCTGTATTAAATATCCATCCACAAACTTTGAAAAAAGTTGCAAGAAACGCTGTAAAAAGAATTGAAGCTTGTATTCAAGAAGATGGCGGCCACTTCCAACATTTACTTTAAATCTAAGGTAATGGATGGTAATAATAAAAATTACATTTACATTTACACATGCCTTTTTATATATTCAATACCTACCAATATAAGGTTGGGTTGCGTTTTATATGGGACACCCTGGTATATATATATATATATATACATTTAAAGGCATAATAAACAAAAAGTATTATATTAGATTTAAAAAAAAATAAAAGTATATATCAGTGTTTAAATTTTAAATCCCGCTCAAAAAGTTTTATTCCCATTTTTATATATTATGGTAAATTTAAATCACATTTCTGTGAAACTATAATTTACAATGGTAATATAATATTTCATTTATCCATAAATCAGATCTTTACTTATACAAAATTTATCTATATTATTTATGCTTACAATTTATTTTAAGCTAATTTATCACAATATTCAAACATTAATATATATCTATATTACAGTATAATAAATAAGATACTGTCACGTGCAGGCATATGGTTTGGTATTTTCAAATTATATTGTACAAAATTTATTAATGTTTCGGTCAGGTAGTTAAGTTCCAGAAATTGTATTTGTTTTGTGGTCAACTCTAAGGTCGCACACTTACAACTGTTAATTCAAAATTACATTTTCCTATTTATATGCAGAATTGTACTTGATACAATAGAAGGTGTATAAATTCTAAATTTAGTTTATATATAGATTTCGGTATCAAGGAACTATTGTTTGCGTTTTGCCTGTTCTCTTTTTAGGCACGCACATACACAAGCACCATCATGAACTGGGTTTTCGTAATCTTGATATTATTATTATTTAGTGTAAATGATAAGAGTATAGTTCCCTAATGATTTTACAATATTCTATTTTATTGAATTTAAAGATTTGATACTGTATTTGTAAACGTATATATATCCTTCAATACACACATTTTATTGTTGGAATAATAATATTATTATAAATAATACGAAATAAAAATAAGAAGCTATTATTAAGGTAACAAAAAAAAAACATTTATTATAAACTACGATGTAATTAAAGGTTGAAGAAGCATTCTATGTAATCTTGTATTTGGAATGGATTTTTTATTGACGTAAAAGAAACATAAACGAAAAGACAATGTAAGAAGTATTTCAAATTGAGCTCAAATAACTGACAGATTGTGGAGGAGAAATTTTTACTTCCATGTACGAAGTATTGTAATCGCGAGAAATTTCAGTATTCAGATTTCAACGGAAATATTCATTTTTATCATCCTTGAATCATTTTGACTAGATTCGGCGTTACGTCTGTACATACGTACGTATGTATCTTCGAGTGAATCATCAAGAGTTTCTGAATTGTACGGAGCTGTGTCTCAACAAATTTATTTATTAAATATTATTAAAATAAAACTGCATCCGATCAAAGAAGAACCCAAGTCCTGGTAAAGGCGTGGATGCCCTAACGTCGCAGGACGAGTTTTTTCAGGAGCTTTACAAGATGATAGCTGAGACGGTCACTATTGACGTCCTGTCAATGCGGTCGGCTTAAGGCTCCACTCAGATGACTACACTGGCAGTACCGCCAATCCTGGCGGAGTTCGGATTTGGTGAATGATCTGTCGAGTGGTGAGAAGTACATCTGACAGCATTTTCTTCACATGTTAAAATCCAGACCACAGGGCAAGTTTTGTTCTTGCGCAGACAGAAGCGGCCATTGTTTTACATGTGGTAACGCTGGCCATTTACGCAAGGAGTGCCAGCAGGACCCTAGGTGCTTATCTTGCTTTAACCCACCGGGTTGGTCTAGTGGTGAACGCGTCTTCCCAAATCAGCTGATTTGGAAGTCGTTCAAGTCTTAGTAAAGCCAGATATTTTTACACGGATTTGAATACTAGATCGTGGATACCGTTGTTCTTTGGTGGTTGGGTTTCAATTAACCACACATCTCAGGTATGGTCGAACTGAGAATGTACAAGACTACACTTCATTCACACTCATACATATCATCCTCTGAAGTATTTATCTGAAAGGTAATTACTGGAGGCTAAACAGGAAAAAGAAAGGTGCTTATCTTGCAAGTCACATGGTCATGCACCTGGTGGTAGGGGATGTAATATGTCTCCATCGGTATCTGGAACTGATTCTTCGTAGAAACATCATAGTGTCTCTGAGGGACAGACCCGTCCCGGAGGGGTTGGGAGACCTCGGTCTCCTGCTTACAAATATCGGGTTGGGACTCCCTCGCAGTACCGTTGGGGGGAAAGTAAGACCTAGTCCCGGTGGGGAATCCTTTCGGGGGTTCTCCATTAGAGGCACGACATAAAGACCGAGTCCCGGCTATCTGACGAGAACTTTGTTCCCGACGAGATAGTTAGTGGCTATGGCATCCCTCGGAGCCGAGATTATGTTTAATTGCGGATCCGGCTCCGGGAGGCGGGGAAAATGTAGAAAAAAAAATTTCATATACAAAGAAAAAATAGATTATTGGTGTCTCTTGGGAAAGCGACGGAACTGTGAAACGCACAGTACCATACAAAGAGTTTTATATCTTTTTTATAAACTGGTGGATGGTTACTGACATTAACTTTAAGGATTATCTATTGTACAAGTAAAAAGAATGAAATAATAAATAAGGATTCATTATATTAAATGTCATCGATAATATAAAATGGAAATAGGTGGTGATGCAGTTCCACAGTGCCTACACGTCAGGTACCACTGACCAGCCGATATAGATTAGTTGAAAACTAGGATCACAGCTACAGTAATTTCTGTAACAGAAAATTGTTTGAAACTTGTTGCGGAAGAATTCCGCTTGATGGTTTTTTTTTTGCAGCAGGTATAAGGGTAAATAGAAAATTTATAACTTAGTAATACATTTTTCAACAGTAGATATAATTTATCTCGCAATTTTTACCAACTTTAGTTATGAAATATATCTGTTGAATCTTGTGAATTCTTTTTGATATAGAATGTATTATATCCTTTGAATATAAAATATACCAACGTATAATGTCAATTTATAACTGGTCATCCATCAATTAAATAATCATTCCTGTTGTTACTTAGCTTTCAAAAAAAAATTGTTACCTTAATATTTAAAATAGAGTAAGTGCTTTTTATAAAGGGAATTGTTAAGTAATTTATAATTGTATGTGATTGTACAGTGTTATAAATTGGAGTGTAAATTCAAAAATTTATTTTTTGAAACAAAAAAACCCTTATTTTCTCACTAAAAAATATTTTAATACGTACATTTAATAAATAAATAATAATGAAGTTATTTTTGTTCAAGAAGAAATAATTTTAATAATTAAAAAGAAAAAAAAAATAGTATTGTTAATATTATAAATATGCATTTATTATTATTTTTAGAATTTTGTCGGGTAATTATATCGTGCCAGTACAGGTGTTTTTTTATATTTTATTACCCACAGGATATATATATTTCTTCTTATTTAACCTCCGGGGACAACCGTTAGGTATTGCTTCAGAATATGAGACGAATGATAATTAATTTCAATATGAAGGCAGTTTTTTTTAAAGGCTGCTATTGATTTTTTTTTAACCTTATTTAAATTTTTCAAAATACTTTTACAGAATACAATTGATTCAGGAGGATAGGGCAATACTTTGACAACTCATTCTAGAGGCTAAAAATAAGAAAAAAGTTGATATAAACATATGTCCGAAAACGCTTCGTTAACGAGTTATACAGGGTGAAAGATTTCGCCCGAGTTTCAGTTCCTCCGGGTAAATTAAGGCTTTCTAAAATTCTGGGAAGGTCAATTAAGAGACAAATTCAATTGTTTCTTATGGTTCATGAGCTGGGAAATCGAAAAAATAGGTCCGAGAACTGTATCTCTCTCTTAGTTTCTAAGAAATCCCATGTAAAACGCTAAAAATAGGGTCAAAAACACATTTTTTTATTTAACACATTACCACAATTAACTGACAATAATGAGTAGTATTTAAATAAATTGTGATGAAAAAATCAGTGTCGCCAACTTGTTTTCCCAAGGTCTAAAATTACTAGATACATCTCTTTTCTTTTTTGTAACATTTTCTTCTAAGTTTTCGTCGGTTTTGTTGTTAATAAGAGTCGACATGTTTAAAATTTTATTTGCATTCTGTTGACATTATTTACATAAATCTTTTTAAAATTAAATTCTCTAGAATTTATGTTTAAAATATGTACGATTTATTGCCAAATTAGCAACGTTATTGTACGACAAACGTAAAAAAATGTGTTTTTTGACTTATGTTTAGCGTTTTACATATCTTAGAAACTAAGAGAGATACAGTTCTGGGACCTATTGTTTTCGATTTCCCAGCTCAATAACCATAAGAAACAATTGAATTTGCCCCTTAATTAACCTTCCCAGAATTTCAGAAAGCCTTAATTTACCCGGAGGAACTGAACCTGTGGCGAAATCTTTCACTCTATGTAACTCGCTAACGAAGCGTTTTCGGACCTATGTTTATATGAACTTTTTTCTTATTTTTAGCCTCTAGAATGAGTTGTCAAAGTATTACCTTATCCTCCTGAATCACTCTGTATATACAATTTCAATTGATAAAAATAATTATGAAAAAGAGAATATTTTCATTAAAAATTCTTAACAATCTTTGCTTTCCTGTTGGAAAAAATGGATGCGTTCAATCTTGATACAACTGAATAAAAAAATATCCCTTACGGCACGCCGGAAGGCGGAAGTAGATTTCACCAGTTCTAAGTAGGAGGTAAAAAAAGATTTCCATCTTAAAGTTAAGAAAAACTTCAACAAATGTACTGAATACAACAACGGTTGCATGTGAAAAAAGTTTCACATGTTTAGCATACGACAAACCCCATCTTCTTACAATTCTACAATATTTTGGTCATCCCTTGCCGTAAGGGTTGGTCATATCAAAAATTGTTACAGACAAAATTTTTAGGTAATATTTAAAGGACTAACGAACACTAAACTGATTCGATACTGTGCCTATTAAGGGAGGTATCATGTTTTTTCTCTTCAAAAGCCCATTTTTTCCACCCTCTGGTCCAATGGTTGGCGATATCAAAACCTTTACTTAAGTACGTTTTAGGCTCTTATCCAAAGAATAATAGGAACTTAAACGATTTCGATGTTTTTACTTAATAAGAAACTTAAAGCGATATTTTTTTTTTCGAAAAACAATCGGACCCCATGGTCCGATTTTTCACATTAACGAACTCGACCGAGATTTTGGGTCGTTATATTTTATGTATCAAATTGAAAGTGATTGACGGAAAATTACAGCAGTTATCGTGTCCACAAAAAAGTGAAATATATATAAACTTTTGAACTGACGATGATTTAAGGGATCTGTGGGTTGTGAAACGCGAAAATATGTCGAATTTTTCCAGAAGTCGAATCATGGTATTCATTACAATAGATTAATAATAATATAGATTACCAATAATAATATATATTTCAACATCGATATTGTTGTATCCCAATGTTCGAGACATCGATCTAAGCCCGACTATCGAATCAAGAACTGGAGAGATACAGTTCTTACAATATTATTTTTATGTTCAATTAATTCATTATATTTCAGTTATTCATTATGTTCTCATTAATAATTATTGTTTTATAATTTGAAAACTCGTATTATTATTTAATTAGAGATATAACACATATCTTGATAAAAGTGTTTTGTTATTACATCAAACCTAATTAGTTAATTAGGTTTGGTAAACCTAATTATTTAATTTGAAAGTATTCGACTATATATATATATATATATATATATATATAGTTTTTTCTTTATTACAGTTAAACTTTCCTTTGATAGTCTCATTGTACTTTTTTTTCATAATAACTAAGTGGAAAAGCTGAACGATAAATTTATTGAAAATGAAAGATATTTCACCATTAAATTGGAATATTTCATCGTAATTGGTACGTTACGTAAAAACTTTAAAATGAAATTATTCTTTTTAAAAAATTTTGAAAATTTAGGTAAAATATAACGCAATCAAAAATTCCAGAGGAGGCATCTCTCATGCTAGTTAGATGTCTTTATATATCGTTTCCAGAATTTTTTTTTTTTTTTTTTTACTTTATCAGGATGCTGAAAAAATACATATTTCACCATTCCAGAAAGCTTTAGTCACTCTTTTCTTACAATCTCTTCACGTCTTTTCTTTGCATTTCTTTTCTTATTTTTATCAAGTCGCTGTTTTATCCTCTTTGCGTCTCTTTTAAAGAGCTTTATCATATTTTTACTAGTAAAATCTTTTTTTATTTATATTTATCCATATTTTAAACAAAATAAATCGTATAATCTGTTAAAAAAAATAAAGGAGATAATTTTATTAAATTTTGCATTGAATAAAAAACTGTAGCTATTTTGTTTTTAAATATCAATTTGTGGAATTCATCATGAAATTTTAATGTAGTAAATTACTGGTGGTTGTTTTATTTATAAATTTTCCAGAAAATTTTCAAATTAAAGATTTTGAAAATAATGGAAGAAACTATTATTAGTCGGCTGCCCAAAAAGGACTGTAATGTATATGTGTGTGTGTGTGTGTGTGTGTGTGTGTGTGTGTGTGTGTGTGTGTGTGTGTGTGTGTGTGTGTGTGTGTGTGTGTG
Organism: Lycorma delicatula; assembly: GCF_047948215.1. Taxonomy (NCBI): domain Eukaryota; kingdom Metazoa; phylum Arthropoda; class Insecta; order Hemiptera; family Fulgoridae; genus Lycorma; species Lycorma delicatula. The sequence goes on along the minus strand of NC_134467.1, from coordinate 33,161,250 downwards.
TGTGTGTGTGTGTGTGTGTGTGTGTGTGTGTGTGTGTGTGTGTGTGTGTGTGTGTGTGTGTGTGTGTGTGTGTGTGTGTGTGTGTGTGTGTGTGTGTGTGTGTGTGTGTGTGTGTGTGTGTGTGTGTGTGTGTGTGTGTGTGTGTGTGTGTGTGTGTGTGTGTGTGTGTGTGTGTGTGTGTGTGTGTGTGTGTGTGTGTTTGTTCCACCTTCGTAGCTCAATGGCTGAATCGATTTAGATAAATGACCGCTTTGGAATCCTTACGTTACCGAGAGTGTCATAGACTATATAAATATATATATGTGCATGTGTAAATGTAATTTTTATTATTACCATCCATTACCTTACATTTAGAGTAAATGTTGGAAGTGGCCGCCATCTTCTTCAATACAAGCTTCAATTCTTTTTACAACGTTTCTTGCAACTTTTTTCAAAGTTTGTGGCTGGATATTTAATACAGCTTGTTCAATATTGACTTTCAATCGTTCAAGTGTTGCTGGTTTGTTGCTGTAGGCTTTTTCTTTGAGGTAACCCCGTAGAAAAAAATCCGCCGCAGTCAAATCTGGAGATCTTGGTGGCCACAAGTCTCGACCGATAACACGATTACCAAAGAATTCTTCGACGAAATCGGAAGTTGAACCTGCGTAGTGCGATGTCGCACCGTCATGTTGTACCCAGCAGTGTCTGTCTTCCTCTTCGAAGAGTGCGTTGAACTGAAATAAGATATCCTGATATCGTACTGTATTAATAGTGTACTCGAAAAAAATAGGACCCATTATTTTCTTCCGCGATATAACACACCACACGCCCAACTTCGCGGGTGTAATTGTTTTTTGTGATAAACGTCGGGATTTACAGCGCTCCAAATTCTATTGTTTTGGCTGTTTACGTAGCCATCCAAATGAACCCGTACTTCATCTGTGAAAAATAACGAATCCATAACGTTAATTCCCTCACGCAGAAATCGACGGAACCGTTGACAATATTGTAGCCGTTTTACTTTGTGGGGTTCAAGAACTCATCAACCGATTACTGTGTCTGTATTCAACACCGACGGAGATCTTTTGTGTTCCTTGTTATTAACAGAACCGGTCTCACTAAATTTTGCAACTAACCTTAATACTCATGTTTTGTTAGGAACCGGTTTATCTGGGTACTTATGGCGAAACAAATCTTGCACTGCAACCGCTAATTTCGTACTGAAGTACGACTCGAGAATGAAAACACGTTCATCTAGCGAAAACACCATCTTGTCTCTAGCGATACACTGAACGTTATGATTACATTTTTGTTATGATTACATTTTTGTTATGATTACATTTTTGTTACTATCGGTAGTGTTCTACTGCGTTGCCGCGATGTTCAGATGTTGGACGAGTCCATTTCAGTAACGAGTAGGGGAGTAAGCTTGACTTATGAAATTTCATGGATGAGTAATTGATGGGTTCCGATTTATATGGGACACCCTGTATTTAGAACGAATCAAATGATTCGTTCATCAAAGACGTTTTGTAAAAAAAGGCATTGATATATCTGCGCTGTGGCGCCATCTTGTTGGAACCAATCTTGATTGATTTCCACTTTTATTAACTGACTAATGAAGTTTGTTTAAGTAGCTCTGTTTGTATACACCACTGTATTTTTTTTTTTTAAATTGGACTCAATGCGCGTTCTATTCGCATCAATCCAGAATCCAATTTTCAATTTATGTAAAGATTTTTTTGTGTAATTCCTTGATTTATTTGTCGACCACAGTTGTGTGTATTGTGCATTAATATATCCTCAAGATTTATTTTTGTAAAAAAAAAAACGTAATGTCGACAATACCTACGGAATTTTGGTCAATTTTTTTTTGTCTTATATAATTTTTTATATGTTCAACCCTTTCGCTAAGGGATTACCAAAATATTGCTGGAATTGTAAGAAGAGGGGCTTTTCGTATGCTAAACATGTAAAACTTTTTTCACATTAAACCATTGTTGTATTGAGGAGTAATTGAAGGTTTTTTTTTCACTTTAAGTTGGAAATCTTTTTTATTCCCTACTTAGCACCGTGAAATCTACTTTCGCCTTCAGACGTGTCGAACGGGTATTTTTATGTTGAAAATAATACCATTTAATTAATTAGTTAACAATTAAAACTGTTATTTTAACACTTTTCTGTGTGAAATAAAAATAAAAACCTCTATCTACTGTGTATTATTATAAAACATCTTTTCATGAAGATAATATATATATATGCACTTTTAAAATAAGAACATGTTTCATTATTATTTTATTTATTTATTTCTATATGACTTTCTTTTTAAATAAAGAAAATATATTTTAGTTTAAGATGTAGGTATATAAAAAAAAAAAAAAAAATACATTCTGTTTTTAAAGAAAACATAAAGAAAATAAAGATGTCCAATTAAACTAATTGCCAATTAATTTGAAGAAAGTAAGTTACATTTTATTTGCTATTCTACGTGAACAGCTATTGTGCACGTTTCATGGTTTTAATTTCTTTGCTTTATTTTGTGATTTCTTTTTTTTTCCAAAGAGAAATATTTTTGTTTTCTTTTTCTGTATTTCTCCTTGTTTTTTCTATATTATCCCTTTTTTTATTAATTGTAAATTATTATTATTATTATTATAAATAATAATTTCATTATGCTATTCCGTTTTAAATTCTATTTTTATTTATTTATGTTTTGTTTAGAAATATTTTATAATCTTTAAAGCAACTTGCATGACTGATTGATTCATTCGTTTACTTCATTATTCAGCAAAAACTACTGAAAAAAAAAATGATGAAGATTTCTATATATGTACTTTTTATCGTGTAAGTGGACAGTAAGAAAGACTTTTTTGAAATTCCAAGTTTAAACGGTTAAAATAGAGTAACAATGAAATTTACTTTTTTTTTTTTTTTTTACTTTCTTGTACGTAGAATCGCAAAAATTTAGGTTTTCAGATTTCAACAGAAATATACATTTTCATCATCCCTGAATCCATTTTGACTATTTTCGGCGTGACGTCTGGATGTACGTATCTCGCTTAACTCAAAAACAACGATTAGCCGTAGGATGTTGAAATTTTCGATTTAGGACTGTTGTAACATCTAGTTGTACATCTCTTCTGGATTGCAATCGTCTGAACCAAAATTAATCAAATAGGCCAAAAATTTGAATTTTGAAATTTCTCTTAACTGGAGTAATAAGCCCTCATTGAGAGCTTTTCAACGATATATCATAAGTGATACTTATTTTCGTTGGATTCAGAATTCTAGCCTAATGAAATTTTAATTTATGAAATATTTGGTTCCTACAAGGGGAAGTTACATCGGTTCGAATCGGACTTTTTTATCTTTTTTTTTAAATTTAAATATATTGATTTATTAATAATTATTAACCTCTGATTGAATGAACGTTTTACGATGAATTACGATGAATACGATGATTCAATAACAAAATAAAAGAAAAAGAAAAAATATCAGAAGTCATTAATGAAATAAAATTTTATTTACTTTTCATTTAAAAAAAAAATATGAATATGTAATTTAATATGCGTACAAGGAAGTCGTGCGGTGATTACATCAATTTTTTTTTTTTAAAGATCTAATCTGAAAAAAATAAAAAATAAATCGTAGAATTGAATTTTAAACTGGTTTTGAGAAATCTGGGTGGGGCGAAAGACAAAATATTCGGGTCGGAAAATTCATTATGTTATGTTTATTGTGAAATAACTGTGTTAAATGAATTATAAACACAAATATATATATATATATATATATATATTTCTTCAAGTTAAGTTTTCCAGGACTGCACTGGGTGTGTGTGTGCGAGTGCGCGCGTCTTTCTGTGTGTCTGTATGGCTGTCCGTCCGTCCTTCCACCCATCCGCCCGCCCAGCCGTCGGTCCGTCTGTCTGTCTGTCTATCTGTATCTCTCTCACGCTCTCTCTCATTCTCTCTCTCACTCTCTCTCTCTCTCACTCTCTCTCTCTCTCTATCTCTATCTCTCTCTCTCTCTCTCTCTCTCTCTCACTCTGTCACTCTCTCTCTCTCGCTCTCTCTCTCTCTCTCGCTCTCTCTCTCTCTCTATCTCTCGCTCTCTCTCTCTCTGTCACTCTCTCTCTCTCTCTCACTCTCTCCCCCCTCTCTCTCTCTCTCTCTCTCTATCTCTCTCTCTCTGTGTGTGTGTGTGTGTGCAATTACCGTTACCACCTTGATAGGCTGACGTAGCTGCAAATGTAGAGCAATTTAAGTGTAAATGTACTGGTAAACATGTAGACTCAGGTAGAGCAAAGAACATACAAATTTTTACACAAATTTTGTTCAGTATTTAATTATGAATAGTGTTATGAATAAATTTTAAAGAAACCAAATAAAAATGTAAGAATTTTTTTATGTTTTTTAAAAAAAAATACTTATCCAAATGTCAGTGCTTATTCCGCACTTTATTATAGCAGTTAGACAACACGTAAATACGATTTTTTTTAAACAGATAGATAAACTTATATGAAGACATCAAAGAAGTAAATTCTGTACCTTTTGTAGATTAAAATGATCCAGTTAATCTTTTCATATAATTCGTCAAACCTTACTTTTTGTTAAACCATTCCAGTAACAAATTATTTCGGTATTATCAGTACCAGAAGGTAATAATTCAGCGGTTCGTATGCATCGAAATACCAAAAGAAAGGTTCTACACCTGGAATTCTCCTATTCGGAAATCTTTGATGATATTTTCACTATGCAGCTCATACTTTTCCATCGCAGAACCGATAAATAAAAATGGTATTTACATATATTTCATTGAAAAATTGATAAGGCATTTCTAATTGACATACTCGTATTATTTTATTTACTTACTAGCTGCAGAGGCGTACCGTAGCTCTAGGTCTTTTGGGCAAATTGCCCTGGCGCGCGGCGTCTCGGAATAGAATTATTAGGTATTCAAAATTGATTACCTCTTGTTTAAATTTTTTTTTTTGAATGATGAAAATGTAAATAACGAAAGTTAAATTAGAAAACTCTAGAAATTGATATTAAGGAATCGGGCCTATTCGGAAAACTTTGATGATATTTTCACTATGCAGCTCATACTTTTCCATCGCAGAACCGATAAATAAAAATGGTATTTACATATATTTCACTGAAAAATTGATAAGGCATTTCTAATTGACATACTCGTATTATTTTATTTACTTACTAGCTGCAGAGGCGTACCGTAGCTCTAGGTCTTTTGGGCGAATTGCCCTGGCGCGCGGCGTCTCGGAATAGAATTATTAGGTATTCAAAATTGATTACCTCTTGTTTAAATTTTTTTTTTTGAATGATGAAAATGTAAATAACGAAAGTTAAATTAGAAAACTCTAGAAATTGATATTAAGGAATCGGGATTTTCCGCTAGTGTTCGGTATATTCCGGTGCTAAGCTAAGGGGGACGGACAGACACAGATACAAATATAAATACCCTTTAGTAGGATTAGACTAATTACTGTTGATAGCGCTGGTGGCCGAATATTGTACTAATGAATCATGTGAATCAAAACTTAACCGAATTTTTAAGTTATCTAATTAAATTTTTATGTGCTTTTAAAGTAGTTAATGCCCTTTTCAAATCAACCGATATATATTAATATTTTTTCTAAATTGTGATATTATAATGAGTATTTAGAAATCGAAATACAATTTAATTTTAATTTTTTTTTAAATGTTTTAAGTATATATAGAAATATTACACATATTACTTGTATAAAATTTTATTTTTTCATTTTTTAGTTTATTTTACAAGATTAACAAAAAAATCTCGATAACAAATTGATAAAACCGATATCGATATAAAGTATACAATCCGTATGTTGTTTGTCTGCTTGTTCGATTACAAAGTTATAAAATGATTGGTCAATAAAGCTAAGCAAGTTTTAATTTTCAATCTGTTCAGCCTGAAGAGGTTTCTGCTTCATTCGTTTTTTTAATTTTCTATATATATATATATATATATATCACAACGTTTTTCGCTCAGTTTTCTCTTTTATCCTATACAAAATCTCATTTAAGTATATATATATATATATATATATATATATATATATATATATATATATATATGTAAAGTTTAAACTAAACCACGAGTTGATTAGTTTATAATTGAGAAAGTATAGTCTAATATAAAAAATATTAAAAAAATGTCCTAATAAATATTCTTAAAAAGCATTACCCAATAGAAAATTTTTAAAATTGCTTAATTTTCAATTAAAAAGATATTTCATGGTATTTTTAAAATACCCATGAGTGCTTTACAATGAAAAAATATTCCTCTCTCACTCTCTCTCTCAATCTCTCTCTCTCTCTCTCTCTCTCTCTCTCACACTGTCTCTCTATCTCTCTCTCTCTCTCACTGTCTCTCTCTCTGTCTCTCTCTCTGTCTCTCTCTGTCTCTCTCTCTCTCTCTCTCTCTCTCTCTCTCTCTATATATATATATATATATATATATA